>NW_012267220.1:5292281-5293682 GCF_000151885.1 Dipodomys ordii | reverse complement strand
TGGGAAGGGTAAACAAAGGAGGAGGCTGCAATGCTTGGTAAGAAATGTACGCATTATCCTGCCCATGCAATTGTAACCCCTCTGTACAGTTTGTTCACAAATAAAATAAAATTAAATTAAAAAAAATGTTAACTGCAGGGGCTGGGAAGGTGGCTCAGTGGTAGAGCACTTGCCTTGCATGCTCGAGGCCCTGGGTTCGACTCCTCAGCACCACATAAGAAAAAAGCCAGAAGTGGTGCTGTGGCTCAAGTGGTAGAGTGCTAGGCTTGAGCTGAAGAGCTGAGGGACAGCGCCCAGGCCCAGAGTTCAGGCCCCACGACCAGACCCCCTCCCAAAAAAAAGAAATCCCAGATCTATGGCTTTTACATTTTCTAAAGAATGATAGAAAATGAAACAAATATAATTGCATTGGGGTTGTGATTGTAGTATGTTTATTTATTTATCTTTTTGTCAGTCTTGGGGCTTGAACTTTGGGCCTGGGCGCTGTCTCTTCACTCTCCAGCTTAAGGAGAGCACTTTGAGCCACAGCACCACTTCCAGTTTATTTATTTTTGGGATTTGAACTCTGGGCCTTTGGTTCTATCAACTTGTTTGTTTGGCTGGTGCCTCCAGCTCCCCTTTTTTTCTCCCTGAAAAATCTCATGGACTTTTCTGCCTGGGCTGGCTTTGTACATTAGCCCTCTGGATTTTAGTCGCCGGAAGAGCTCAGATTACAGGTGAGAGTCATCAGCTCCTGGCTCTTGATTTATTCTTTGACTATTTGTTTGTTTAAACACGTCATTGAGAACCTTCTAGGCCCCAGGAATAGAGCAGAAGCCAACAGACAAAAATTCTTGCCTTTATGACTTACATTCTGGCGGGAAAAGACTAGCAACAAGATAAGAATGGGAAAATATACAGATGTTAGTGTAAAACAGAGACACACACACACAAACCTTGAGTAGATGTATTCAAATATTAAACAAGGGATGCCAGTTATCTCTAGGGAGAGAGAAGAGTTGATGAAAGATGTGGAGGAAGTCATGAAGGCAAGCCAGGAGAACAGAGGACGAGAAAGCCAGGAAAAGCATCACAAGGATGCCAGGGTGGGTTGGTGCTGTTGTGGGTAGAAGTGGGTGAGGAAGAGAGCAGAAAGAGAAGCTGACAGGAAAAGGTGGCAAGGCAGGTCGCCCTGAGGGTTAATGACTTTACTTTTTGTTCAGAGCAACATGGAAACCCAGTTTGGCAGAGAAAGACTGTGTATTTCAACAAGATCACTCTAGTTTCCATGTCAAGAACGGTTTAGAGGGAGTAGGGTAGAAAGTGGGCTAGCAGCTGTAAGGACTAACAGTGGCTTGGACCGGGGCAGTAACAATGGAGGAGGGAAGAAAAAGCAGCATTCGTGTGTGTGTGTGTGTGTGT
>NW_012267220.1:5285419-5286252 GCF_000151885.1 Dipodomys ordii | reverse complement strand
ACTTGAGCCACAGCGCCACTTCCAGCTCTTTTCTTTTTGCTTATGTGGTGCTGAGGAGTCGAACCCAGGGCCTCATGCATGCAAGGCAAGCGCTCTACCACTGAGCAACCTTCCCAGCCCCTAGGTTGTTAATTGTTGATAAGAGTCTCACAGATTTTCCTGCCTGGGCTGGTTTGAACCATGATCCTCTGATCTCAGCCTCCTGCCTAGCTAGGATTATAGGTGTAAGCCACCAGGGCTGTGACAGGTTTAAAGTCACACTGATCCAAATTCTGTGACCTTGCTCCATGGTAGTTGTGTAAAAGTTGTGTAAAATTTGTTCATAAGAGTCAATCTCACTTGTGTGGGGGGACAGGGGGAAAAAACTGGGAGAGAACGAGAGAAGGGGTGACATCGTCCAAAAAGAAATGTACTCTTTACCTGATGTAGGTAATGGTAACCCCTCTGCACATCACCTTTATAATACCAATAAAAAGAAAAAATGTATGCAATAAGAATAACAGAGAGTCAATATAATCTTCAAAAAAACAAAAAAAAATACTGTGTACTGAAGAGAGGCAAACATTAGGAAGATGACAATCCAAGGTTGACCCTGAGCAAAAAGATGAGCTCTACCTGAAAAATAACCAAGAAGGCTAACAAGGGACAAGGGCATGGCTCAAAGCATTTGCCCAGAAGGTATGCGGCTTTGAGTTAAAAAACTCCAGTGCCACAAGAAAATTAAGTTAAAAATGTTAACTGCACATTATTTACCATAGCTAAGATATGGAACCAACCCAGATGCCCCTCAGTAGATGAATGGATCAAGAAAATGTGGTATATATACACAATGG
>NW_012267220.1:5257568-5283464 GCF_000151885.1 Dipodomys ordii | reverse complement strand
GTGTGTGTGTGTGTGTATGTGTGTGTGTGTGCATGTGTGCGTGTGCAAGTATACAAGGGCATGTGTCCAGTCCTGGGGCTTGAACTCTGAGCCTAGGTGCTATCCCTGAGCCCTCTTGCTCTTGGTAGCACTCTACCACTTGAACTACAGTGCCACTTCTGGCTTTTTCTGTGATTCATTGGAGATGAGTCTCGTGAACTTTCCTGCTGGTTTCGAACCATGACCCTCAGATCTCAGCCTCCTGAGTAAGTAGGATCCTAGGCATGAGCCACTGTTGCACAGCTTCATTCTGGCTTTTTTTGGTGGTTAAATGGAGAGGAGTGTTTTATAGACTTACACCCTAGTGCTGGCTTTGAATTGTGATCCTTAGATGTAGCCTACTGAGCAGTGAGGATTACAGGTGTGAGCCGCCCGTGCCTACCCTGGATGTGTTTTAAAAGCAAGATGAATGGAATTTAATGTGTCAGGTTTGGGATACAAAGGAAATAAAATTGATTCCAAGCATGATGCTGCATGCTTGTAATCATGACACTTGGGGAGTCTGAGGACGGACGTTTGTGAGATAGCTCAGGCTTTTTTGTGGGGCTGTCTCAAACAGTTTCCCATCTACTCCCCAACAAAAGGGATAAAATTAATTCTCTTTTTTTTTTTTGACATTTTTAGTGAGCTATTCATGGCCATCTTCCCATGCAATTAATTGCACCTGGTATACAGTAGTTACTCACATACTGACCATATGAATGGAATTGCTCTTTTACAGAGTTGGGGAAACCTCTGGGACGACTAGGTTAGGGAAAAAGTCAGTTCAGCTTTTGAGACGTTGATTAAGGTAAACCAACAAAGTTTCCCTGCCAAGAGGACAGTTGAGTAAAATCTTGAATGAGACACAAGACTTCTGGCATCTTGACTGAACCATAACTTTACTCAAGAGCACAGCACAGTGCAGGGCCAGAGTAGCTCAGGCAAGTCAATTCCATTCCCTATCCATTACAGTCTCCTTCCCTCCAAGGGATTAGTGACTGATGCTTATTCATTGTGTAGACTGTATCTCGTCCATTGTAGTTGGTAAATTCTATTCACTTGAATGCATGAAAGAAAGAAATAGGCTACACTCAGTCATGGAAACTATTACAGTCAGATTCCCTTTCTCTTTGCCTTCCAAGGAAGAGATCTGGCCAAGTTGTTCTTGCATGTGTTGGAGGGAAATAGAAGGTCAGTATCCTCCATGCTCTCAGCAATGGTTAACACAGTGTGACATTCTCCAAGTATGGCGCCCCCTGCAGCAAGATTAGCCGAGACAGTGGTAACAGGAATTCCTGGACCCATTCCCAGATCTCCTCATTCTGAATTTCCAGAAGGGGAAAACCGAGGTCTCTCTGTTACAGACATGTCAAGTGATTGCTTGGAAATTAAAGTTTAGGAACTACCGATACTAAAGACGATGACCCTTCATTGACATTTTTCCTCAGAGGCAGGTAATTTCTGGCCATGATGTGGTGAATTACAGCCACTCTGCAATTTTATGGTAATGTGTGCTCATCACCTAATCAAACTGCTCCAGTTGAGTTAGATCCTGGCTGGCTCGATCCCCACTCGCATTGTCAGGTGATTGCTTCAGCACAAGGCCCTCTGCCAAATACCTCTCAGCTGAACTTTGTAGCTTGAGGAGAGAAGCCGGAGAGAACACATACACACCACATCTCCTTATGTGCTTAGAGTGTGCAAACAGTGAATACCCTTCTACCCCACCATCAAGAAATAGGACAGCACATCCATTCATCCATTTCACCCTCAACTATAATGATGCAAAAAAAAACCACAAAAAACTTCTCAGTTTCCTCACATTGCATGAACAAGCTATGCTGTGAAGTGGACTATAAGTCATAGGATGGCTTTGGCCACCATTTTTAATGAGCCATTCATAGCCCATCTTCCCATGGCAATAAGAGTACAGGGCATACAGTAGTTATTTGACTAATTAATAAATCCATTTCACTTCCTGAAGGGAAGAGCCAAACTGACATGCATTTCCATCTGTACAGTATCACTGTTTTCCTGTAGTTTATGCTACGGTCTTCACCCTACCAAGTTAAAACTACCCCCTATATAAATCTATGCAGTTTTCACTTAACATGTAACTTTCTGGTGACCCCATAAAAAATTGGCAGAAATTCTTGGAAAGGATGAGATTGTAATTGGTCTTGCGGGGGACCCTTGGAGGGATAAATTTCACATTATTCATGTTTCCAGATGGGCCTCAGTCCTCAGGGCAGTCATTCCAGAATCTTTTTCTCAGCATTCAGTTTACTCCAAGAAATATAAATAGTGATTTAGGACTTGATTGCTCCCACAAAAAGCTCCCCTGTTTTAGGGTAGGGTGGGAAGTAGGGCAGAGGGGAAGGCAGCTGGGAAAACAGGATGAGGAGTTGGAGTCCTCAGGGAGGGTCCTGTGTGGAATCAAGATGCTGGTCAGCATTGCCTGGCTAGAAGACCAGGGCTGGGCATGGGGAAGGGCAGCAGGTATCAGCTAGAGAGGGAACTGTCCATAATCGAGTTTGGGAAGCTGAGCATAGCCATATGCCTTGAATGATGTAGATCTTGTGGATTGATGTGGATCCATGCCTACTCTTTCCAAAACAGCAGTCCTTAAACGCCAAGGCCAGTGACCAAGGCCACTCCCAGCTAGTTGGAGTGCTGTACTTCTAGGTTTAATCATAGTATTTCACTTTTTCTCTTCTTTTAGCTCATATTGGGCTAGCACCTTAATACCTTCAACATTTGTGTGTTAGGCTCTGTGCTGAGTGCTGGGAATATAGCCACGAACACGGATGTGAACCAAGTATAATTTGGCCAGTAAATTCTCCTCCATTTCATGGCCTCCCATTCTGGCTCTTGGAAGACATTTCTTGAATACCTGCTATTGTTGTCCAAAGGGAACATTCAGAAGAGGTAAATCAGGGTAAAATTTGTAAGAGTTCTCAGTGATGGGTGAGTGGAGCCTTGATATAATAAGGATATTAGGATATTATTTTATGATGAGAAATCATCCAGCCAAACACACATTAGGCATTCAGTTCATGTAAGGCTTAATCAGAATTTCAGGATGAACTTGATTAGATGGAAATTTCATTGTGGAGAGTGGTAGCAAGGCTTGCCCGGGTTGCTGCCCAGTCTTGGAACTGTCATCTTTGCTTCCACTCTGGCTGGCCAGGCTCTATTTTTCCACTCAGTAGCCACAGAATTTTTATCAGGACTCAGTTGGAACCCCTAACACTGCCTTCCTGTTGCAATCAAAATAAAAATCCAGCTTTGTACCGACCAGGGTTAACATGGTCCTTGGGTCTGGTCCTCTTCTCTCTGTGACTTCTCTTGGAAGGAGCTCTGGCCTCCAAGTTCACCTGGAACTCTTTCTCTCTTTCTCTCTTTATCTTTGGATGCCTAGATCCCTTATTTTTTTTTTCTAGGACTCAATTTACACATTTTCTCAGATCCTTCTTGGGCCCTATCTTAAGTAATTTTATACCTTTCCTCCCTATAGTATTTCTATCTGTGGAGCATATTTCATGTTCTTCATAACAGGAATTATATAGCAGGTTATTATAATAAATGTTTATTGAATGAATGAATATACATCACATTTTCTAAACACCTAAGGGCTTTCTAGAGATATCAATGACTCTTAACTGACTGCCAGTGGCATGTTTGAAGTCCTATTTGAAAACACAGTACGTGATACAGAGACCTAGTGTCTGGTGTTAGCACAGTGCTTGATAATTTTTGTTAAATTAACTTAAAGGATATTAGTACCAAACCAGTGCCTGGAAAAGAAAACAACAACACATGTGAGTATAGAATTCCATTGTCTGTGCCAGACAGTGGAATAGAAAGAAGAATAGAAAGGCGACTGGTTACAATATCAGCATCTTTTCCATATTTCCTGGCTGGAGATGCAGAGTGTTAGCAAGGCCCAGGAAGCAAGAGGCTACCCAATAAAATCAAGAGCCCCTAACAGCAGCAGGGCTGCTCGAAATGTGGAAGGGTAATGGTGCGGGACCTTGGGCTGTATGTCTTATTGAAACTGAATGTTGGTGAGATGGTGCCATTCTGTAAAGTGGTTACTAGCTGTGTCTGCTGAATGGACAGCTTCCCTGTTCACAACTGACAATGAGAAAATGAAAGCTTCCTCCTGCTGTCATCATTTCTTTTTTTAAAAAAAATTCTGGTCACACATGAATAACCAATTGAGTCTCGGCAGCTAGTTAAGATTCATATTTTCCTTGTCAGGTTTTTAGCAACTGTGACAATCAGGTTAAAACCTCTCCCCTCTCTTTGCCCCCAGTTGGCTAACTAGGTAGCCTTATTTGCATTTCTTTATGTATATATTTTATGTATATATTTTATTTGTCTATATATAGAGACACACATACATATATGTGTGTGTATATATCAAGGCAGCACAGTATGAGAAATTATATATTATCTTTACAGCTGTTTTATGTTTGAAGGCAATTGCTCTTAGATAAATACAGATACATAAACAGTTTGCATGTATCCAGCCTTTTTAATGACTCCCTGATACAGATTTCCTTTTTCTCAGAAAAAAACTGTCAAAAAGTAAAAAAAAAAAAAAAAAAAAGATTAGTCAACCACTGGGAATTTAAAAGTTTTCTAATCCTTCTGGAATGGAAAGTTCTAGACATTGTGAAATAATTTTCCAGTCATATAAACTCATTTACTGATCTTCCAGCAGACAATTGTTCCACTGCCTCATGGGGAAAAGAAGGCTTATGGCAGCTTGGGCATGCTTTTATTTTCACACCTGTGAAACACCTGTCCTTCTACACCTATGATTTCTCAGCTCTGTTCAATGATGCAATTTCAGAACTGTGGAAAACAGCCTTTACGTTAATACGTTAATACTCCCTCCCTCCTTCCCTCTCCTCTTTCTCTTTCTCTCTCCCTTCCTCCCTTCCTCCCCCCCTCTCCTTTCTGCTGGGGCTTGAACTCAGGGCCTGGATGCTGCCTTTAAGCTTTTCTGCTCAAGACTAGCATTTACCACCACTTGAGCCACAGTTGCATTTCCAGCTTTTTGGTGATTAATTGGAGATAAGAATCTCGCAGATTTTTTCCTGCTCAGGCTGGCTTCAAACCGCAGTCCTCAGATCTCAGCCTCCTGAGTAGCTAAGATTACAGGTGTGAGCCACTGGCACCTGGCTTCCTTTGACCTTTTCTTTATGTTTCCTATTGGTTCACAACTTATACAGGAGTTCAGCTGAGAACAGGTGGCTTACAGCCGTAGGTCCTCCCTCCCAACTGCAGAGAAATACCTGAGTGGCGGAATGAGGGGTTATGATTGGGTTTTGTGAACAAATGCCTTGTGGGCATGGCTGGTCACTGTTCTATGCAAGGAATAAGAATCAGAGAGCAGGATATGAATTTCTCTCACCTCGAAGAACCTGGGAGAGATGGTCCCCTAAGGTTTATAGGAAATTTGTTTCTGACCCTCAGGTCAGAGAACAGGTTAGCATGAATTTTAATTGGCTGTCAAGTAATTGCTAATTCATCTTTGACTCTGGCAGAAAAAAATTAAATGTTAAAGAAATGAAGTTAACAGGAAGATTTTCTTTCTTTTTCTTCCCTCTCTTCCTCCCTCCCTCCCTTTTTCTTTCCCTCCCTTTCTCCTTTCCTTCCCTTCCCCCTCCCTCACCTTGCTCGCTCCCTCCATGTGAGCACAGACCTCTACCTGCTCAGAGGCTAGCAGAAGAGATGATAAATAAATATATGGAGCCCGAGTATAATTCATTCACTTACCTTAAGGAAGGATATATAAGGGCATGATTTCACAGAGAGCTGATGGAAACTGCTGCTAAGAACAGAATGGGATTCCATATCAACTAAAAAGAACAATTGCTAAGTGTTGTGAAACTCCCTGGCTCTCCCATCATTGGTGTGCAGCATCTCATGTCTGTCCTTTCATGGTATTTGAAGCTGAAAGTGAAGGAATCCGGAGTTTAAAGATGACGCCAGATGTTTCCAACAGGTGCCTGAAGGTAATGCCTTTCTGGTAGTGTGGTAACAAGCTGATGACACCCATCTGAGGTCATCATCCAGCTCTATGCCCCTTTTGTTCCAAATCAGAGACTAGGATTTGGGTTACTTTGGAAGTAGGATGAATCATTGCTGTGGCACTAAGAGGAAGATAATGAATGCTACTCATTAGCTTGCTAAGTATTCTCTGTAACTAGCGGATATTGGGTGGCAACTAAAAAGCTGAGGTTAATTATCTCCTTATTATGGATGAGTCTTAGTTCATGACCCACACCAGTGTAAGGACTGGTTAGCCCAGATAAATAGAGGCATACATACAGGCTAATAACAGCCTCAGAGATTCGTGTCCTGTAGTTTGCTTCAACTTTTAGGGCTATAGCTTCCATCTTTTGTAGTATAAATTAGTCACCAAGTCTGGAAACACATATAATATTACTTTCTCATGTAATATTAATAAATCATTTAGTCTGTTTTTTTTCTAGAATTTGATTGCCATACTGCAAACACTTCTGGGGGCATTTTTACTAAAACCCAACATTTTGGCAATCAATCCATTCCTTTGTTTCCACAAAGTGCCCCAGACTCCCATAAATTGGATTCCAAAGACTCTGCTTATGTGATGTGCCTTCCACTCTCTGGTCTCAGATGATTGGACAAGAGGTGAACACGTGATCCTACTAGGTTCAATCAGATTCTTTTCCCCAAGAATAAGCATGTGGAGACAGTGAGCTAGTCTGTGCTAATGACTGGAACAGTCACAGATAAATGTGTTAGTTGTAGTTCAGCCATATCCAGCCTTCTTGCTAGAGAAAGCTGGAGTCTAGACTTGCAGGATGAAGCAGATGCACTACAGAAGCAGAGAGGAGGTGAACCAGGAATGTGTTTTGGAAAGGTAAATGCTTTTGGGTCTCAATTCTAGTCTTCCCTAAGGCCTGGCCACACTCCTGCCCTTAGTTCTTTGACTTACTAATGTATCTTTATACCAGGTCTCTCCTTGATGCTTCAGCATCTGTTAACTTGCTCCAAAGAGTCTTAACGGACTCACCCTCAGCTTTCCCAGAGAATGCCGTTGGCCATAAGGGTCAGGAGGTGCAGGTATAGGTAAGTATGAATCTATTGTCACTGTAGTGGAAAAAATTTAAGCTCATCCCCCTCCAGAATGGCACTCCAGCACCATCTTTAAACACAAAGGGCTGCTCAAAGCTCTTGTCCTGCAGACGAAGGAATGCTTCTATTCCCAAATTTCTATTCCAAAATTGACCCTTTTATTTTCCTACTAGAAAAGGGTTTCTCCTAAGGTGTGTACAAAAGAATCTTGCTAAAATGAAAAGCTGCTTCAGGTATTTAGGATGGAATTGTTCTTCATACCCTGTCTGTACTGTCCTTCCTAAAACTCAGCATGGGGTGTAACCCAACAGAACTGCTGCCTCCTCTCAGCTCAGTGTGTAATGCTACCACACTGTATCTTATTGACCATAAGGGTGATTGTCCTGGTTTTTGGATAGTTAGCAACAGGGAGAGAGCAACACAACTCTGAATTTCAGTGTAATGTCTCTGGCTTATAGCTGGTAACTTTATAGATGGGCCAGAAAGTGCACCTTCAAAATGGCATAAAACTTTCCATTTGAATGAGCAAGATAAGACGAAAGGAAAGGAAAGACAAGAGGAAAGGAAGAAAGAAAAAAAGGAAAGACTAACACATGGAATAGTTCAACCAGAAGTTGGAAGTAGGGAGTAAATCATTGAGTGAGTCCCCAAAAGTCAATGACCCTTTTGCTCTATAGCCAAGCACTTGGCCTAGCCTGGAATCTGAAAGCAATAGTGTTTGTGAATGAGCCCAGGATTGCATGATCCATTGAATGAAAGCCAGAAAACTGTATTACCCATTGCTAATAAGACACACATTTGTTTCTGTAGAATTTAAAGTTTTTAATCCTATTGAATTTGTTTACCCAATTCGAGTGTGATATAGTCTCTGGATATTTAAAAAAAATATTCTAAAGGCTTGTCAGGCTTCCATGCTTAAAACTTTAATTGTGTGTGTGTGTGTGTGTGTGTGTGTGTGTGTGTGTGTGTGTGTATGCTGGTACTGAGACTTGAACTCAGTACCTCCAGTCCTTGTTTGCTTTTTTACAATCAAGATTGTCATTCTATGACTTGAGCCACACCTTCACTTTCAGCCTTTTGCTACTTAATTGGAGATAAGAGTCTCACAGTCTTTTTTGCCTGGGCTGCTTTGATGCTTGATCCTCAGATCTCAGCCTCTTGAATAGCTAGCATTACAGAACGGAGTAGACTGGTACCCAGATCTAATGCTATTTTGAATATAGACATGTTACAACTGGAAGATCCTGACCTCCCACTGTATATGGAAATAGATCTCACTCTGAACTCTAGGGATTACTTTCAATATTGCAATGGCTGGTCTATTTGGATCACACCACCCTGTAAAGAACAGGACAGGAAGTGTCTCCGACTTGGTGTCTGCAGCTTTGTGCCAGCCCTGTCTTGGGGCACTGGAAATCATTACCACCCCTTTTAATTACAGTCTTTGGAAGAAGAGACTGAACCCCCTCTGATTCTGAGAAAGCCTGGCTCCTTTATCTTATTAACAATAACATATCCCAGTGCTCCAGTAATTATAGACCTATTCCTGAAGCAATCAAATTGCTTATTTGAAAGAAAGGCTGTTTCCTTTCCCTAATGAATGGGGACAGCCATCCGAAGCCCCAAGGTGATATGTATGAATGCCCTGCTGTAACAATGAAAAGCGATTATAAATAAATGACACAGAGCTGCTCTGTTCTTAAAAATCACTGCATGATCGATTTGAGAGACATGTGCAGAGATGGTACTCATGAGATTTTGTTTTAATTATTCTGCCCGAAAGAAAATGATACTTTGTTCTTTGCTGGCGCTATTGTACAAAGATGCTTAAAAAGGTTTGGAAAACACTATCCTATTCATCTGTCTCAAACCCTGACACAGTTGCCCTCCTTTCCTTTAGGAGGGGAAACTGAGGTGCTGATCGATGGATGTTTATATTCTTAGGGTGGGTATTTAGAGATTTATGTACATCATATCCAACAGATTTATCTCTGTCCTCCTTAACTGCTCTGAGCTGCTCTGATCACTGTTTGCACCAGAAATCCATCAAAATGGACAGATACTAACAGAGGATTGTAAGCTCAATTGTTGATTGTATAAGCTTGCAACTTCTTCTTCTCTTTCTTTCCTTTTTTCCTTTTTGGTGCTAGTACTGGGGTTTGAGCTCAGATTTTCACACTCTTGCTTAGATTTTTTTTTTCTCTCAAGCCTGGTATTGTATCACTTGGGCCACAGCTCCTCTTCTGGCTTTCTGATTTGTCTGCCTGGGCTGACTTCCACCTGGAATCCTCAGCCTCCTGATTAGCTAGGATGACAGGTGTGAGCCTGGCTTAGGCCAACTTCTCAATGCACTATTTGAATGAGGGGTGTGTGTGTGAGAGAGAGACTAGGAGAGCATGCACACAGTTGAGAATATGCATCTTGGTTTGGGAATCCTTTCCGTAGGGGATGGGAAGATGGGTAAGCTGAGGAAATTTGGTTTCAGCTACTGAACACAGGACTAAGTGACTTTCACTAAGGCAGTTACAATTAGGCTGGAGGGGGACTGGATTCCCACAGCTCTGTTGGAATAACGGCTTTTAGAATGTAAAGGACAAACCTGGTTGCTAGTTGAAACATCACCCTCACCCCAACTGAGTCCTACAACTGCCCAGAATGGTAGTTTACGTGTAATATTTCTTTCAGGGACCACACTGTGGACCACCGAGGAAGCCCTTGGAAAGCATATAGATAAACCAACTTGGTTTACCCTTTGCTATCCAGAAAACAAAACAAAACAAAACAAACCTGAAAATTAAACCCATTTGAAAGTCATAATGATCACACTGCAACTGTAAATTTCCAACATGATAAACCAGAGTTCTCAGGTATTTGTATTTCCAGAGATTTCTTGTGCTGCAATCTGAGGTTGTCCATTCCTCTCAGCTGGCTTTCTTGATTCGGAATGACATGTGCCTTTGTACAGCTCCTCGCCATATGACATTCATCAGGAGTTGGCAGAAATCCCCCTCCAACATTCAGAGGAGCCTCCTTTCTGCTTACTTTTAAAAGAAGAGAACACAGAAGTCTCTGGAAGGGTTTTTGGAGCTTGGGTTGACAGTGTTTAGTCAACCGGTGACTCACATTTACCACATTTTTAGCTAGTTCAGAAAAGCAATAAGCCTGGACTGGTGGATGATCAAATTGATTAAATGATCTTTTAGTTTTTCATTTTCTCTCTTCCTTTTCCCCTTCCCTTCCTCTCTTTTCTTTTCTCCTCTCTTCTATTTCCCATCTTTATTCTTCTTACCCTTCCTTTTTGGGTCTTTTGTTTGTTTTGTAGTTTTGAGGTAGTCTTGCTTGCTATGTAGCCCAGGCTGGCCTCAAATTCTCTAGCTTCCTGCCTCAGCCCTCTGAGAGCTGGGATTATAGATATGCACTACCATGCTCACATTCTTTGTTGTTGTTGTTTAAAAATATATTTTTTATTGTAAAGATACTGTATAGAGGGGTTACAGTTACACGAGTAAGGTAATGAGTACATTTCCTATTGAGCATTGTTAACCTCTCCTTTGTTTTTTCCTCTACCATCCCTTCCTTCTCCACCTCCCCAACTCCTCCCACCACCCATGCCCCTGAAGTTGTGAAGTTCATTTTCAACATAGTGTCTTGTACATCTCATTGCTACAATGGGTCAACCTGTATTCAGCATTTTGTTATTTCCCTTCCCCTCCCCAAATAAGAAAAAAATGTATATACAAGATGCAGGGCACCGGAATCATTTGTTGGTGATTTTTGTCATTATGTAAGCACAGCTCAAATCAAGCAAGTTAGATGATCACGTTAGTGCTAGAGGTAGACTAAGATGTGTGTGTGTGTGTGTGTGTGTGTGTGTGTGTGTGTGTGTGTGTGTGCATGCCTGCACATATACCCCAATCCTGGGGCTTGAACTCAGGGCCTGGGTGCTGTCCCTGAGCTTTTGTGCTTAGGGTTAGCACTCTATCACTTGAGCCACAGCTCTACTTCTGGCTTTTTGGTGGTTAATTGGAGGTAAGAGTCTCATAGATTTTCTTAATTGGGCTGGCTTGAAACTGCGATCCTCAGATCTCAGGTTCCTGAGTAGCTAGGATTATACGTGTGAGACACTGATACCCAGCAGGTATATTACAATCTGAGCATCCATATGGAAAATGGAAAAAAGCATTAGGTGGAATCAAATGGGTTAAGCTTACTGAGAATTAAAAAAAGGAAAGAAAAGAAAAAGGAAATAAAGGGGGAAAAGGAAAAGGCTATTCCTATCAGGGAATGAAAAGTCTCTGCAGAAATTAAGTGAAGGGTCCCTCTGGGCCTTGGAACAATTAGCACTCAGAAAATGAGAGGCTTGCCTTTATGCTTCCGGGGATTCAAGTGAAACAGGTGTCCGCTGTCCCCCAGGACTCTGTTCACTCATTCCAGCTTCTAATTTGTTTTGGATGCTTGCCTCTGCGGGTAAATCCAAACCCTTGAAAGCGAAAGATTTCAAGTCATCAGGAGCTTGAATAATTGAATTCTTGGAAAACATCACTTTTACAAGATTCCACCATATACACTTTCTGGAATGTTTGCCGCCAATGGAAAAACAAAACAAAATCAAATCCCAAACCAAACAAACAGATAACTCTTTCCTGCTGCAAAAATGCAAGAACAAAGATGCCATATTTTCTAGCATGGGGATTGAGAAAGAGGGTATTTCTTGTTTTTCTGTCACATTACTGATTAAATCCTTAGGACAATGTGGGCCTGAAGGGCAGTGGCTCACGCCTGTAATCCTAGCTACGCAGGAAGCTGAGATCACAGTTCAAAGCCAGCCCAGGCAGGAAAGTCTATGAGACGCTTATCTGCAATTAACTAGCAAAAAGCCAGAAGTGAGCTGAAGTTCAGGTGGTCGAGCGCTAGACTTGAGAAAAAAGGCTAAAGAAACAATGCTTAGTCCCAGCACCAAAAAATAAACAGAATACAAGAAACATGAGAGATCATGAATTTTGGGAGAAGAATCTTCTAGATACCTGAGAAAAAGGGCTTTGGCTCTTCCCAGTGTGTGGGGGCAGAAAATCCCATCTTAGTAGGAAGGCTACACAGGGAAGTGGCAAAGAGGAGCAATTTTCCCTTCTGAGAAAGATTAAGTTATATTTATGCCAGGATGGGTGTTATTAAACTGATGAAGGACAATCTGGCAGAGTTAATTAAGGAGCCAGAGAAATAGCTATCTCCTGCTCTTTGTAGTTGGGCAGAGGGTGTGGGAAAGGTCTAAGTAGGAAGGTGTATACTTTTCCACAAGGGGCCCACAGCCCGTTCTTTGCCTTGAAGGGCAAAAGATTGTACAGATTTTGGAATGAGGGTTAGAATATTGTGTATTTTTAGCAGGTGGTGTGAAGATGTCTCTTGGGAAGAGACTTGCCTTTGGGGGAACTGCCTCTCCAAGCTCCCTGGGTAAGAACTCAGCCTAAGTTTGGCTAGTCCAAGTCTAGCCCTCAAAGTCCAGGGTAGAGTGGTGTGAGTTTGTTTATTTAAAAAGAAGAAAGCAACAGAAGATGATCCCGAGTGCAGTTCTTCAAACATTTGGGATAGACCAGAAGTGACAGTATCTGGTGGGAGTAATATTAATTACATATAAGTCATTATTTTTGTACTAGTCCTGGGGCTTGAACTCAGGCTCTGGGGGACATTGTCCCTGAGTTTTTGTGCTCAAGGCTAGCATACTACTGCCTGAGTCACAGCTTCACTTCCAGCTTTTCTGGTAGTTAATTGGAGATAGGAGTCTCCTGGGCTTTCCTGCCCTGGCTGATTTGGAACCGTGATCCTCAGATCTGAGCCTCTCAAGTAGCTAGGATCACAGGCATAAGCCACCAACCCTCATTTATTTGTTTAAGGCTTTCCAAGCTGAGTCCTGTACATGATACATCCTGGAGGGGGTACAGAGCAGCAGTTATGGGAAGGAGTTCTGGAAGCAGACTTCTTGGCTTCGGATTCCTGGCTTTGACCCAGACTCTCTGTGTGCCATTTACCATGTAGTTAGCCTATCTGCTCTACAGGTGTGAACTGGGGAGAGTAGCTATGGCTACAGAGGGTCCATCCACAAGGGAAAGCTGGATCCAGGAATTGTTTAGTCTGTCTACTTCTGTGTTGTTTCCATTTTGAAGAGTGAGAATCATGAGCAAATAAACCCATAACTAGCTTCATGAACAGGTGTGACCAGCAGAATTAATCCCTTTCTAGAGACTGGCTGGGGTCCTCCACTACAGTGCTGCCTCTGTGTAAATTCTCAGAGGCTTCGAGAAGGATCCGGGTTCTCAATGCAAGCAAGCCTGTCCTGGATTGTTGTAGTGCTGGAGGCTGAACTCAGGATCTTCCAATCACCTGCTAGGCAAATACTGTACCACTGAGCTACACGCCCCAGCCGCCACAGTCCATCCTTTCAATCTCAGTGGCACAGCCGAAATTCAGGCTTTACAATAGCTACTGAATTTGAACTTAAAAGATACTTGTAAAGAACCTGCTTTATGATTGACATTGAAATTAATTTGGAGAGCAAGCAGAAAGGGACCTTGTGAGGCTTGAAATAAACAAAAGTGGAAGTAAGGAAAGAGCAGGAGAAGAAGAAGGAGGAAGAAAGAGAGGAAAAGGAAAAGAAGAGGGACAAAAGCTGAGAGGCAAGAAGCCGGAGAATCGAGAATTCTAGTCCAGCCTGGAGTACATGGCAAGTTGCAGGCCAGCTTGGGCTCTGTAGTAGGACCCTGTCTCAGAAAAAAAAACAAGGTCTTGGTGGTGAGAGCACTTGCCTGACGTGATCAAGGCCCTTATCCCCAGAGGTTGGATGGCAGACTAAATGCCAGAACTTTATTTAAGATGATTTAAGATAATTTATTTAAGATAAATTTAAGATGAAGGAAAAGAAAAAGGGAAGCATGAGGGGGACCCCCCACCCCATGTGATTGCAGGCTTTGGCTCTGAATGGCTCAAGCTGAAAACTTGCCCATGTAGGGCATTGTGATCATAAAACCAATAAAGAACCAAGAGGAGCATTTGCCTTCTCAGATTTGCTGGCATCAGGTCGAGGCTGCAGCATGCTTTACACAGCAAACATGGCCACCGTGGAACCTGTGCCCTTTCATGCTTCCTCTCAGGTTTTCCCTCCCCAGAGATGCCTGTAGAATCCTCTGCCTGGCCAGTCTTTCCAGAAGCTTTTGACTTCGTTTCTGAATCTTGACACAGCCCCGAGCAGACTCCCGCGATGCTAGGATGCTACGTGCTTGGGAATACGTAATGAGGTCTGGAAGTTTTGATTCTTGTTGATTCCTTAAGCCGAAGAAGGTGGAAATGCAAGCCTGGAACTTATGGCATGAGAAGAGCAATTCTGTATTGAACTCCTGACATTTCGATGAGCATTGTTAAGCATTTGAAGGCTGACATGCCATTAGGCATGGGGGGAGATGGAAAGCCTTGGGCTAGTTTAATGTATGGTTCCAAAGATCCTAAGACTGTTTTGACCTAATGAAGGCATTCAGGAAGGTAAACAAAGCATGTTCAAGATGGAGATTGTGTGTATGTGTATGTGTGTGTGTGTGTGTGTGTGTGTGTGTGTGTGTGTGTGTATGTGCATCTGATAAGTTCTCAGAAAAATTGAATGTGCTGTGAAGGATAAATTACAGTGTGATGCTCGTTGTCTTGTTAAAATGTCATGCCTCTTTCCCTGCAATCTACTTCTCCGTCACATCGAGCCAGTTGGCTGGCTCCTTCTAGACAATTATGGTGGTGATTTACTACCTTAATGCTCATTTGTTATTGAGAACGGGGCTGGGGGAAGGGAAATCACATTCCCATCTTCACTTGTCTCTTGGAGGGATGGTCTAGGCCTCCTCTGCAGCTTTAAACACAGCAATAGAAATTGGGGACACAGTAAAGTGTTTTCCACTGCTGTTCCGAGCTGAGATATAAAAGGAGATTTATTTGCAACAATCTGATAGAGAAAATTGAGTCCTGGGAATTGATGTCCTAGAAAGGCTTTTAAGTCACCCAAGAGTTACTATAGGATGTGAGTCACACGGCAAAATATGAGTCAGAGGAGGAGGAGGAATATGAAAATGAGCTCTGACATTTTCTGCAGCCTCTACTAAAGATAAAGGATTGAGTGGTTTGAACAATGTGAAATATGGTCACAATTATAATCTTTCCTGATCCAGTCTCGCCTCACAGTTGGATACCTTGAGCCCTTAAATTGATGCTGTAATTCAGGGTTGTAGTTGTTGTTGTTTTTAAATGCAGTTCTTTTGCAAATATGATTGAGGTAAACAAAATCCCCACATCTCCCTCTTTTTTCAAAAGATTTAATCCTAGCAAAAAATTGCAAATAATTTGGATGTATCCTCTAGCATTTTACGTTGTATTTCTAAATACATGAGGCATGAGCCACCAGCATCTGGCTTCTTTTCTTTATAAGTTACCCACACTTGGGTATCTTGATATAGTAACAGAAAATGAACTAATGCATCTCTTATCATCATGTTCATACCTAGCTAGCAGGAAGGAAGAAGGCACTTTCATGACCTGGAAATTATCTGCATAATTGTTTATTTAAATTCTATTAACTTGATCGGCATTAACAGCATTGTTTCACTTAGCGAAAGGGATACTTGGAAGTACGTTCATTGTTCAAAAAAGCCACCTGATTAATCAGAGCTTTGACTGTGGGAACAGCATTGTAGCTACTGGAAAATAAGTGGTAGAACTAAGAACAATGGCTTCCAGATTTGGGGTCAGGAAGCAGTGCTACAGTTTAGGGCAGTGATTCTCCACAACAGGCAACTTTGTCCCCCACAGGACAGTTGACAAAGCCTTGTGATATCATTGGTTGTCGCAGCTGCAATCATATTCATCACTGGTGAGTAGAAGGTGGTAGATATTCTATAGTATGTAATTCAGTCCCTGCAACAAAGCATTTATTCAGCAACAAATGCTAGCCATGCTGATGTTGCCCAATTTGCCTTACGGATCTATTTTTATAAATCTCAGCCAACTGTATGTTAACCTCTTAGAAAAATTTCCAAGACTAGGGCCAGACACTGCTGGCTCACACCTGTAATCATAGTTACACAGGAGGCTGAGACCTGAGGATCATGGCTCAAAGCCAACTGAGGCAGACAAATCTGAGAGGCTCTTATCTCCAGTTAATCAGCAAAAAAAAAAAAAGCCAGAAGTGAAGATGTGGCTCATGTGGTAGAGTGCCATCCTTGAGCAAAGAAACTAAACAAGAATTCAAGGCCCCAAGTTCAAACTCTAGTACCAGCAAGGAAAAGAAAAGACAGGAAGGAAGGAAGGAAGGAAAGAAGATTATTTTTTCCAAGAGTAGTGTTCTCTTAGAAGAGATTTAGATACTATCAATACACATCCAATGAATTAGAATTAGAACAAGCTTACTATAGGTCATTTTAACAAAGAAATGAAACATTGCCTCTAAGATATGTTCCCACACCAGCCATCATCAACCCAGTTTGGGTTCTGAAGATAAAGATTTCCTTCTGAAAGTTTTCCCAAGCTGGTTAATAATATATAATGTCCCACTAATGCAGAGGAAATAAGTAAATCTATTCAATTAAGGACAAGTGTAATTTTGTACAATTAATCATAGCCTTCTTTAGGAGAAATAAAAATAATTTGTTTTTAGTAGGAAGGAACCCATAATTATTCAGTGAGAGAAGAGAACCCATTCATTAATTTGTCGCCTTTACTTTGTGGCTAAATGCCTTGCCATTTCTTGCTGTGCATCCTAGGCGTGAAAAAGTGTGTGTTAAATCTTGTCATGTCGGTTCTGATAATCTGCTTTAATGATAGATTAAAAATGCAGTTTGGCATTTCAGGACATACATCTCAAATAATCAACCTGAGGGAACCGCTCCAACATCCTCCAGAGAGGTTTCAAGCCTGAGAGGATGACACTTCTTAATAAACCCAGGATTAGTGATGTATCTTGTCACTGGTTCAGCCAGAAGAAACAAGAAAATGACCCGGCTGCTACAGTGTCCATTCAGAAGTTGTGTTCCATAAATCTCCCCAAATCAACTTCTGGAAATTGTCCCTTGGGATGACGGTGGGCCATGTGTCAGCCATACATCACAGAAGCCTTTTCTTATTTAAGGTTATTGTTTAGAACCCAAGCATTTTTCTTATTGACAGAGACAGGCATATGTTGTTCCTTGGTTCCCCTTTTCCTGCATCTGAGACTTTCCTTCTAGAGTCTTTATAATCAGTTCTCTGAAAACTTCCATTTCACGGGAAGCCACACAACAACTTTGTATTTTTTATTTCATTTCTATCCACTATTTTATTTGTGTTTACTTATTTAATTCTAGGGTTTGAACTCAGGTCCTTGTACTCTTTATTGTTGTTGTTGTTGCCGGTCCTGGGGCTTGAACTCAGGGCCTGGGCACTGTCCTTGAGCCACTCTGTGATCAAAGCAAGCGATCTACCCCTTGAACTACAGAGTCACTTCCAGCTTTTTCTGCTTATGTGATACTGAGGAAGAGAACCCTGGGCTTCATGCATGCTATCACTCAGCCACATTCCCAGCCTAGGCCTTGTACTCCTGCATAGCTTTTTTTCTCTCAAGCTCTAGCAATTCAGCCACTTCTAGCTTTTTTGCTGGTTGATAGGAAATTTAAAAAAAATCTTTCTGTTTTGTTCTGCCAGGACTAACTTCTGAGATTCTCAGATCTTAGACTCCTAAATAGTTAGGCCACCAGCTCCTGGCAACTGGTGCTTAGTATTGAAGTGCTCAAGGAACATTATCTGGTCAGTTACAATTTTACTTATGTGTGTGTTTCCTCAGTGAATGATCTTCCCAATTCCCAATTCAACGAACTGACTTTTGGACTCTTGGATCCCTTGAGTTTTATGTCTGGCACTGAGATATTCCTGAGCTCGCAGTAGACTTATATTGTTGGAATGGTAGCTGTGGGCTGATATTTCACAGTTACAACTGTCATGCCTCTAGTTGAATACTTGGCTTTCTGTGAAATTCACATGTTGCTTGCTGACTTGTTGCTTCATGCGGCTATGCTGTTTATCTGAAAGTAAGTCTTGGCAAGCGTGTAGAAGGGAGACTGAGAAATCTGAGAGACAGGCAAGTGAAGAGGGTGAGGTTTGAGATCTTCATTTTCTTTTCTTTTCTTTTTTCTTACTATCTTCAAATAGTTGTGCAAGAGAGATTCAATTCACCTTGTCTATGTGTGTAAGTGTCAGCCCTTCCCTCCTCCTCCTCCTCTTCCCAACCCCATCCATCGCCCAGTTCTATTTTCCCATAAGTATTTTGAGTATTATGACTATATTCACCCATTATTCCTCTCGCCATTCATCTGCCTTATCCCCCTCAGTCAAGACATGTTTCAGTTTCCTGGTATTCATCGTGTTAAACCTTTAATTGTTCAAAGGGGCTGCACCATAAAATCCTGCCCCTGTATACAACTATACTCCAGTCCATCTGGCCATCTTCATACTGCTGCTTCGTAGTTCTCATGGCAATATTTCCCTTCCTAACTCCACTTGCAGGGGTTAAACGATAGCATCAAGACGTAGTTTTGTTTTGTTTTTCTACTTTGAGACAGGCTTTTCTTACGGAGGCCAGTCTAGTCTCAAATTATTAGGTGTGTGCACCACGACTGGCTTAAGCAGTGCCTTTTTTTTTTTTTTGCAGCTTGGATGCAGCAGAGAAGAAATAGAGCATTTGCCTCAAATTAGTCTCCTAGGGTGTCCATCACAGAAAGCCACAGATGGGTGGTAAATAAATTTCTTTTGTCACAGTTTTGAGAAGCTGAAAGTCTAAGATCAAGATGTCATCGTGTTGCTTCCTGATGTGGTTTGTCTTCCTGGCTTGCTGACAGCCGCCTTCTCACCGTGTCTTCACATGGCCTTGTCCCCTGGGTACGCGTGGCAGGGAAAGGGGATGTTTAAGAAGGAGAAGAGAGAGGGAGAGAACACATTTTTGTGAGTACTTTTTAGTGTATTCCTTTTAAAAAATTTTATTATAAGGATGCCATTCCTATCGGAGGTTAGGGATTCAACATCTTAATCTTGATATAAGAGAGGGCCTGGGCCACTCAGTCTATAATACACATTGGCTCTACCTGGAGGGCTATTGTAATGAAAAGTTTTTGTGTATGGCCCAAGTGTTCTACTCTGTATTATGATGCCATCCAAATCAAACTGAGGAACAAAAAGTAACAAGAATGAATCCTCAACGTATCCACATGCCAAAGCCCTTACCTTGCAGGACGGTTAAACTAAATTGTCCTACCGGGAGAACATGCAAGAGTCGGAACTCAGGTGCAGTAACGGTAGCCAAGTCAAAAGTCATCACAGTGGTGCAGTGGCCCAGGCCACCCAGGCCTTGGAGACTGACGTGTCAGTCTGAGGAGCTGCAGCACCAGATAGGAAAAGTTCACTTAGGGCTGGGCAACACAGCAGGTGAGTAGGAGGCCAAGTGAGACTGTCTAGCCAGAAGAGCAGAGCAAAGGAGGCGCCACTCAAAGAGATGGAAATGGATCGGGAGGAGGCAGCGATCCAAGGGTTGAGGCCAATTTCAAAGCTAATCTCTGAAGCACTGAGCTCTCTTGTGTTCTGCTTGGCAGACCTGTTCGGTTGGGATCTGATCTGAAGTATCGAGAGCTGGCTCTAAACCATTTGAAAATTTGGGGTAGGTGACAGAGCAAGAGCTTCATAAAATTTCAGCCATTATGGTTTCCCATTGTCTTTCCCAATGAAATGTTCAAATGAAGAAATCCCTCTTCTGACCAACAATCTCTTCCTTCATTGAAAAGTGAACTTTTAAATTTAGATTTTATTCCTCATGCATTAATTATTGTATCTCCTAGTTAACCTTATAGCATACTAGTATTTTTAAAAAAATTATTCGATTGAGAACATTATGTCCTCAAACAAGCCTTTTCTGACCTCAGCCCCTGATTATGCTTTCTCCTAACCATCTGTATTTCTCATTTATATGTCCTCTGGCCTTCGTAATTAAATAGTAATGGTGTGATTAATTGTTTAGTGTCTGGCTTCCTTGCCAAATTATTTTCTCAATGAACATTGGAACCAGGTCTATCAAATTTTTCATAACTTTATCCAACATGGGTTCTTGCCTATAGCAATAAATTTTTTTCCATGTGAGTTATTTCATCCGCTCATTTATCATCCACTAATTAGTTTGTTTAGCCCTTACAAGTCCCAGGATCTGTGCTACAATTAGGAAAACAAAAACCAGTGTGAAAAAAGTCAGCATGAGAATGTCTGGGTTCAAACAGTTATATGATTTTCATATAGAAATGTCTTAACCACTGTAGGGAAATACTCTTCTTGAGAACTCAGTGAAAGAGGTGGTTTCTCTTCAAGAATTTGTCATCTGAAATGGGTATAAGATTTTGAGTTTGACTTGCCAGGATCCAAAGTTCCTGGAAGTCAACTGTCTTTAAAAAAATCTCAGGATTTTGAGATAAAGATCTTGAATGAAATAGACTTGTAGACACATAAAAGGACAGGAGATAGATTTTTTTAAAAAAAGGAGCATCACTCCTATGAGCAGAGAAAGATGGCTATTACAAGAGATGTTTGAGCCCTATTTTGATTGACAAATATATGTCACTAGGAGACATGAGAAGCCTGCAGAGACAGGGAAGTGTGAAAGAACCCATTACTGCAGGAAATGTAATTAGCTGAAGATGAGGGTCTGGGAAGAAGTGGGGGGGAAGGAGAGTGGTGGTACAGAAGAGAATATTAAAAGGTAATCACATCAGGGAACCCCGTCCCCCCACCCCCTCCACCTTTTCTTTTAAAGCCTGTGGTTGACTGATTCATGGACTAGCTAGTAATACCAGATTTGCCTTTTAGAAGCAGTCATCTGGGGAGTGTCTTTGGGAGTAGATTTAGGAGGCCAGTGAAACAACCATCTAGTCATTCAGATATCAGGAAGAGAGCAAAGGTGAGCAACAGGGTTTAAGGAGGAGGTTCAGGCTTGAGAGACGCTTGGGAAGAATCAGGAGGTCCAGGTAACTGGTTGCATGTATGTTTGGGGAGGCGGGTGTATAGGGGAGTATTGAGAAACAGGAGGAATACACTCTAGGATTAAACCTTGGCAATAGTGTTCAAAGATGGTGCTTAGGTTAGGCATCTGTGGGCAGAATAGGCAGGGATGCCTGTCCTGAGCATGACTGCGATTCATTGAACTAAAACTACTCAGAGGCCACAAGCCCCTCATCCCCCAAATGAAAAATACTGTTACATAAATGATAAAAGGACATTCCTTAGCACTTAGATTACACTGCAGATCGGATCGAATGCCAATGAGAAAGGCGACCTTGCTTTTTTTTTTCATCACAAAAGTTATTTCTTTGCAGCCACACGGAGGCAGCTTTCTAATCTCTCTTGTTGAAATAAGAGCACCAGCTGTCTTAGATGAAAGGCTGGCCACAGAGAAGCTGGAAAAGGAAGATACACATCACTGCCCAGACTTCTAGGAGAGCATATGCCTGGCAGAAAAGGTGACAATTCATTTATGAAGCTGCCAAGCTGGGTGCCTTTAGTCTAGGGCACTGGGTGAACAGGATTCTCAAGTGATATTCAATCAAAATCAGAAATTTCTTATTAAAAATTTCTTGTACATTTGAAATCTCAGGCTTTACCAATCCTGGAATCCATGGAAGATACAACCCACTCAGAATTCATCGTAGATTCACGCTTCCTAGAAAAGGGCTATAGATTTTCATAAACTTTTTATAACAATTCTATTAAGATATCCTCACCTGCTATATAACTCACATGCTTAAATGCACGATGTTTCAGTGCATTTTTGTTTAAAACTTTTTTTCGAATTTTCTGATTATACAATATTCAATTTATAATTAGAAAAATAGTACAAATAATTTTTTATAGTCCTTATAATAAGACATTTTGTCTTTTGATTACTAGAGCCAAGAGACAATTATTCACTGTGGGTTTAAACAAATGTATGAAATAGGATCAAATTATTGTCACCAAAGTGACCTGTTTGTTGAAAAAATGGAAGCTGGACCATCTTGATAGCTTTCTTCAATGTCCTGCTAAGCGAGGGAGGCCCAACTTAATTAACACTCTTATGGCATTGTCAGGGGATGCAGGACCAAACTCCCAGTCAAGCATCCTGTCCACTATGATGTGAAAGGTGCATTCTCACACTGACAGTGTTACTATATTAAATAACAGCCCTGGGGCTTAAACAGACAGATGTGTTGAAGGAAAATCTCAACCTACCCATTTACCATCTATACACAGGGAGTAAAGGTGTTGGGAATTCTGAATGTTGCTTCACATCACATGTTAATAATCTCTGTGACAGGTGGCCCAAGATCTAAAAGCCCATATTGTTTTGTTAAGATAACCGTGGGTGGGGAAACACATAACCTGTTCTATACAAAATGGACAGGGTTGGTCTCAAAAATAGAATCTCTTTACTTTTTCCTCAAAAATACTGCACGCCAGGAATAGGATTGGCAGTTAGGCTGACCAGTAGATGGGCAATTTGTCCAAAATGGATTCTCCTTTCTGAGGTTGTTTGTGAGTGTGTAGTAGGAAAGAGGGGCTCCAGACATCACCTGCTTCACGCCCTGCTACCACTGCTGACAAGTGGCTCTTAAATGAAGCTTTTATCTTCCTTTCTTCTGGAGTTAAGGGTCTATAAGGCTTCCCAGTTGAATGATGGCCTATGGTCTATACTCCTGCGCCATCCCAACTTTCCTGTCACCAACCTTCCTTATTGTTTGAGACATACAAAGACTTACTCTTATGCCTGAATGTTTGCTGATACTGTTTAACTTTCCACTGAATTTGCCTTTATATAATAGATGCTATCCAGATAGCTTTGCTATCATTTATTTGTTCCTCCTATGAAGAACATTGTTTATTATAAAGCTTACTGTGCCCTGAGGAGGTAATGTTGCTCAAACCTCTTTGCTGCCCAAGCGGGATGTAATTACTTCTATTTCTGATGCTGCTTTGGCTACCAGGAAACGCAGAGTCACATAGTACTGAATAGATTTTTGGTTTTTGCAGTGCTGAGGATTAAATGCAAGATGTTGCACATATGAGGAAAGTGCTTCATCAACTAGCTACATCCTCAGCTCTAGATTATTTATCTATCTATCTACCTACCTACCTACCTATCCATCCATCTGCCCAACTATCTGTAAGTCACATACAGGGATTTCAGTTCAACATGTCTAAATAGATTGTTTTGTATGTGTGTATGTGTGTGCCTAAATGCATTCTTTTTCTTTTTCGGCTGGTCCTGGGGCTTGAATTCAGGGTCTGGGCCCTGCCCTTGAGCTTCTTTGTGCTCAAGACTAGCACTCTACCACTTGAGCCACAGTACCACTTCTGGCCTTTACTGAGTAGTTTATTGGAGATGAGTCTTACAGATTTTCCTGCCCTGGCTGGGCTTGAATGGAGATCCTCAGATCTCAGCCTCCTGAGTAGCTAGGTTTACAGGTGGGAGCCACTGGCACTGGGCCTAAATAGGAAGGCTTCATTTGTTAGATTTTCCATTGACCTTACCTTATTGTACTGGTCTTGGGGAAGAAGGGATACTTCAAGGTGGGCTTTGTGCCTTTTAAAATCACTCTAGCCAGCTGTGGGGGCATGACTGAATTTGAAAGAGGCAGATGAATGATGAGTTTGAGATCAGCCTGGGCTATGTAATGAGAGCCTATCTCAGTATGAGCATGTGTTTGGGGAGGGGGGGAGTCAAACATTACTTATGTATTTTTGCAAGCCATTTCAAATCCATTTTGAATGTAGATGGAATTTTTTTCTTTTTTTATTATATACAGAGGGTTACAGTTACATGAGTGAGGTAGTGAGTATACTTCCTTTTGAACATTGTTACCCCCTCCATTGTTTTCCCCCTACCATCCCTTCCCTCCCTACCTTCCCCAAGGTAGATGGAATTTTTTAAAAAACCCTAAAATTAATGCTCAATCATCTTTTTTTTTTGCTTTTCTCTTTCATTCCCCTAATCTCATCACACCCTTAAATCCAGCTTTTCCATTTATTCCTTCATTCTCCATTGACCTTTTCTTCCCTCAAGAGTTTTTTAAATCTTTTTTTATATATATGCTTTTAATTTTTTTTATTGTGAAAATACTGTACAGAGGGGTTACAATTACATGGGCAAGGTAATGAGTACATTTCTTATCAAGCATTGTAGCCTCTTCCTTTGTTTCCCCTTCCCATCCTCCCCCCCAAGCCCCCCTTCCCTCAAGAGTTTTTGTGTTAATTTACGTTTGCACTTTACTAAGTGATTTTATGGCCTAGTGTTTCCTGTGTATGAGCCCTGTTGTTTCTGATTTCCTATCATGTACTGGTAGGGCCCATGGCTTATACTGAATCTAGTATGATTCTATAACAGGGTATGTTTTCTTCACTTTTAAAGGTCTAATGGTAACAAGCATTTATTTGAAAGCTTCTGGCCCCAAGAGCACTCAGCACACTTGTTTACTGGAAGTTGATTATAGCACTTGAAGAGAAACAAGAGTAAATAGCACATCTTCTCTAAAAGTGTAGAAACTCCCTTTTGTCAAGAGCAGCCTAAGTTTGTTTTAATTCGGCCGCCTCCCCACTTTTTTATTATTTTTTTTGAAGACAGGGTCTCTCTATGTAGGTCATGTCGCCTTGAACTCTACCATCTCATGCCCCTCTTTTTTGGAGGTGGGGTGGGGGACTGAAAAGAGGTCCTGGGACCTCTTGATTGCTTAGACAGTTCTCCACCATTGAGTCAAATCCCCAGCCCATTTTTGTTTAGTTTTCCAAGTCTCCTGGTCCTCTCCTCGGTTCCCCCCTCCCTGCTTCCCACCCCCACTCCTGCCCCAGCCCGCTTCCCATCCCAGATCTAGGGGCAGAGATGCACACCACACCAACTTGGTTATTGATTGAGATAGGGTCTAAGTTTTCTGCCCACTGTCCTTTCCCAGGCAGCCCCCCATCAGCCGATCTTCACTAGCTGGGATTACAAGGCTGCAACACCGCGCGGGTACCAACATTCAACAGGTTTGGTCTGCAGCAAAATCCTGGGTGGACGCGGGACACTGGAGCCGGGATGCGCCCAACTGTGCTAACTCTGGGAAAAGGCAGTCTCCGGACAACTCCGTTCAGAGCAAACGGGGACGACCGGTCACCTGAGCTGCCTAAGCCATTCCCAGCACCCTGCGTGGAAAGACAACCCCTTCAAGCTAGGACAACGCCATTGCGCCGGCGCGTGTGGCATTCTGCGTAAAGACTACAAATCCCAGCATGCAGCGCCCAGCATGCAGCGCCCCACCCCCCTTCCTTCCCCATCCTCAGCTGGCCGGGCTCTGGCGCCGCTCTTGCGGGAATTGTGTACGCACTGACGTTAGGCGTGAGGGCGGGGAGTCCGTGCGTGCTGACGTACTGTTCGCGCCAGTTTGCGGCCTCTCACGTGCGGTAGCGTGCCTCAGCCCTCTTCCCTCCGGGCTGGCGACTCCAAGATGAACAAAGTCTGTGCGGTCTTTGGAGGTTCCCGGGGCATTGGCAAGGCGGTAGCCCAGTTAATGGCCCGGAAAGGCTACCGAGTGGCGATCATCGCCCGGAATCTGGAGGTGGCCAAGGCCACCGCGGGCGAGCTCGGGGGTAGGTGCCGAGCCGGGCCGGGCGAGCTCGGGGGTCGGTGCCGGGCCGGGCCGGGCG
>NW_012267220.1:5204292-5257370 GCF_000151885.1 Dipodomys ordii | reverse complement strand
GCCGCCGCGGGCCCCCGGGCCCCCGCATCCCGCCCAGCCTCGCCCTGCGGCCCAGCCCTCGTGCGGTGCTCCGTCAGACAACGCAAGTTTCGGACCCCAGCTCGGCCTTCCGAGGGGCTGGGCTTACAGGCAGCTCCCCTGGCGCCCCGACACCCCCTTTTTTATATCTATTAAGACGAGGTCTTTGCCCTGGCTGGCTTCAAACCCCAATCTTCCCCACGTGATCGGTGCCAGCCATCGACTCCCGCCAAGTGAGGGGTTTCATCAGTGAAGCCCCGAGTTCCAAAAGCTCCAAGGAATCATGTCAGCGTAGACATACTTGGCCAGCCCTAGGCCAGACATAACCATTGTTTTAGCTTCTTTATTTCCTTATATTTTAGAGTGTTCCGATACCCGATTTTACTTCTGTTTGGATTTTGCGCTGGAGACACCGCTTCAGATTTAAATTCGATCCTTTTCTACACTCGTGATAACGGTATAATTCTTTCTGAGACAGTGTCTTGCCCTGTAGCCCAGCCTTGTCTTCCAGGAGAGATTCTCCTGCAGTCTCTCCCAAGTTGTTGGGGGGGTCACAGGCTGGTTGGTACTAGAGCTGCCTCTAAACTATTGCAAAATCTGGGGTAGGTGACACAGAGTTTCATGAAATTTCAGCCATTAATGCTGGTCCATAGTCTTTCCCAAAGTGAAATGTTTGAACTGAGAGTGTGTTTTGAGGGCACTTAAAATATTTTTTTTTTTTTTTTTGGCGGTTGTGGGACTTGAACTCTGGGCCTGGGCGCTTGTCCCTCAGCTCTTCAGCTCAAGGCGAGTGCTCTACCACCTGAACTACAGCACCACTTCCGGTTTTCTAGTGGTTTATTGGAGATAGGAGTCTCACGGTCTCTCCTTCCCGGGCTGGCTTTGAACCGCGATCCTCAGATCTCAGCCTCCTGAGTAGCTAGGATTACAAGCATGAGCCACCGGCGCCCGGCCTTAAAATATTTTTTACAAGTACATGTTTTTGAGAGGTAAATTTTGCCTTTAGGAAAAACATTTTTATTTTCTGTGTAGGTGTAATTTTAGTTTTTTTAATAGAAATATTTAGCTTCCTGTATTATCTCTCCAGATGGGCAGACTTGAATAATAGTCATTATATGAACGAGGATATATTTGTAGAGCTTAAGAAAAAAAAAAGCCATGGGTGGTAGTGAATGCTTAAAATTGCCACTCCTAGGAACAGAGACAGGAGGATTATGAATTCTAGTCCAGCCTGGGACTCCATCTGAAGAAACAAAAGGCTGTGGAGTGTGGCATAGTGCATGCATAGTATTCCTAAAGTCCTGGGTTTAGTCCCCTAGTACTATACTACAGAACAAAACTCAACTCTGTCCTTCATCCTTGGGGTCCGTGTGGAACAATTTAACCTAAAAGAATGCCAAACAAGGGCTGGGAAGGTGGCTCAGTGGTAGAGTGCTTGCCTTGCATTCATGAGGCTCTGGGTTCAATTCCTCAGCACCACATAAGCAGAAAAAGCCAGGAGTGGTGCTGTGTGGCTCAAGTGGTAGAGCACTAGCCTTGAGCTGAATGAGGGACAGCCCAGGCCCAGAGTTCAGGCCCATGACTGACAAAAAAAAGAAGTCAAACAAGGAATATAAACCTTGTAAGAATATTGAATTTGTTGCATGAGTTCGGTGTTAAGGCTTTATATAAATCTTACAAAAGCATTGTGAAATTGAAAAAGGCGCCCCACCCCAACTTCTAAATTAAAGACAGTGTAATCGTTTTATCTTTAAAGATTTTAAAATGCTTTTAAGAAAAGTTTTGTGAAGAGTCAGGGTTTTACTGAATTGCCTAGACTGTCCTTGAACAGCCAAAACAACCAAAAAACAAAGGAACAACCCAGAAACAAAAACTCCCATAATAACAAGAACAAAAACACACCTAAAAAACAATACCACTGAAACCAATTAAAAAATTACCCTTTTGGGTAAAATTGCCCAAGAAGTGCTCATAATCTGACTTAGTGAAATTGTAGCCCTTTATATAGCTCCTTCAAAATAAAAATATTACCCTTCTATAATGCTGCCCACTCCCATGCTGGTTTCGTTAGACAAGTACACGACAGCAAGAACCCATGATTACCTTTCATATCTAGGTTTAACACAGCTTTATTTTATAATAAGTGCTTGAAAAGTGTGTGTTAAGTGAATTCAAAATACAAGTTACATTTTCTAAGTAATTCTCTTTTAACTTTATTTTGTAGGAGATCATTTGGCCTTTGGTTGTGATGTTGCTAAAGAACATGATGTTCAAAATACATTTAGAGAGATGGAGAAACATTTAGGCCAAGTAAATTTCTTGGTAAATGCAGCTGGTGTTAACAGGTTGGTCACAGATTTGAGTAAATATTGAATGTCTTAAAAAAAATCTTTTTAGTATGATTAGTATGAGCTAATGTCTTAAGCCATTTTTTACTTCTAATTGGAAGACAAAGTACATGGTATAAAATTTTATTAATCCACATATTTTTTCTGTTGTATTGAAATAAATGTCCAATTTGATCACTTTATACATTGTAATTATCCCCCGTATTGAATCACAGAATGTTTCTTGAAGCTGCTTAATTTTTTCTCAATGACTACTTCTTTATAGAAGTAGTAATTCTTTGTCATCATACATACATGCTTTGCTTCTACATGAACTTGATACTAATGGAATCAGAGGGCAGGTTTGTTTTTTTTTTTTTTGGGTCCGGTCATGGGGCCTGAACTCTGGGCCTGGGCGCTGTCCCTCAGCTCTTTAGCTCAAGGCTAGTGCTCTACCACTTGAGCCACAGCGTCACTTCCGGCTTTTTTCTTTTCGCTTATGTGGTGTTGAGTAATTGAACCCAGGGCCTCAAGCATGCAAGGCAAGTGCTCTACCTCTACCACTGAGCCACCTTCCCAGCCCTTCTTTTTTTAAAATACAAATTTAGGAGAAAATATTGAGAATAACATACCAGTTTTCTTAAGCAAGGTGAAATTGACAGTTGCTTAGGCCTTTCAAAATTTATTGGCTGCTTGTACTATTAGCAGTTAAGGATATTTCACATTCCAGCCCATCAATTGTTATTTTAGTGGCTATGAAGCCCTCTTTAAAAGGATTTTCCAGGTATTCTAACTCAGAAATAAAGTACTTTTTTGGGGTGGGGTCGGGGGCCTATGAATATAGTTTAATGGTAAGCACTTGCTTAGAATATACGAGGTCCTAGACTCTATCCTCAACATTGCCAAAAGGAAAACAACAGCAACAATAAACAGGCAGTAATGAAACAAAACATTATAGAAAGATAAATTATGAACAAAATCATAAAGTACTTCTTATACTGTATTTTAATCAAAATGCTGCATATATTTTGACTTTTAAATTTGTTTATTTACATGCCGTTTATCTTTTGTAGGGATAGTCTTTTAGTAAGAACAGAATCTGAAGATATAGTATCTCAGCTTCATACCAACCTCTTGGGTTCCATGCTGACTTGTAAAGCTGCCATGAGGACTATGATTCAACAACAGGGAGGGTCTATTGTTAACATCGGTGAGTTCCCACCTTTGTGGGTTTCTGACTATCCTGTTTTACTATAAAAACATTGAATCTGCTAATTTGTACCTTGCTTGAAACTTGGATGAACTTTAGTATTGTCTGTGGGGAAAAGATTCAATGAACTGATGGTAAAACAAGAATCACAAATTTACATCCCTATGAGGGTGAAATGAGTGACACTGTCATGTATTAGTAAATGATAAAAATGTGTTAGATAGATGACCAAACACACCTACGTTCAGTGTCTGCTGGTATGGAATGGGTAGGACTCAGATCCAGTAGATTGCAAGAATATGGTCCCAAGTTTTCCATCAATTTTGATTTTTAAGGAAAATTGAGTAATTTAGATGATCATGTAAAGCCTATCAAAATATGAACAAATTTTTTAAAAATTGTGGATACTGTGGACTACACAAATAATTACTGCAGCTCAGTGGTCACTGATAGATCTAGTACAGAGGTTTATAGAGACTTTAAACTTCCGGTAGATTAGTGAAGAAAGTAAACTGTCTCTCCAGTCCAGGGAGAAGATAAACTGTGGAGCTTGTTCCTGTAGAACTTAGAATGCACGATGACTTTAAATTCTTCTTCAGCTTAGAAATTTGAAAGAAGTAGCATGCCATTTGCCCTTTATTTTTAAGTGGTAATACCTTTAAAGGCCACAGAAGAAGGATGCTGCTGCATTAAGGCAAATGATCTAAAAATGTGCATTACCCTTAGTAAGAAGTGATGTATGACTGTATGTATAGGCACATATTATAACATTGGGCTGGTTATTCATGAACAGGTAGAATGTTTTCCTAAAGTAAAGTTACCTTATTAAGTTTAATGGGGTTCTTGCTTTATTTTATAAACAAGATTGATGGTGTAGAAAATTATTTCCCCACTTCTGTTTTATAGGCCTTTAGTTGTAAAAGTTGATGTTTGCATTAGAAAATAATCCTTTCATATTTATTAGATGAAGTCAGAAGAATTTTTAGCAGGCAGTACAAGTTATGATATATAACTGAGTAAAAAATTGTACTTTTATGAAAAGTTTGTAATTAAAGCTTTACCAATTTAGTTCAGATTTAGTTCAAATGAAGTGTCTTTTAGGTAGAGGTGCATACTTGTCTGTGGTTATAGAAACTTAACGAATCAGCCTTTGTTTTATTTTTTCTGGCTCCAAACGTTTTTGTTTTTGTTTTTGTTTTTCCTGCTGGAAGCTATTATAAGTTACAGAATTTTTAGTCAGAGATTAGAATGGGTCTCCTTCACTGCTTTTCCTCCTTTAGTGATACTGGAGATTGAAATTAATGTCTTGGGCATGGTAGGCAGGTCTCTGCTACTTGACTACAGTCCCAATCCAGTCTCTCCTGTTTAATAGGTCAGTTTGTAAGCCTGATTCCTGGCACTTGTGGTTTTACATCAGCTTATTTCAGATTCCTTTTCTGTATTTGTCTGGAGGAGATTTGGTCTTAAATCTTACTACTAATATAACAATGGTTAGCATTCTAATTTTAGCATAGGATAAGATAAAATGGGTTTTACCTTTCTGTTTGGTAATCCTATTGTTTGAATTTTCACATAATCCTATTAACTAGTTTGAATTTGATTACTCTTCTTTTTTCTTCTAGGAAGTATTGTTGGTCTAAAAGGCAATTCTGGTCAGACTGTGTACAGTGCTGGTAAAGCAGGATTAGTTGGATTTTCACGTGCACTTGCTAAAGAGGTAGCCAGAAAGAAAATTAGAGTGAATGTAGTTGCACCAGGTCAGTGAACACTTTTATTATTAAAATAAGTGAATTGATGATGGCTTTGTTTTACAGAGAAATATGTCATTAATTTGTCCATTCATGGTAGCCATTACTTGATGCTTGGGCAGAATGGCTCTCAAATTTGTAAAAATAAATAATGAACTGATGACTAGAATAAAATGCTTGTGCTTCATATTTTAGGTAAAACTTTTATTAAAAGTTTACATTAATCAATAGGTAAAATTTTTATTTTTAAAACTTTGCTCTAATTATGGGGTAATTTAAGATAATTAGAGATCATTTTTACCAATTATTTTTTCAGTTTAGAAAACTGTGACTCTAATACTCAGAGTAACTTGCATTAGATTACACAGCTAGTTTATGAAGAGCTTAAAAATAATGCTCCCTAATCCTTCCTTTCTATTACAAGATTTAAAAATTTTCATCCTCTTGTTACTGTGTTCTTTTAAACTATCTGGAACCTTTCACGTTTATGTGTTTGATGGTAATCCTGGGAGTTGAACTGCCAAGGATAACTTTTAATTTTGACCAATAGTGAAGCATTGAGTTTATTTCTATAGGACACTTGAGTGTTTTGTACTTCTTCTTTTTTTTCTTTGATTGTTTTTTGAGACAAGGTCTTGCTGTGGAGCCCAGATTGGCTTTAAACTAAGATCCTCCTGCTTTAGCCTCCCAATCCTTAGGTTGTTCTAGTATGTCATAATTTTAGGTTGAAGAGCTTTTGTGTTTACCACTTGATAGAATCCTGTTGATTGGTTTGCTCAGAGCAGATACTACTTTAGGTGCTATTTTTTTCCTGGCATTAATTTCTCATCTTCCCCTCTGCACAAAATAGACATAGCGATTTATTCTGGTCAAGTTTATGATCTAGTATTTTGGTATGACCTTTATTTCTTTTTTCTCATAAAAGTGTCTGGGGTCATTTTTGCTTCTCCCAGACCTTAGAAATCTAAAGAGAGACATCTGAACCAGCAAGTATATTCAATAGGGCCACATTCTATAATTGATAATAGCTTTTGACGTCCTACTCTAAAATTACCAAATCTAAGATACTTCAAAATTTTATGCTTTTTGAATTGCTGACATGGTACCACAGTGAAGATTCCATCCCAGACTTTATGTGATAGGTCATAGTTAAAAGGCAGGGTATAGAACTGTCTTATAAACTTACTTTGAAGCTATGTGCAAAAGGTACATATAAAACATAAATTAATTTCAGGTTTAGACTTAGGACCCATCCCTAAGATGTCTCATATATGCAAATATTTCAAATTTGAAAAAATCTGAAATTCTTCTGGTCTCAAATATTTCTTATAATAGCCTAACATCTTGGTATCTCTTAAATATAAAATCTTTCTTGTATATAAAAGTCTTGAAAGCCAAAGCAGTGACATAGTAATATGGAAAAGAGATATTGCTATTTATACCATATAGCTGGTCAAAAAAGATAAATGATATTTCCCTCAGATTTTATCAAATATAAATTTTCTTTGGCCTAGAGCCATTCACTTACCATTCATGAGTGTGAGTTTCTCTGTTCCTGTGGAGTTGATATTTTAAAAAGTGAGATAGGAGGCACAGTGTTAGAGCATTTGTCCAGCATGCACAGGACTCTGACATTTGTCCTCTGTAACACATAGACACACATGCATACACATGTACTTATACACACAATAAAGCATAGTGGGTACATTGTTACATATATACCTGATACTAAAATAGAAGTATTCTTGTTCTAAGTTGGTTGAGTGCATGTCATTTCAGTTTTTCTTGATTTAAGGAATGCTAGCTTAGTAGCTAATTGAAATCTCTTAAGTGTTCAATAAAGTAATACGGTAACATCATTTGTTGGACAGTGGCACCTGCTGGTAGTTTACAGTTTTTATAGTCAAGCCTTAAAGTCATTGTAATAAATAATAAATAGTAAGAGGAAGAAGTAGAGGAAAACTTGCAGATTTTATAAAGAAAGTGAAAGTATGATAATCAAAGTCCTTTGGGCCCAAGGACAGAGAGCAGGAACTGGAAAGAAAGAAGCATAAAGATGGGTGTGGGATATTTAGAGATTATCAGTATCTCTCTTTTGGCCTATGGTATATGTTGTAGAGACCTAAAGTGTTTGTAAGTAGTGCCTTGGGTTCTGAGTATATTTATAAATGAGGATTATGTGGTATAAAATAGCATTGAAATTTGGCAGGGCCCAGAGTAATTTATGACTGGAAACAAGTATCACATTTCATACTTAATTCTTGGTGAACTGATACATATACACAAATTTTTGAAAGCCATAGGTAGATTAGGGCAGAAAAACTATTCTATCTGATTCTGTGATAGCCTTGACACAATTGATGCTTATACATTTGTTTAAACATGTACAACTACATCCTAAAGAGTGAACCCTCATGTCAACCAGGGTTACCTTTTTTTTGTTTCTTTTTTTTTTTTTTTGCCGGTACTGGGGATTGAACTCAGGGCCTCATGTATGTGAGTGTTGGTGCTCTACCACTTGATCTATGCCTTCAGCCTGGGGATTTTACTTTCTAATGAATCACTGAGCTCACTGGTTGTAAGAATCTACCACCTTTTGCTGAGATATTAATAGGGAAATGGAGAGACAGTGAGATAAGAAGGTGTATAGGAACTTTCTGTACCTTTACTCAATTATTTGTAAACTTAAAATAGTTCTAAAAGATAGTCTATTTTCTAAAAAGTTTCAGATAATGATTAGATAAGTGCTTTTCTTATCAGCCATAATCTAAGAGGAAAAAGCAGTATGATGAATGAATTCTTCCCATACTTGTGTTTTTGGTCTGAGACTAGGACTTAAGCTTGGTACCTGAAACTTTCACTCATTGTCGGGTGCACAATGAATTGAGCCACACCTTGTCTTTTTTTTTTTTTTTTTTCATCCTTCAGTGTGGCCTCCCATACTTCCTTTACTTTTAGGATTTGATTGTAGTCTTCTGTAGTGGCTAGCAGCTGTCCCATGAAGTTTGTCATTCCAAGAATGTGTTTCATTCATAGGTCTAGGGAGAGGCTGTGGTAAGCCTTCTCTGATAAAATGATGTCTTTCTCTTCCAAGCTTTAAGGTGGAGGAAAATTGTTCCTGGGTGTAGAACATTGTGATTGCAGTCAGAGGGCACTGCCCAGCTGGACAACAGATCATATTTGTCATCTACAGAGCTGAATCCTGGATATAATGATTAATAAGACCTCAGTAAAAGCTTTACAATATTAACCTTTTTATGTTCCATATATTTTTCTCGCTGGGTTATTTTGGAGGCCAGTCTCTCCATAGCACATGTATGTGTAGGATAGATCATCTTTCCATCTTTCTGGGGTTGTTCTTAAACCTGTTTCCCTATCTAAGCTTTGCCTTTAGTATGTCTAGTCTTGTTCTAGAACATTTTTCCAAGATGGAAACATGTACAAATTGCCTCTCAAAAGTTGTATAGCCTTACTTTTCCTTAAAGGACAAACACTTAGAACTAATATCCATCAGATGTAGGGCATAGCATGGGTGAAAACACAGAGTAGCACCAGTACTTCATTGAATTGAAGCTATTCGAACCTCCAATGTAAGGCTTTTCAGGGAATCTGAATTTTTAAACTAGAGTCAAGAAATCATGACGACTACTTAATGAGGCATACTTTTCATATTCAGATTGTAATATGATGGAGCTAAAGGAAACACAGAGATCTTATCATTTGTAATCTACTTCATTTGATGATACAGAAACAACCATACAGTATTAGATAGTATATGATTTCCCTCAGGTGACAGCTTTAAAAATATTAATGGAGCAGGGAGCTTAATCTAGTTTAATATATCTTAATCTAGTCATCATTTTACCACAAAAATGGTTAGAAGTTGAGCCTGTAATTACCCATTACAAGTTCTTTTTTGAAAACCATTTGTTGTGTAAGTGTCTGTTTAGATTAAAATGTATCTTATTTTTCTGCCCAGAGTTTTCAGGAAGTGTTCTATACAAATTTTTCTGGAATTCAAGAAGATCTTAGACTAGAGAACAATAGTATCATGAACCCATTGGGAAGATAACATGAACTTCTTAATGTTACGTTTGTACTTTTAATTCATTATAGCAGATGTGAGGTGAGTTTTTTCCCTCGGGTACTTTATTTAGTACCTCTGGGACACCTTTAAAATTAAGTGTGTACCAAGACAGAAAACTTTGTGTATCAAGAACCCACATGAGCTGGGCACTGGTAGCTCATGCCTGTAATCCTAGCTACTGAGGAGGCTGAGATCTGAGGATCGCAGTTCAGAGCCAGCCCAGGCAGGAAAGTCTGTGAGACTCTTTTCTGTAATTAACCATCAGAAAACCAGAAGTCGTGCTGTGGCTCAAGTGGTAGAGTGCTCACCTGAGATGAAGAGCTCAGGGACAGCTCTTAGGCTCAGAGGTCAAGCCCAAGAAAGAAAGAAAGAAAGGAAGGAAGGAAGGAAGGAAGGAAGGAAGCAAGGAAGGGAGAGCATTTGTAGGATAATTGGATTGCCTATTGTTTATTGTGGCTCTTCATTGTAAATTGTTTCACTTATAATTTACTTAAAGTTCTGAAGAGTCCGGTTATCATTATATACATCAACTGCATCTTTTACTCTTTTCTTAAAGGTGAAAGGAAATCAAGAAAATATTGGTTTTCACATCAGTAAGATTTTTTTATAACAGAGGAAGCTATACTTCACAATATCATTTCATAGTGAAGCACAAATAATACAAAATTAGTTTTATTTCTAGCCCTCATTACAAGATTCTCAGAAATGAGTACTATGAATATTTTTTCAATAACTTTGTATCAAAACAAAAAATTATACATCTCATGTGGACAGTTTGAATAAATCAGAAAAGTACATAGTAAATATTATTTACCTGTAATTCTGGCATCTAATAATAATCAGGTGATAATGTTAATACTTCAGAAGTTTTAGTCATTAGTATATATTTGTTTTTTTAGTGATATAACTTAATTTCAGTATACGAATATTATTTTTTCCACTGATACCTATTATTCTGTTGTGAATATCATGGCTTTTTAAACAAGTTCCTTGTTGAAAGACCTTCAGTTTGTTTTTAGTTTTTCCCCAATAATTTGTCACTGTTGTGATAGACTTTATGACAGAAAAGCTTATGATTATTTATCACAAGTCTGTGAGGAAAATATTAAGGTTTTTATAAATGAAAGAGTAAATTACATAGTATTTCATAATAAACCAGTGGCCTAATTGAATCTTAATCTAGTAGTTATTTCCCTTTATAAATGACAGTATATCTAAGTTAATGACAGTATATTTAAGTTTGAATGATAAATTATTTACTGTAACATAAGCTAATTTGAAAAATGTTTTTGAAATTGTACATTGAATTTTTCCTTCGTGAGACTTTGTCTTTAGTCTGTTTCTTTGAAAAAGAACTTTAATTTTTTTTTTTTGTCATGAGTAGCATTTACCTTCTCTTTTAAAACCTAATGATCGAGGGATGGGCTTGGCTTAGTTAGGTCGAGTGCTTGCCTTGAACGCATGGAGCCCTGAGTTCAATTCCTCAGTATCACATACACAGAAAAAGCTGGAGGTGGTGCTGTGGCTCAAGTAGTAGAGTGCTAGCCTTGAACAAAAGAAGCTCAAGGACAGTGCCCGGGCCCAGAGTTCAAGCCCCAGGACTGGCAAAACAAAAACAAAAACACACACACAAAACAACCACCTAATTATTGAGTAGTGAATAAAATAGCTGTTATGGGTTAAAATACTGATAAAGCATAAAATAAATAATAAAATACTGATTAAGAATTTTATTAGTAATTTGTATTTATATGTCTAGAACTAATGTTAGAAGATTTTCTTAATTGACAGTTCTTTTGTAGTCATTTAGAATTGGCCAGTTAATATAAAGTGCTTCATACTGTAGAACTTTACATTTTCTTTGCAAGCTTTATTGTATACATGTACCAATACCAAGTAAATTTTGAATTTTTGTATTTCATCAAAATTAGGTATCTCCCTGGTATTTTTTCTTAAATACATGAGCTTTCCCATCATGAGTTACCTTACTTATAGTAAATGTTACTAATTCTTGTTGGAATTGCTAAAACAGTTATATGTCTACCTTTACAATCCCTTCCTTCCCTTAATACCACTTCTCATCCTCTACCCCAGCCAATTGAAAATTAATTGTTTCAGTGAGATTTTGGTTATACTTACATAAAGATATTGAACAGACTTACATAATAAAAGTTTACAAGTTATAGATTGCCCAAAGGGAATGGGTTAAATACTTGGGAGTCAGATACATTAGTGGTCAATAAATATTCATTGAATTAAAGTGAATTAATTCATGGACCTAATTACTTAATTGCTAACAAAATCCTGTATTTTCTAAACAGGTTTATTAATAGTCTCAAATTTTCAGGAGCAAATTCATTACTATTTAAGTTGAGTACCTGCTCGTAATTTACTCTTTCCACTAAATAAATATTTCTCTTTTAGGATTTATTCATACAGATATGACGAAACATTTGAAAGAAGAACATTTAAAGCAAAACATTCCTCTTGGGAGATTTGGAGAAACTATTGATGTGGCACATGCAGTTGTGTTTCTTTTAGAATCACCATATATCACAGGTCACGTTCTAGTAGTGGATGGAGGATTACAACTCACTATATGACTCAAGTTACTCAGATTTAATGGTGGTCAGAATTGAGGGCACACTTTGTTTGGTATTGATTTGATACAGTTATATACTCATATGGGTGACATTTGGTAATCATACATGATGCTACCAATATTGTTTTATATTTTTCTATGATTATGTGTGGAAAGAATAATGTATGACCAGTTGTATTTTATCTAAAAGGTATGTGGCACAGATCTTTATAGGATGCCACAATTTCAGTACACAGCAAGAGATATTAACCAGTATTAATTTATATATTTTGTCTCAAAAATAGAAAATTGCGTTCTCTAATTGTGATAATTATTTCGGTATATCAGGTTGAATTTTCTAGGAATTAACCTTTTGGGCTGTTGCCAGAATGAGAGTATTTCTAGAACTTTGATTAGTTATTAGTACTTTAGCAAACCTACTGATGTTAAACACATAGTTTTTGTTTGAGACAAAGACTCAGACTCACCCTGCTCATTTCATGTTTTTATATGTGTTTAACTTTTATCCACATTAAAAAAATGGCCCCAACTTAGATAAGGTGTGAATTTAGAGTTCATTTCCTTTTATCTTTCCCCTTTCTCTCCTCCCCTCCTTCCTTCCTCTCCCCTTTCAGATTGTTTTTTTTTCCCTTTGTACTTATTTATTTTTCTTTTTCCCTTTCAGGTTCTTGTTATATAGTTTAGGCTGGCCTCAAACTCATAATCCTCTTGCCATAGTCTCCTGGATTAGAGTTGATTTCTTATAGTGATATTACTCTACATTGAACTACTGAACAGAAAAATCAGCAAATTTACTCAGGAGGCTCAGATCTATGGATAGTGGTTCAAAGCCAATGTGGACAAAAAAAATCTTAAAGAGACTATTTCCAATTAGTTTGCGTGTGTGCGTGTGTGTGTGTGTGTGTGTGTGTGTGTGTGTGTGTGTGTGTGATGGGGCCTGAACTCTGGGCCTGGGCGCTGTCCTTCAGCTCAAGGCTAGCACTCTACCACTCGAGCCAGAGTGACACTTGTGGCTTTTTCTGCTTATGTGGTGCTGAAGAATCGAACCCAGGGCTTCCTGCATGCAAGGCAAGCACTCTACCACTAAGCCATTTCCCAGCTCCCCACTTAGCTTTCAAAAAGCTGATTGGAGATGTAATTCACCTATTACATATAAATTCTCAAAGATGATGAGGATTAATCTCTAAGGTTTCACTATCTGGTACAGTAATGAGCTGTATAGATTTGTGAAGTTAATGAGTACATTTTTTTCCACCCAAAATATCAGGATAGTTAGCTTCTTAAAAATAGTATAAGAAATTGGGTATAATGGGGTACTCCTGTAATCCTAGAATTCAGAAGGCTCAGGCAAGATCCTGGTTTGTGTCATGAGTTTGAGGCCAGTCTGGACAACATAAACTTTTACAAAACAGAATGAACAGTATGAGAAACATAATAGTATTTTATATTTGTGAATATAGCATTTTTTTTCTAAAATTTTAGAAAGATAAGTAATTATAAACCACCATCAAAATATTAGATAATGGTGAGTTGTCTTTACCTGAAATAGAATATTAATCTTTTATTTTCTTTAAAAATTTTTTTTTGTGTTTTTGGAGATTAACCTAGAGTTTAGCAGATACATTCTGCTGCTACTGAGCCGCATCCTTAGCCTGAAAAGCATTTCGTCTGAGAAGAGAAGACACAAACTGAATGTAAATGGTCAGACAACATCCCTTTTGCACAGAATTGTGGGGAATAATGTACTATCGCAGAGTACTGGATTCATGTTGGTTTTTATTTACCATTTTTCAAAATGACTTAAATACTGTATTTTAAAAGCATCTTTTTACAGCTGGTTTGAAGTTGAACATTATATTATGTACTCAGATTTAATTATACAATGAAAGTGCAATAATGTGAATAAACATACTAATGCATTCAAAAAGCTCTGTTCTAAATCAGCCTTCTTTATTCCTAAGAAATATTCTTAATTCATCCTTTACTTAGATGAATATATTCAGGATATGTGAATGTATGTTAAGTGGAAATAAAGTTGGTATTGAATAAATTGTCTATTAAATGCAAGGCATGATGCTATACAAAATTTATTAGGCACATTTCCAGGCACATATAGAAACTATAATACTCAGAATACTTTCAAATGTAATGCTTGTAAGCTGGGTCTATTTGTGCTTACTCATGGCAGGCTTTAGTTCCCTTTACTGGACACGCTATGTTCTAAAATCATCAATGAGGCTGATTTGACTTCCAAGTAAGAAGATTGCAATGGAAGAGGGCAGCACTTATTTAAAAAGGAAAGAATATTAAAAAAAAACAGCAATGTATTTCATTAAATTAATGACATTGAGATGTAGGTTGCCGATAGTCTTTACGTGTGTGTATAATCTTTTAAACTGTTCTACTCTTCCCCTACTTTATATCAAACTGGTGGAATATGTGTAGAGATGCTGAAACTTTGCTTCACATAGATGAATTGTCCATCTCTTAATATCTGCATTCTGTTTCTGAAATCACTTGCTAGCTCTTGCCGTAGGCTCAAAGTTTTAAAGCTTTGTTAAATTCCTAACCAGAACACTCACGGATAGCTGTTGTCTGATGCTTAAGAGCCCTTAATTCAGCCTTTGTTTACCATTAAAAAACAAACAAAAAAACAAAGACATTAATGCTAAAGTCAGTTTAAATTTTTTAAAAAGTTGCATTGAGGTTTTAACATTTGTTGTCTTTTTATACTGTTATACATATTCAATTTGAATGGTTACAACTGCTTTTGAGAGATAGAATTCTATGTTATAAGTTAACTTTGGGAGATACTTTGTGCAAAAATAATTTATATACTTTGGTTATCTAGAATAGAGGAAGAAGTCTGTAGTTTTACTCAATGTTACTGAAACATTTTCCAAGCTTTTTGAGTGGAAATATGTGTTGATAAAGATATACTACTGCCCTAAATTTGACAAATGTACTTTCTTCAAAATAGATCTTATTCAACAGTATAAATCATCTTTTAGCAGATACAAGAAAACTGAAATAATTTCCTATATTCCATCAGACTATGATGGAATTAAATAGAAATCAACAGCAAAAGACACTACAGAAAACATTCAAACCCATGGAACAGAACAGTACAGTATTGAATGATGAGTGAGAAACTGAAGAATAAGAGGGAGAAATAAAAAAGTTCCTATATTCAAATAAAAATAATTTAGCAGAATCTTTGGAATACAGAAAAGGCAGTATTAAGTAGAAAGTTTTATAGCTATGAGTGTCTACAACATAAGAACAAAGAACACTCAAATAAGTAGCTTAATATACCTTGAATATACAGAAAAATAAGAACAAGTCAAACCCTAAATAAACAGAAGTAAAGAAGGGCAGAAAGGAATGAAAGGATATAAAGAATCAGTGAAAAAAAAGTTGGTTCCTTAAAAAAATAAGGTTGATAAAGCACTAGCTACTTTGACCAAAACAAGAAAAGGAGAGACAATGAATTTAGAGATGAAAAAGGGAGTATCACAACAAATATCAAATAAAGGATGATTAAGAAGTACTTGAAAAACCTGTACTAGTTCAATTTTTATGGAATTCAGTACGGAGATTCCTTAGAAACCTAAAAATAGATCTGTGTTATGACTCCATCATACCATCATTGAGAATATATTCCAAAGAATGTAAATATCCAAGGAAGATTGTGCATACCCATGTTTATTGCAGTACTGTTCCCAGTGTGGTTGAACCAGCCAAGGTGCTCAACAACAGAGGTATGGATAAAGATGAGGTAGATATATACACAGCCATAAAGAAAATGAAATCCTCTCATTTGCAGGCAAATGGAAGGAATTGGAGAATATCATGTTGACCGAAAAACCAACCTCAAAAAGCCTACTGTAGTGATGTTTTTGCTTAGATGTGGACATATTCACAGACATACATAGATGCAAAATACCTATTCACACAGAGATCGTGATTCTAATTATTAGGATATAGGAGGATAGGAGCAGGGGATTAAGAGAGATGGAGGTAAATAAATTTGAAATACAAGGCATAAAGATGGCATAAGAAACCTCTATGAGAACTTTTGAAAAAAAATATGGGGGCAGAAAAAAAGCAATTACTCTGCAGAAAATGTAGTATATTTATGTGTAGAATATCCTAGTGAACTCTTGATGCAATTAATACATACCAAAAAAAATGGCAAACAAGCTTAAATGGGAGGGGGGAGGGGGTTGGTGCCCACAACAAAGAGAGCGAATGAGGATAAATACGATCCATGTAGTCATTCGCTCTATTTTCAGAGTAAATAGAGTAATGAACACAGAGGAAGGAAAATAGAGTAATGAAACCTGTTGATGTAAGAAGGGGGAGTGGGGATAGGAAAGAGCTATAGTAGGAGTGAGCCCCCCCCCCCCGCAGTGTATGCCTTAAAAAAAAATCAGAAAAGGACCTAAGCTGCAATCTGAAAAATAATTACGCTGTCTTGCAAGAGTATATAGCTCAGGGAATCCCCATCTTTTTTTACATTGTGTAAATTCAGTTCTTCTATTTAGCAGTTTTATTAACAGTCATTTCCCATTCCTCAGAGAGAATCACTTTAATCTTGGGTTTACCTGGCATTAATCTTTTTAATTCTAATGTACATTTTTCTAGATTTTTGAGAATTAGGCCTCATCTTTGACTTCCCACTAAGGAGTTGAGGACTGATTCCGCTGTGATCAGCACACACCCCACAGTCCCCTAATTAGGATGTAACTATATTATCAACACTAATTTGTTAATCTCAAACAGTGATGCAACTATTCTTTTAGTATATTCAGAAACATTAGGTAATACATCAATTCCATATCTTGAATAAATCCTTCAGGTCTTCAGAGTCTCCAGGCTGCTCCATTCTTGACTCTTCTCCAGCTCTGCTTCACAGTTATTGTGTGGGCTCTCTCTCTCTCTCTCTCTCTCTCTCTTTCCTGTCTCTTCTGTTTCTGTTTCTCTCTGTATTTCTCTGTCTCTCTGTCTCTGTCTGTCTATCTCCCTTTTCTTTGTGCTGGTCCTAGGGCTTGAACTCAGGGCCTGGGTGCTATTCAGCTTTTATGCACACTCTGCTACTTGAGCCCCAGCCCCAGCTCTGGCTTTTTGGTAGTTAATTGCCAAATAAGAGTCTCACAGATGTTCCTACTCTGCTGACTTCAAATGGCAAGCCTCAGATCTCAGATCTCAGCCTTCTGAGTAGCTAGGATTACAGGTGTGAGCCACCAGCGCCTGACTCTCCTGGCCTCCATTCTATGGATTTCCTTTCTTATTCTTGGATGCTGCTGCTGCTTTTATTTACAGAGCTGGGATTGAGTCCAGGACCTTTACATTCTAGGCAAGTATTCTGTCATTGAGCTTCATCCCCAGCCCCATGTTTCCAGGTTTATGCCCTCATTGGAAGAGCACATTTTCTAGCAACCTTCTGAACAAAGGAGTGTGGGAGATAAATTTTTAGGAATAACAATTTGTTTTTCTTTTTTTTTGTCCGTCGTGGGCCCTGAACTCTGGGCCTGGGCACTGTCCCTTAGCTCTTCAGCTCAAGGCTAGCACTCTACCACTTGAGCCACAGCGCCACTTCTGGTTTTCCGGTGGTTAATTGGAGATAAGAGTATTATGGATTTTCCTGCCTGGGCTGGCTTTGAACTGTGATCCTCAGATCTCAGCCTCCTGAGTAGCTAGGATAACAGGTGTGAGCCACCGGTGCCCAGATAGCAATTTTTTTTAAATAATGGAAGCGTAATAGTATTTTTATGAGAACAAAAGTAAAAAGGGCAAATGGTATTGTGTTACCACTTTGAGAATAGATTTGACCTTGCTTGCTCATTCATTCTCTCAGGGGTTCCTGGACCACTTTGAGAACAAATGTCATAGCTGCTTTTGTACTGAGCTGGTTGCATTGCTCAGAGAAGTCTCCTGCCTGGAATGCTGACTGTCCACATTGCTGACCATCAGTCTCTTGTTGGTAGTTTGGAGCCCATAGCGGGGGAAAAAGCTGAGCCACTCCCTTTTTCCCTGCTAGTGGCACAGTGTTCTGTAATCACCCGATCCTGATCTGTCATTCCAGGAGCCTTGTGCTTGGTAGTTCAGTCTCCTGCACAGGGTATAGGAGAGGATGGAGTCCAATTGCTGTTTCAGTGTTGCCCTCACTTTGATTGGTGGAAGTGCCAAATACTTCTAGTTTGTCTTTTATGAACTCTGTTGTGGAAGTTGGATTGTATTTCAGTTGTCTCCATTGCTGGCTACATTTCATCATTTGTGTGTCTACTATAAGTTAATGCCAAACTTCCATCTACTTTCTAGTATGGCTCATCTCTTACAATTTTCCTTTTAGAAGTTTGCCTTTTTTTTCCTCTTTTGGATTTATGTATTTAAAACAAGTACAAATCTCTAAGTTTGTTTTTGTTGTTTGGGAACATGGTGGAGCTTAAAGCTTGATGTCCCAGTGGTGCCATTTAAATAAACGTTTCTCTAGTGCTTTTTTAATTTTGAGAGAACACAGTATTTTCATGGGTTATGCATAGGGTTTGTGTCATGCTCCAATAATCCTTTTCCACATTGGAAAGATTCTGGTGACGTAATCCTGCATACTTGTAATACTGCTGAACAGTAATCAATAATAATAATAAGCAATAAATCACTTAATTCAGCAAATCAAGAAAATTCCTGAGGCCTCTTGAAAATTGTCTCATTGGCAGTGGACAAGACTGCCTAAGTCTATTTAGTCTCATGAGACAACTATAAAAGGCCAACTGCAATGGTCCTTATGCTGCAGGAGGACTATTACGCACCCTATAGAGATTCTTTTTGACGTTCTTTGAGAACATAGTGGATACATGCACTAAGGAAAGAGTCAGGATACTGAACTTCATACAGCAATGGTTCTTGAGCTATAGTGTGTGTCAGGGTCATCAGGAAGGCTTATTATAATTTAGATGCTGGTCTGTACAGAGTTTCATTCAGAAGGGTGGGGAAGGGCTCAAGATTTTCTATTTCTAGTAAGTTCCTAATAGCCTAGGGAATCATACTTGAAGAACTTCTCCAGGAGTTGACCTTGAAACTCCCCCAAAGGAATTAAACCAAAGGAAGTCACTTGTAGTATAGCAGCAAGTTTGTTGTTGTTATTGGTCGTGGGGCTTGAACTCAGGGCCTGGGCACTGTTCCTGCGGTTTTTTTTTTTTGGGGGCTCAAGTGCCACTTTGAGGCACCTCTTGTTTTCTGGTGGTTAATTGGAGATAATAGTCTCATTTTCCTGTTGGGCTGGCATTGAACTGTGGACCTCAGATCTCAGCCTCCCGAGTAGCTAGGATTACAGGTGTGAGCCACTGGCACCCAGCCAAGGCAAACTTTTTAATTAGATAAATTTTAATGTAAATAATGAAATATTGTATATACATGGAACTCATACAGTATAGGGGACCAGAAATGCACATTTCTGGTCTAATTGAAGTGTTTCCTCAAAGCTCCATCATATAGCTTATGTAAAAGATAAAGGTATTTTCAGTCAATGGAGGTTGTGAATTATAGTCACTAGCGTCGTCTCCCTCCTGTCCTATAGCAGAATATCTTAGGGCTGAATGTATTGTCCACCTGTTGCAGTTATCTAGATATGAATGCCATGAGCATAAATGCACCTGAGTGTATGTGTATGGGTAGCCTCATTTATTCCTTGTTCAATGAATGTGCTTTTCTTTTAATTGACATGTTGCTATATTTCATGTACCCTGTAATCATGTCACTGGCTAACCTAATATACATATTTGTATGTGTTCCTACAACAAACTGATAGGGGAGGCAGAATTCTAAGCTGGCACTCAGTATCCTTACCTTGTGTCCTACACACACGTACCTCCTCTTGGTCATTTAATCAGTTTTGCTTTGAAGGGATATACTTACTAAGGATATAATTACTAAGATATGATTATTAAGATATTAACTATTAAGGTTCAAAATTTGGAGACTGTACAGAAGGGAGATTATCTGTGCGGGACTGATATGATCAGCTCTGTCTTTAGAAGGGGCCCGAGACTTGACAGAAGAGAATTCAGGTGGGAGGCGGATCAGACTTGAGGGCGATTGTCATTACCGCCTTTGAAGATGGAGGGGGCAGCTACACGGCAAGGAGGACCTGTGGCCCTAAGGGTAGGGAGCAGACTCTGGCTGAGGCTCAATGAGTCCTTCTATTGCATAGGACTGAACTTTATCACAACCATTTGAGCTTCTGCCATGAGTGCAGCACTTGACATTGTGCATTTAGCCTCCCAGTACAGTGAGTGCACAGAGAACCCGCCATATCATGGCCAGACATTTGGTCTACAGAACTATGATCACAAAATGATGTTTGAAGTCTCTTGAAAGATTTTTTTTTTTGCTAATTTATTACAGTAACAATAGAAAATTAAAACAACTTGGTCTTTTGCTTGACAAGGTTGCAACTATTATTTGTTAAATATTTATTGATGTTAAATCCACATTACACCAGCACAACAATCCAAAGTAGTAGGATAGCACTTTATCTATCTATCTATATAAATATAACATAAAAGGTGGCAAAGTAATGCTAGTTAATCCCCAACCCAACAAATTAGCAAAAAAAAAAAGTCACATTCAGACAAATTTGGCAAGTAAGATATGACAGAGAAGTCATAATTCTACAATATAGCTAAGTCCATGAGACTCTCTATGGTATCTTAAGTTCCATATTAGCAATGAATATAATTGTGGTCAAAGAAACTTGTACCACGCTGCATAGAAAATCTGCCACCCTGTGCTCAAGCCTATTTATCACTTAAAACTCGGTTGGTGTTCTTAAAAAGAAATAGAAAGTTGTACATGTGAAGCTGTAATATGAAATATATGGGGTGGTTACAGTTATAAAATTATTTTAAAAAATACATATGAATTGAATAACTGAGCTAAGAAAGTCCAACACTTATAAATAATGAAAGCTATATATGTGTTTTGCGTAAGGAATACAGTGTTTTCTTTCCATAGCAAAGTACCATTAAGGCCTCATGTTTTAGTCTAGTTGGCCAAATTATTTTTTTTTTTCTTCCAAGAGTTTTATTGCTTCCGACTTAAAACCATCAAGTCTGGTCAGAATCAAATTCAGTATAAAGCTGATGAATCATACACATTCAAAAAAGCAGAGATGCCTTAAAAAAATTACTCAGCACCCAGCACCTTCATAAGGCAAGGTTTCAGGGCCGCAGAGAAGCGAAGTGAAGTCCTCATTTCCATCCATTGTATCTTAGTGCCAGTGGGAAAGACATATAGCACCAACCAGTTTCTGGCTCTCCTTAAGTGTCCATTTCCCTCGAGTGGACTACAGGCAGTCTCTCACTACTGCCACTCTTACAGTCTCAGCCCATTTTCAACTTGCTTTACTCGTCCCAGTTCCTCAGCGACTACCCACATTTCAGATCCACTGCCCTCTGTGCCAAACCTGCAGCTTACCCTAGATTCCTTGACCTTTGGATGGCAGTATTTTTTTTAAATCTTATTTTGTGGTTAATTTTGAAGAAAACCAAAGAAAAGCTTGGCCTCTGCCACGTCTCCTGCCCCTTCTGCTTTTCTCCACATGGCTACAGTATAATTGTGCTGGTAGCTTTGGCCTTCAGCTCCTTCCGACTCCTTCCAAACTCATTGCCACCAAATACTATGCACCGTGGTCGTTTGGGTGGTCCTGAGGCCTCTTGTGGAATGGACTGCAATACAGTTCTGTTTTATTCAGAATTGTTTATATTAATTATTTAAATTAGCCTTTGAATAGGGATTGTGAAGAAGCTTCCTATCAAGGCAGCATGAAAAGAAAGTACTACACAAAAGAGGTGAAGAATAAGGCGACTCACCTCACTAGAAAACTCAGGGTATGAATAACACTGAAGGCGTCCTTATGGTTGAATATAAAATAGTTTGCAAAGACAAGGCATTTTCTTGGCTTTCTCCAGCAGTCCCTCTTCCCTATTGCACTTGCGGTCTCCACCCTGCACTGTAGAGTCATCGTTGCGTCACCTTAAACATTGCATCCCACCATGCCACATAGCACCCAGAGCTTGTGTTGAAAGGCACTTGTCGATAATATAAATCATGGCTACCTTGGGATAACTGATTTCCTTTAGCATTTTGGCATTTCAGACCACTTGAATCACAGCAATCCCAAATGTTTTGAATTGGACAAAACATGGTGTGACTTTTTCTGTGCAATGTGTACATTTTTTTTTTATAAGCCTCATCTACTTAAGCTCTCTATCAAGAAAAGATATTATTTTGGTGGTTTCAAAAAATTTCTTATAAGTCAATTTTACTTAATGTGACAGGACTACATTGGTCAAAGCAATGGCTGTTCCGCATCTCAGCTTTAACAGGTTTACAGGTCTTCACTTTCTACCAAGCCAGAATTCAGTGTCAGGTGAGATGGGTTGGCTTCAGGCTGGAAGGCGGCTTTGATGTCTAGCCCCTGGTCTGAAAGTGCTGCATAGCGACTGGCTGAGGGCCGTACTTTTCTTGGCTTGGTGGTCTGTGGCTGCTGGTGCCACTGGGCTGCAAAGGAAAGGAATATATTTAAGATTTTGACAGAGATATACTTGGAAAGTCTGAGATGTTTCAAATACAGACAGGCATATTAGGCATATCAGTTTTCACAAAATTTAGGATTTTTTTCTTGGTCCTGAATTCAGGGCCTGATCAGAACTTCACAGGGCTAGTTCTTCTCTTTTCTTGTAAAGAGGAGGTCAAAGTTGAAAATAGTTTTCAGTCTTTTTCTAGTGGTTTCCTTGTGTCAGAGGATAAATGGTCAGTCTATAAATTCAGTAGGAATAGTTTCCTTTTTATAATTTAGGATGCATGTACACATATATGCACACCCATACACAAATCTACTGCCGAGCTGCTGAAGATGTACAAATAAGAAAAGCATTAAGCCACAAAAGAATGCATTCTAGCATCAGTGGTACACACGTTTAGAGTATATTAGGACACTGAAAATGAGTATAATATAAGAAAACATGTTAAAAAAAACAGTTACTGGCAAAACACAGTAATCAGGAAAGGTGAAAAACACTTAGGTCTTTGTCTACCGCTCACTGCTCAGGAATTAGGAAGCCACAACTGACTAGCCAATGTAACAGAAATCAACATGCATATCTTGCTACTAATTCAGAGTTCCTGAATGATACTTGGGTGTTTGTTCTCCTGGTAGGGTTTCACTATTAATGGCGAGAAACTACAAATAGAAAGAAAAAGAACAATATGAATTTTTTTTGGCAAATAGAATTCTGTAGTTGTTTATAAGATAAAAGATATGAGATATAGCTTACATATACCTTTTTATAAGATATAAAGTCCTATAGTTGTTTATAAGAGTAGCATGCTTTACTGTCCAGTTGTGTGATTTTTCATAATTCAATGAATAAATGCAACAAACGTGCACTCACTGTAAACGTCCAGCCTGGCAGTACATGACACAATCCCTGCTTCATTCTTGGCTGACACAGTGTACCATCCAGCATCTTCTTTTGTGGCTCCCTGAATGAGCAGGCAGATGTAGCCATGATTATCCTGGTGCATGCTAGAGAAAAGGATAAAGCCATTAGGGCTCTAAATTTTTAAAAAGTGCTTTTAGACACGAAGCATCATTTTTAATTAGGTCATTAGGAACAGAACTGTGCAAGTAGCAGACAGATAATAGGGCCATACTTATTCTAGAGAGGCTGCCAGCCCATGAAAGTTAATGGGAGAGAAGAATAGCCGTGGAGAGGTTGAATAAATACATCAGTGCATGGATTCTTAGTGGACGACCTGCCTTTACAGAAGCCATCACAGCAACTGATTCTATCTGTTCTTTTTTGATAGAAACACTTAAATGAAAACACTCTCAGGTTAAGTCAGAATTTGCTGTTATCAGCTACCAAATATAGCTGCCTTCTAAAAGCTTCATTCTACATTTGGGTAAAGAGATAAAACTGTTTTTGATATACCAAACACATGACTTTTACACACTGATTTGCATCTGTACACATTTCTTTTTGCTCTTCATTAGGATCCACACAGTGTAGCAGTTAGAGGTGAGGTGGAGACACTGTGTGTCTCTTACCTTACTCGGTCAGTGCTGTGAGTGAGTGACTCATTTTCTTTCTTCCAGAATATCTGGGGCAGTGGTACACCTGCAATCCGGCACTCCAGTCTCACAGGGTAGCCATCAGCAACTCCTGTGTTTTGTAGCTTCTCAACAAACACAGGGGGTTTGTGTGCTTCTTTAGCTAAGAAAACACGAGACGAATTATCTATCAGTGATACACAAAAAGAGCATCACAAAGAACTCAGGAGCCTTTAGAAATAGTGCTTGAAAAGCTCTCTTTATTTTATGATACCCTTTTTCACTTCAGGTGGTAAGATAGTCTGTCCGTTTCTTCTCTTACCAAACAAAGGTTTGTATGCTTCATTCCACTCATCTGATATTTCCTCAATTAATTCAAGGCTGATGGGCCTACACAGTTCACTGACCATCTGTTGTGTGGAATGCCTGACAGGCTGCAGATTTCTAAGTCACAGCTAGCATCTGCATACCATGCATGCAGCCTCTGCAATCCTGCCACCTAGTGATGATTTGGGGAAGGACAAGTATGTCTAGGGCCGATCCACTGTGATTTCTTTACTGTCACTCAAACACTCAAAAGTATTTGCTTTGAAAATTTTGCACGTTTGTCACTCTCGATTGAAATTTTAAAAGGTTTTAAAGCACTTTGTCTAAATTTTTCTTCTTCTTTAAACAGTGACCTATGAACGCCGATATGTATCTGATACATTTAAATTTCAGTTGGTATTCTTCAAAAGAAAACATATATATTGGACACCACACACACACACACACACACACACACACACACACACGAAAGAAGCCATTCAAAAGCACAGCTTTTTACTTAGGGAAATCTTATTAATAACTTCTAATCACAGTGAATATTATTACCCAATGGGAAATTTTTTTTCTCGTCTTAGTGGTAAAAATGACTTCTTAAGACTGTATAAGGTTTAATTCTCTTTTGAGCTATCAAGCAATGCATTTGAGGACACAATAAACAATTGGCAGATATTTCAAAGAGGAAAAACATTCTACCATTTTCAGATGCCTAAGACTCTCCCTAGTACCTTGACTTATGCAGAGGGTTGTATTTTTATTAAATTTTACTTACTGACTTAGGGTATTTGGGAGAATGGGAACAAAAGTTCAAGTTATAGTCTTTCTAGGTTTTAGTTTTGAAAGGAATAAAAAGAGTGTTTAAGTTGTAACAACTCATCAATCAGAGTAGCACCATCTTGAAGTACTGCTAAGCAGGGTACTGGGTACAGGGTACTGAGCTTCACACATTTTTTATGATTTAATCCTCATAAAAATGCTGAGATGCATTATAATCCCCGTTTTGCATACGTGTTTGCTGAAGGTCACATAGCTAGTGGACATGCACTAGTGTTGGAATAAGAGCCAATGGCAAATTCATGCTGCACTGCTATCTGCTGATCAAGGGCTGAGACATACAGGTGTGTCTGTGTGGCTTGGGCCCTCAGGTCTGAGTTCTGAGGATGGATAAAGTCAGGAGGTACAATTTAATAGGAGAAAAACAAATAGCTTTAGTTTGAAGTTAGAGGAATGAGTGAATGAAAGAAATTGGGAGGAATATGAAGTACTTTTCAAAACACTTAAAAACATGGCTAAAGTAACACTGCAGTGTACACAGCTGCCACATTTTGGTGTGAAAACCATCTTGGTTCCATTGATAGAATCATCATCCAGGATTGTAGAGCCAAGGACTCTGGTTTTATTTTCATTAAAACTCTTCTCGAACAAGTTCAGTGTTTGGAAGAACACTAGAGATCAACAGAGTTCTCTCCTCAGCTTACTAAATGGGGAACCTGATTATGTGGTCTCTGTGAGGGCTGACAGATAATATGCGTAAGTGTGCAAACAGGCACAACAAATAAGTATGATGTTTTGGTATGCCACCTTTTAAGAAAGAGATCAGACAGTCAGAATCTTAGGCATCTTTCTAAGGATGGCAGAAACTTTTCCATAAGTATATTTTCCATTTAGGTTCCTCAAAGAGTATAGTATTATATAAACACTTACACAATTTCCCAATCACCAATTAGAAAGCAAATCTCATTTTAATTGGACTCTGAGATTGGGACTATGTTGCTTAAAAGTTTTGAAAGCACTGTTAAAAACTGAGTCTGCACAGCAAGCTATGTGTAAGTATAACCTTCAGTTCTAGGAGCCTTTGCTGCTCTTTACCTACGTAATCCTGGGCCCATCACATATATACGAGAAGCCAGAAGACCTCCACAAGCCAAACCATACCCCTTCTTTGCTGGGTCAGTGGGAGTAAGGAAAGAGAAATAATAATGGTTGCACTCGAGGAAGAAAAGTTAGTACATCTAGTTTGCAGCCTTCTAACAGGTCCTCAAACTTGATTTATTTTCCATATTGGTGGGTGATGCAGAATTAGTTGGTGTGTATAATCTGACTTTCAGTGTGGGAATGGGAATGGACTTGTAGAGGAGCTTACCAGCAACCACGAGCTCCAGGCTGAAAGAGTTCTGTCCTGCTCTGTTGGTGGCTATACATGTGTAGATGCCGGCGTCTCCAGACGTGACTGGCTCTATAATCAGCGAGTGCACCCCATTCTCACGAACGAGCATCTTGTGAGCGCTGTCCGGGCGTATTGGCTTTCCGTCTAGTTGCCAGCTTAGATCTGGGGTTGGTAACCCACTGACCTACACCAGAGAGGAATTCAATGTAAATTTCTCCAGCAGAAAAACAGTGGTAACACTGATAGCTAAGAACCTGGCATACAAGCAGGAGAGATGGCTTTAAAAATACCAGCTTCTATTATTCTTTGTGCATAACCTTCCCATGGTTTTCCTAAGCACTCTTATCCATTTCTGAACATTTACAAAACAAAGTAGAGATGAGTGAACTGGAGTTTAAAAAAAAAAAAAACCAACACTTTCTATCATCGTCTCATCCCACCCAGAGCTATAAAAATTCCCGGAATGATGTCAGCATGGGGCTCCGAGCTCTGGAAATAAAAAGAATGTCCAGCTATAATAACAATAACAAACGCTTAGCTGGCATAGGAATATATTATAAAGCTCCTCATGGAGGAGTGACTATTGCTATGGAGATATTCGTTAATGCATCTATTAGCACACAGAGCTATTATTATTATTATTTTATAATGCTTGACACTGCATAACAACAATATGAAATTACCCAGCAAGCCATCGCAACAAATTAGCATCACAATGGAACCTCATAAAATCTTAAGACCATGACAGTTGTGTTGACCAGAGATGAGACAAAAGGATATTTAATTGCTAATGACACGTTATGCTGGGGGAGGGGAGAGGGGGAAGTTGCCATCTGCTGAGTTTTTTGTTTTTGTTTTTTAAATAGTGTTGCCCTTGATTTTGAGCAGGAGAAAAGCTCTGTGAAGGAAGGCTTTATTACCTCTCTGTTCTCCAACTTTACTAGTGGGAAATTATATACAAAGGATGTCTGTTAGACTATGAACTCATTCCTTTGAAGGACTAGCTTTGCCTAAATCAGCCAGAGAACTCTCGAATTCCATTCCTGTTATGTGATGTTTATTCATTTATATACCTACAAGGTATATACAAAGAAAAAAAATTTAAGTACACTTAAATTGTGGGCTAAAAGGATAAAATTCTAGAAACAACAGTAGTGAGACAGCAGCTCCTTAGACGCTAGGCTGTCCATGTGCTGCGCTTCTGGCTCTCCACACGCGCTGCTCTCCCCGTGTGTGGGCACTCGAAGTGGCATGGACAGGCACCATTTCTGGTTGGGGGTCTAGGCTGGTCCCAAGACTAGGGGCAGTGCTATTCCTCATTGACTAGGGTAGGCCCTGAATAAGCAAGACCACTACTGACAGAGACCACAGTATTCTTATTGGGACAGATAGCTCAAGACCCTGGACACTTCCAAAACAACAAATTCACCATGGACCTATTCCACTGGGTAGAGTTCTTCATGTTCAGGCAAAAGGAAGATGTCTGCTCTCTCTAGTCATGGACAAAGGCCATTTTAGGAGCAGCTGAAGGTCAGCACAAGCCAGTCACACTTTGAGCAGATCTGTGTGTGCTCAAGGCACACATAGACACGCAGGAGGGAGAAGAGCAGACCTGCTTGCTACCCAAGGGGTTAGAAGAGTTAATTTCCACTAGATTCAATATCAAGTGAAGAATAGTATCTATTCACTTTCAAGAATACAATCAATTAATTCATTATTATTATTATTATTGCCAGTTCTGGGGCTTGAATTCAGGGTTGTGCTTATCACTCAGCTTGCTCACTCATGGTTAGCACTCTATCTCTGAAGCCATGCCTCCAGTCTGGTGTTTTGTTGGTTAATTCAGGATGGAACCTTGAGGACTTTTCTGCTTGGCTGGCTTCAAACTTCCATCCTCCCAAGTCTCAGCCTCTCGAGTAGTTAGGATTTACAGGTGTGAGCCACCGGCACCCAGTTATGTATAAATACATGATCATTAACTATAGTCGCCATGTTGTAGTACAGATTTCTTGAGCATATACTAACTGAAATTTTGTATCCACTGTCCAATATCTTTGCTTCTAAACGTTGAACATTTTTATATTCTGTATATTAGTGAAGTCATGCAGTATTTGTCCTTTTGTGCCTAGATTGTTTCATTTAATATAGTCTTCCAAATTCATCTAAATTGTCACAAATGCCAGAATTTCCTTTACTATAGTGTTCAATAGTGATTGTGCACATTTAAAATAATTTTAGTGTTGATAGACATAACTTATCTGTTTATAGACAGATATATTGGGTATTTTTAATAACGCTATTATGAACAGGTGAATTAAAATGTCTTTTGGGATATAAGATATTTTCAAGAATATTTTTTTTTCTGTATTCTTCTAGAAACCCAGATTTACAATCCCATTGAGGACCAGCAGAGGGAGCCCAAATATTGTGTTTAAAAAAGGCCCGATTTTTAAGAGCAGAACTTTGAAAAAAAAAGAAAAAAAAAACAGGGGCTGGGAAGGTGGCTCAGTGGTAGAGCGCTTGTCTTGCATGCATGAGGTCCTGGGTTCGATTCCTCAGCACCATATAAGCAAAAAGAAAAAAAAGCTGGAAGTGGCGCTGTGGCTCAAGTGGTAGAGCGCTAGCCTTGAGCTGAAGAGCTGAGGGACAGCGACCAGCCCAGAGTTCAGGCCCCACAACTGGAACCCCCCAAAAAAACACAAAACAAAAAACCGAGGAAGTAAAAGTACCTCATAGCAATGGTTCTGAAACATTGTGGCCGCATGTTATCTTGAGAAATTGATGCAAATTATAACACATAAAATTTTGCATATAACTTCAGAGTTTATACACCTAAAACACTGTTCCATGCCCCCCCCTGAAAAAAATAGATGAAAGAACATTGCTCTTCTTTTATAATTAGAAAATGGGAGGAATAAAGAGTAGTACAATGATATATCATTTTATGTTGAAGATATAATAAAGATCATCTAATAAAGTGATCACCAAATGATTAGAACACATTCAAAACACCCATTTCTTCAACAAAGTGAAAAAGGGACAAGTAAAACCTTCCAGTGGTTTCTGGAATATGGTTTGTTTGTAGCCTTCAGGGTAGATAACATATTAATATATACTTAAAAGTAAAGAGAAAGCATGATTTAAGAAAAACTGCACATACACTTTGAGCACATTTCACCCCTTATCTTGAGTTGTTTTTCCTTTATGTGGTACTGAGGAATTGAACCCAGGGCCTCATGCATGCTAGGCAAACACTTTACCACCAAGCCACATCTCCAACCCCCTTGGAATCATCACATCCTTTACATAATGTTCCCAATAGGAACTATAGAGCAATGTCAGTGGCGGGTGGGAGTGAGGCAGTAGTTTTGAGGCAGTCCAAGCTTACTTTGCAGTCCATTCTGCAGAGTTTCCCTTCTTGAACAGTCAGATCTCCGGGAGCCTGCAGGAAGTGTGGTCTAAAGAATCGCTCCTGGATTGGTTCGTTTTCATCCCCACTGTCTCTTGATCTAGATCGAGGCCTTAAAACAAGATACATGATGGTAAATAAGTATATACTAGTTATTTCCAGGCTTTTACTCATCTGTAAGGTGCCACATCTTGGTTTCTTCAGGTGTGAAATATGAGCCTACTTAACTAATGACAGTGTATCTGAACAGTCATGGCATAGATTGGCAAATGTTTGACCCCTTCCTTTTCCGAATTGCAAAGGGGCTAATACATGCACTACACACCCGAGTTTGTATTTACAGTCTACCTCCCACTTATGTTCACCTTCATGGTCACACCATGAATCTAGTAGTACTAACTGGAAACACCCACGGGAAAGGACATCTGAAATACCTTCTGACATGAGGATGGCCGGAGGGCGAGCGTGGACTGCGACCTCTTTGGTTGACAGCCTGCACCATTAGCCGTCCAGTACAGCTGACACGGCCCTGTGAGACACATCAGGGAAAGACATATTAGCTGCTGTGCAAAGTCACTACCACCAAGAAGCACCACAGCTATGGTCCTACTTATGATTTCATAACAAGTCAGTGTGCCACTAGTAATAAAACCCACTCTCATACTCCCTGAAACTTAAAAGAAGGATGGCCAATAGACACATGAAGAAATGCTCAACCTCCCTAGCTATAAAAGAAATGCAAATCAAAACAACACTGAGATACCACCTCACCCCAGTTAGAATGGCTAGAATCAAGAACTCTAATAACAACAGATGCTGGAGGGGATGTGGACAGAAGGGAACCTTACTGCATTGTTGGTGGGAGTGTAAACTTGTTCAACCACTTTGGAAAGTAGTATGGAGGTTCCTCAAAAGACTCCACATAGAGCTCCCCTATGACCCAGCAATCCCACTTCTGGGCATTTACTTGAATGATCACAAACAAGACCACACTAAAGCTACCAGCACAACTATGTTTATTGCAGCACTATTTACCATAGCTAAGATATGGAACCAACCCAGATGCTCCTCAGTAGATGAATGGATCAAGAAAATGTGGTATATTTACACAATGGAATTCTATGCCTCCATCAGAAAGAATGTCATTGCCCCATTTGTTAGGAATGGAAAGACTTGGAAAAAATTATATTAAGTGAAGTAAGCCAGGCCCAAAGAAACATAGGTCCCATGTTTTCCCTTATTTGCAATATCTAGTCTATGTCTGAGTCAAGCAGAAACGGTCAGATAAGGTGATGTTAGGAGAAATGAACCCTAAGATAAGGACTAAAACGATTTTTCTTTCTTGCTATTGTTTCTAACATATTTATAAAATGATTTTTTTGTTGCTTTGTATGTCCCTCCCCCACGGTATAACCCCTGTTTTCAATGTATTTGATGTTGGCATATTTTGTGGAGAGGAAGGAAAAAAACCAATAGTTTAACTAGGGATACAGGTGAACCCATTGCAACAATGAGATGTACAAGACGTTATGTCGAAAAACAAACTTTACAACCTTGTGGGGGGATGGGAGGACAGGGATGGTAAGGGGACACACAGGAGGAGGCAGAAATGTACTCATTACCTTGCTCATGTAATTGTAACCCCTCTGTACGGTATTTTCACAATTTAAAAAACTTATTAATTAAAAAAAAAGAACACAGATGACAAAGTCTTAGCTTGAATATTAAGTTCTACTGTTTTATCTCAGATGTTTTATCAAACTAACACATATATCCATGATTTGCTCTTGAGGTTGAGGATAAGAAAGTACACGTTTAGTTTTGTAAAAAGAGCAGACATGGGAGAAAGTTTCTTTATAACCTGCTCTGCTTATTGAGTGATCAAATGCATATAGTCTGGATCTATCTAGCTTTTCTTTTCTTGTGGAACTCAGAGGATACACAAGAGAAGTTTATGTTAACTAATAATGTATTGGTTATAAAAATAAATAATGTAGATTAAATTCAAACTTTAATCTTGAATTTGAACAAGCAAATATGAGTTAAATATGAACTTGAATTTAAGTTTTGACATTTTCTCATATACATGTATGTAAATATATAGACAGATATTATAAATATGTAAAATATCCATTCATCTTTCAGATGTTACAAGGGTTAAATGTTATAAGCTAAGATGATCTTATTCTTTTTTTTTTGGTTGTGGGGCTTGAACTCAGGGCCTGGGTGCTGTCACTAAGCTTCTTTGTGCTGAAGGCTAGCACTCTACCACTTGAACGACAGCGCCACTTCCAGTTTTTTGAGTGGTTAATTGGAGATAAGAGTCTCACAGGGACTTTTCTGCTTAGGCTGGCTTCGAACCATGATCCTTAGATCTCAGCTCCCTGAGTAGTTTGGATTACAGGTGTGAGCCACTGGCACCTGGCTTAAGATGATTTTATAAATAGCGAATATGTAACCATTCATTACTAAATTCATGAAAGCTTAGTACTGTGTTACTTAGTACTGTGTAATATATATGAGACATTATATATATATATATATATATACATATATATATATATATATATGAGTATGTGTTAATATGATTTTTAGGGGCCCCAGCCAGGGCTTGGCTAATAATCCCAATAAATTTTTTTTGTCAGTCCTGGGGCTTGAACTCAGGGCCTGAACACTGTCCCTGAGCTTCTTTGTTTTGTTCAAGGCTAGCATTTTACCACTTAGCCACAGTGCCACTTCCAACTTTTTCTGTTTATGTGGTGCTGAGGAATCAAACCCAGGGCTTGGTACATGTTAGGCAAGCACTCTGCTGCTAAGCCACATTCCCAGACCCCTCCCCACTCAGTAAAAATTTTCAAGTGAATACATTTTTAACTGAGGTGTGCTTTTCCTTTCTTAAAACAAAATCTCTACTTATTTTAACCAGTGTCTCCCTTCTTTTCAGTGCTCTTTGTATCTTTTCTTTTAGAGACAGGGTCTCACTATGTAGTGCAGGCTGGCGTGAATCTCATGATCGTGGTAATGTGTGGGATTACAGCCATCAGCCACCACCCTCAGCTCTCCCTGGGTTCTCTAACCCAGACGCCTTCATATGACCATCTATAATTCTACTCACACTGCCTTGGTGTGTAAATTACTCTGTTCTTTACAGTTGAGTGATTTTAGGCAGGCTGTGTAATGTCCCTACTTTGTAGAATAGGGTCATAGGGTTAATACTTCATTATTTAAGATGATTTACATGAGTAGAGATGCAGAAAGCATGTACTACTGTGTTTTGCACATAGCAAATGCTCAAAATATTTAAACACTGTTGGAATATAGATGCAGTTATAATAACAACCAGATGATTGTTTTAACACAGTTGTTTTTTTCTGCATATGTAGTACTTTTAGCTCAGGAGGCAGACTGTAGAAGATTATCATTTGTCCTCTTTGTATGCCTACACAAACCTTGGGAGGGTGTACTGAGTGCTGGTGGCTCATGCCTGCAATTCTAGCTACTCAGGAGGCAGAGATCTGAGGCTTGCAGTTCCAAGTCAGTCCGTGTAGGAAAGTCCAAGAAACTCATGTCCAGTTAACCCCCAGAAAACCGAAAGTGTGCTGTGGCTCAAAGTGGTAGAGCACTAGCTTTGAGTGAAAAAGCTCAGGGACAGCATCCATGCCCCTGAACTCAAGAGAGAGAGAAGGGAGAGGGCCTCCAGGAAGCAGTTACTAATTTGACTAATAAAAAGTTAGTGGCTAAATATATTGCTAACTAATATGCGACCAGGAGCATCTCAGAAGGTTTTGAAACTAAAAGTTACATAGTTTTGGCATTAATATTTGAAAAACAAAATCCAGAAACTGAAAGATAGTGCACCAGTGTACATTAAAAGGGAATTTGGGTTTTAAAGTCTGAGCATCTCCATGAGAATGTCTGTACAGCATTAGCACTGGGGAGACGGAATCACACTAACATTCCCGCTGACCCTAGCGGGCCTCATTATTGGTTGGCTGTGGTGCTCATCAGTGCTGTTGTGCTTGCTTTTAACTTTGATATTTCTGTCTGCTTTATTAACCCACAACGATATAATGGAAGGGAATGTTTAAAGGCAAGCTTGAAATAAGCCAGGAAACATAATGCTAAAACAAAACACAATCAACAGACTAACATTTTAGATTTCACTGAGCTCTGTTACTTTTCTATTCTGAAGAGATCCACAGTTTAAAGCTGTAGTGCAAATAAGGTTGTCTGGCTACAGTGTTTCTATATTAAACATCCAGCTTGTAAAGATTACTTGATACCTCATGCAAGGCCAACTATTTACATAATAGAAACAGGACATTTATAGTCATAGTTTATGAATTTCATTTGTGGCTACAGGTCTTTAGGAAAGCTTGCCACTTGTATACATCATACAATTTGAAGAAAGAGCAAACTGCAAAACAGCCCTTCCAAATTCCTAATACAATACGAAGTAACTTAGCAACACAGCAAAACAAAGTAAAACATTCATGTTTAGATTCAGTTGTGTCTTAAAGATAGGATTAGAGTCTAAAATAAACTGTTTCTGTGATCCTCATTTTGGCCTTAGCTTTGGTGAAACACTGTACAATCACTCATCATGTTGCTACACTTTGTGCTGGCTTTGGTCTCTAATGAGTTGCTGGAACTGTACATACCGAGTCGGATACACAGTTCAGTGTGGACTCAGAGCTGTGTGTTTTATCCATAGAGGAATTTGAAGACAGACTAACAGTATCCAGTGTGTTTCCCTAAAGATTAGCCAGGTGGAAAAATACCATATTCTACAAAGTATTCTGCTGAATAGTAGTAGTTTTCTTCAGCTCTCATCCTTTTATTGACCGTTTTATGCAATTATTTTCCACGGCTCAGACAGCTCTGCCTCTCTGTTTCATTAATGAACAAATTTTCCTACTCCAGCTCTCTTTTCCGCATCCTTTGTTCATTTTACATCTGATAGGATACAATAGGTTAGTTGTCTCCTTTTCAAACCCATATACTTTTAAACAGTAACTTGTGTCGGTTTCAATCCCACCTTCTTTTCTGAATGAGTAATCTAGTTCCTTCTAGCATGTAGATGATAACTCACCAAACTTACATTTGATACACTTGGACATGCATATTCTGTCCCGAAGTAGCACTACATGTATGTATTACATGTTAAAAAAAAGGAGTGCATCTCTTACAATCAATAAGTAGAATTTGAATCAGTCAGAATGATCAGAAATTTAGACAGCTTTTACCAAGTGGCATAAATTCGGAAATTCTTTCACTGCAGGATGATTGGGGATATTCATCGATATCATCCGAATTCTGCATGTTTCCCTTTATGACTTCCTCAGACTGCCTTTAAAAGTTCTCTTTTCTGTCTTTGGTGGCCACACCTCTTAATTACAATACTGAGAGCATTTAGTATTTGGCACGGGGAACTGGTGTGATTCTGCAGCCCTGAACTTCTTTAAATCCGGGAGACATCCTAGTCACGTGATTAATCACCTTTGCTTACATCACCATGGGCTGGGAGGGATATTTCTGTTGGAAGGGCCAGGCTCCTTGTTACCTGATGTGAACTAGGCCATTTGTGCTAACGTTGTCATCCCTCCAAAGAGCCAGAGAAGGCCAGTCGTGGCCTTCTGCTGCAATAGAGAGGGTGCTGGGAGCAGGCAGCCGCTTCCCAGGTTCCTGTGTGGCCAGGGCCAGCTGTGCTGTGGGCGTGGCTGGGTCTGCAGCACACAGCTTGCTCCACCCAACCCCGCAGCTGTGGCTGTGTGGCACAGCCTCTTGTGCTGCAGGAGGGTAAGGAAAGAGGCAGAGGTCACAAGACCACACACCAGCATCCAGTTGGGTAGAAATTCCACCCCAGCTGTCCTCAGAGCTCTCCGGCACTTCTGTGGGCACGAGCCTCTCCTCCCCAGCCTGCTTCCACAGGCCCTGCCTGCGTCTTAAGATGGGGTAATAAGTTAATGACGTTAATGATAATGAGTAACACTAGTTAAAAGAATGCTGTGGGCCAGGAAATGGAACGCTTACTTACAGGATGGCTATCTAAATCCACAGCATTCTTATTTTCTAGAAGAGGAAGCGGCATGCATGGGGAAGCTAGATACTGCTAACGGCACATGGGAAATGGAAGCAGAGTTAGAGTCCAAGTCGCCTCGTGCCACAGCTCAGACCTATTTGTTTTGGGGGTGGGGAGTTTGTTTGTGCCAGTATGGCACTAGGGCTTGAACTCAGGGCCTGGTGCTGTCCCTCAGTTTTTTTTTTGTTTTTTTTTTTGCTTATGTGGTGCTGAGGAATCGAACCCAGGGCCTCATGCATGCAAGGCAAGCGCTCTACCACCAAGCCACCTTCCCAGCCCTGTCCCTTAGTTTTTTTTTTTTTTTCTCTCTCTCAAGGCTGATGGTTTATCATTTGAGCCACAGTTCCACTTCTAGTTTTCTTGCTTGCTAATTGGAGATAAGAATGTCATGGATTTTTCCTGCCTAGGCTGGTTTGGGACCACCATCCTCAGATCTTAGTTTTCGGAGTAGCTAGGATTTACAGTCGTGAGCCACCAGCACCTGGCTAAAATGTAACTTCTTAGTGGAGGTTATGATTTTGACTGTTTAAAAAAGTAATCGTTAGGTATTCATTGGTTATAAAATTTGCATGTCAAGAAAGCACACTGACCATGAAGAGTTTGCTTTTTGCTCTGGATAAACTGAGTTTCATTCTAATATTAATATTATTGGAGAAAAGTATCCTAATGTGATAATATTAGGATAGGATAAGCCTTGCACAAACTTGAAAAACTTTGTAATTTATTTATTTTTTGCAGAACTAGAGTTTAAAGTCAGGACCTAGAGCTTGTTAGGACGGCACTCTACCATTTGTACCACAACTGAGAAAATTCAATTAAAGTATCATTTTCCCCCTATCCAGTTACTAACAAGGCTCTACCCGACATAACTTCTGAGTTCAGGATGGTATGACAGTAAACTAAATAGCTTATTTAAAGGGAACAGTGAAATATGGAGCAATATAAATAGATCAAAATTTTTTTAAAAGATGACTTTTGATGGTCTTTACTAGTTGTACAATAAAATTCTTAATTTTAGCTGTTTTTTTTAAGTGTATGACTTGTACAAGTTCTGTAGACTCAGGAAAATTACTCTGTCACTAAGCTCTTGAAGTACAAATGAATTTCATATTCAGTTTTTGTGTTCCCTGAACTCAAAAACACATAAGACCCTCAGTAAAGAAGGCTTGGCTTAAATTGGTTAACATGATACATAGCAACCCCTGCTTAAATCCTGTACATAAATCTTCAAATGTAAGAAAACTGTTTTCATAATAACAAACAAACCCTGAATGCTGTGCAAGTTCTAGTCTGAATGATGCGGGTGAGATGCTCTTGCTTTAATCTAGGCCAAGAATTGCACTGATGCTTGGGTATTTCTTTTAACATGTATTTTTTATTTCTTCTAATATCAACTATCCATGCCTCTCTCTCTCTGTGTTGCCCTTTGCTTTTTTCCCATAGAACTTAATTCTACCTGGAATTATATAATTTGTTTGCGGGCTGATTTTTTTCCTCCTTTACATGGAGTATAAATGATTTCCTCCATTCAGGTGCCTCCCCTCTCTGTGCCTTCCCCCACCCCCAACACAACATGTTTCAGTTTCCTGGTATTCATTTTCTTCAACAGTTAGTTATTCAGAAGAGTTAGACCATGGAACTCCTCCCCTGATTCTGTCTAGGCTGATTTTCTCCCCTCAGGATTCTGTCCTGTCTATCAGCACAACTCTAGGACCTCCATAAGCAGTGCAGACAGAGAAGGGTCTTACAGCCGTGGAAGAAATGTCCATCCACGCCAGAGTCAGTCCTGTGGAATACTTGATGCAATAAATACTCATGGAACGAAGAATTGTTCTATGTGTAAGAGCAAGATGGATATCGAATTCGGAAAAATAGTCAAAGAACTTCAAGTTCACCTTGTAATTAGACAATTCCTCAGTCTAAACACCGTAAGCATTGGACACCAAAAAAATGCCCTGAGCTATCCCCTTCTTTACCTGAGGGTTGGCAGCCATGATGGTGTAGTTGCCATCATCGTCGAGGGTGGAGGCTGCAGTGTGGAGGACACAGGTCCCGTCCAGGTCTCTCTGAATGGTGTAGTGATCACTCTTTGGAGAAATCTGTTTCCCATCTTTAAACCAATAGATCTGTAGCAGGAAAGATTACAGATCACACATGGACTCTTGCACGATTTGGAGGACTGATAAAAGCAGTGTGGTTTGTGGAGCTGATCCGAGTGTGAGAATGTTACACGTGAACAGCAAGTTGATGTTTGTGTGGCTCTGGGGTTGGAATTCAGTCTGCGGGAAAGGTTGTAATGGTACCACATTCTTTCTGTTGGGGAGACTGCGCAGAATCAGGAGGATAGATGGTATAGGGCACTTTCCCTCTTCCATTTTTCTGATTTTCCTATTGGTTCCTTTACACGATTAGTTAACCTTTGACTCCTGGTAAATGTATTTCTCATTTCTGTATGCTTACTTCATGAATGTGCGTTTGTTTGCCACCCTCTACTCATCTCATAGTTTGTTCCCTTTAAAATTGTTTCAGCCTCCTGAGGGTTGAGATTATAGGAATATGCAAGTATGCCTGGCTCAGAAGTTTCAATCATCTTTTCAAACAGTGTATCTCACCTCACCTCACTTATTACAGTACAAGAAGCCTTGGTTTTGTAGGTTAAAGATTTTAATTTTTCACCACCAGTGACGAACAGTACTTTTCCATATAATATAGAGCACTAGGTTCAAGACCAAGTTTGTCCATTTGCAAGTCAGTCATTTGCAGTTTGAGATGAATAATGAAAGGTAAACGGCAGAGGTGTGTGAAAAAGTTGTTCAGTTGTTGTCATTAGGGGTTCTTCCCTGCCCCCACCATTCTCTTCTCTGTTCGGTTCTGTCCCATCTATCCCATCAATTCCCTTCTTTAAACCTCACTGTACTTTACCCCTCCCCACCACTCTTTAGTTTCTAAGATCTATGACGATGGCCTTGTACCTAGAGTATTAAAGCATTTTATACCGTATTGACGAAGCATTGACGAAGCTGCTCCGCATTTCTTCTTTCTACCAGGTTTGGTGTATTTAGGAGGTTCAGTCCTCATCAGAAAGTACAACTCTTGGCATAGTACAGGTGTGTCCCCAGAACCAATTGGCTGGAAACTTGTTTCCCGGTGCAGCCGAGTGTGAGCAGAAGTGAGCCAGCACGGGGCAAGAGACCTCATGAACGGTGACTCTCCTCAGTGGAGTGATGGATGCGTTATCTGAGGAGTAGCGTCACTGTAACAGTGACTGTCATGCTTTCTCTCTCTGGCCTTGTGGGAACCTTTGCTCTCTGCCATGAGTGAAGAGAGCATAAAGCCCTCACTGGCACCAGGCTTGTAGATTTCCTAGTCTCCAGAATAGACCCCCCCACACACCAAAAACAAAAACAACCCTTCTTTATAGATTACCCAGGCTTAAGTGTTTTGTTATAGCAGCGGAGACAGAGGGGGCAGCTCTGAAGCAGTCACACTGCAGGCTCACCTTCGGCATGGGCTTCCCCGCCACTCTGCATGTGAAAGTCACCGGCATCCCCTCAAAGATCTTGTAGTGTTTCAGCTTCATCTCAAAGAATGGCGCTACTCCATTCTCCACAGGCAGATCCCCATACTGAACTTCATCCCCTGATTCGTCCACAGGAGACCTTTCCAGTCTGTACTCGATTTCACTTATGAGTCTTTGTTCACAGCTGGAGACTTTGTATTCCTGTGTCAAACAAAGCAAGTTCAAGTGAGCAGCCACAATGCCTGTATACAGTGTGTGTGATGAGTCTTCTCTCCCTGCCCAATAGGGGATGGAAAAGGTGGATGTTTTTATCACAGAGCTTAAAAAACGTCATCGGAGCTCTGTTCAACAAAAACATCTGGCAGCAAGAATATATATTATTTCAAATTGTCTTCAAGTCGTATCAAACAAAAAAAAAACAGATGAGTTTTTTCCCTTCCTCTTTTCTCTCATGGATAGTAGAGGTGGGAATTGAAAGGAGGAAGAAAATAAGGCAAAGGGCCACAAATGCCTAAACTGTTCACAAAAAGGAAACAGAAAGGAAACACAGCAGGGGAAAGCTGATGCTGGGCTGCACTACAGCTTTAAATGAAAATGGAAAAAAATCACGACATTTTCTTTACCCTCCACTGACCCCATCTGATATAAGTTTCTCCTGAATCTAAAACCATTTGGGAACCATCTCTTTAAAAGAAACAAATGTGGCCGATAGTTGTGTCAACACTTCCATTAGAAACATAACCGCAAAACCAAGAACCCATCAGCTTTTAGGGAGGACCCTGTTTTCTTACCTACAAAGTGCAAGGAAACTGCAGTAGAAAATATTCCCTACTTGCTATTAAATAAGATGATTGTCACGGGGTTTACTTGTAAAAGAAATTACTCAACTAACTCCTTCCGTTCTGGTTTCAGGGAAAGAGTACAATGGTCTGAATAAACTTGAACGGTGCACAGATGGTTTTTTTTTTCTTGCTTAATTACTGTTGAATTAATTACTGAAAGAATTATTCACTTTCTTCTCTTAGAAAGAGTAAATATCAGGCACAAGCTTTTTGAGATTTACAGTTCAGAGTAGCCAGGTGTGGTGGCATACATCTATAATACCAGCCACTTGGGTGGCTGAGGCTGGAGGATCCTTTGTTTGAGGATAGCCTGGACTACATAGTGAGTTTGGCCTGGGCTGTGTTACACAGTGAGACCCATTCTTAATACAACCACAACAAAATTTCAGAGTATCCACCTGTGCTGGAATTAAATTCGAGCTTATAAATAACTGGCAGGAAAAGTCACAGTGCAGCAATCTTATCTGATATTAAAGGAAAACCAATAGTGATCATATATTTATAATGAACATGGCAGTAAAGACAGATACCCAGGAGGAAGGGAGAGCAGAGCACAGAGAATGAAAGAGAAGAAGGGGAGAGCTTAACCTTTTGACCATCCAGAGGACTCCCTAGAGAAGCAGGAGGAGACCCAAAGCCCTGCAACAGTAGAAAAAAAGAGGTGAAGACTCAGAAATAACAGGACAGAGTGTGATTCCTAATTTGCTTAAGTGAAACTTTTTTTTTCTGGTTGTGGGGCTTGAACTCAGGGCCTGGGCACTATCTCTGTGCTTCTTTGTGCTCAAGGCTAGTGCTCTACCACTTGAGCCACAGCACCATTTCCAGTTTTTGAGTGGTTCTTTGGAGATAAGAGTCTCACAGGGACTTTTCTGCGTAGGCTGGCTTTGAACTATGATTCTCAGATCTCGGCCTCCAGAGTAGCGAGTGTTGCAGGTGTGAGTCACTGGCACCGGCTTTTAAGCGAAACTTACGTGACAGGAATATTTAACCTTGAGAAGCTTTCAGATGGCGAAGGATGACCCATTGCTCAGGAAATGGGAAAAAGTTTCCTTGATTGTTTAGATTTGTTTTAGAAGATTTTTTTTTCTTTTAAGTTTGAGAATATAATAGATACTATAAAGTTATTAATACCAGAGCCATGACATTAGTATTTTTGGTAGTAGCAGGGGAATGAAAATAACATGAGGTCTTTTGCTGGTTGTGCTTTGTAACTATACATATGAAAGAAGACAAAGGCAGTCCTCTCTGTATGTAGATATTTCACTTTGGCTGCTAGTAAGGATAGAATGAGATGTTTATTAGCTTATTCTAATAATACCAATAGGAAAAATGTGTTTTTCCACACAAAGCATTTTTGCCTTAAAGTACAAGACAGGAAACACAAAAGGAAAAATAAATGATTAAAAATAAAATAAAAAAGCTGGGCGATGTTGGCTCATGTCTGTAATCAGAGCTACTCAAGAGGCTGAGATTTGAGGATTGTGGTTTAAAGCCAGCCTGGTCCGGAAAGTCCATGAAACTCTTAATCTCCAGTTAACTACCAAAGACACAGGGAGTGGAACTGTGGCTTAAGCGGCAGAGCATTAGCCTTGACCACAAAAGCTCAGGGACAGTATCCAGGCTCCAAGTTCGAGCCCCAGGACTGGCACCAAAAAAAAAAAAAGATGAAAAGCACAGTAATGCTAAGGATGACGCTTCTATTAACCACTCAGTGCAGTGTCTGACGCTTCATACCTGCTCCAAAAATAATTAGCTATGAGGTTGATTGATGGCGTTACAACAAATACACTTGCCAAAGCTAGGTACTTGCTTGTACTTTTCACAAAGTGAACTTCAGGAGTATGGGGCGAACAGAAAGAATCACTCATTTTTTCCTAAGGTATTCAGAGCAACACAGGGCCTACCTGATTCGCTGTCTCTTCTTCTGGCTCTTGGATATTGAAGACAGTTGCACTGTCTGCACCAAGCAATCGGCGTGCCATTCTCTCTTCGTATGTTAACCTCTAAGCAAAATAGATCACAGAAAATACAAACTTAAAAAAGCAGAAGTAGCTATTATCTTAAGAAAAAGAGTTAAAAAAAAACAACAACAGACATTTTCTGTAAAGATTTTCTCTTCGCTGCAGACAGCTGTATATAAAGGCAGCTCTTCCTTTCCCTTGCTTCAGTGTTTCCTCCTCCTGCCCCTTCTGATCCTCAAGTTCTAACCTGGGTAGCCGCCACTGACACAGCACAAATTTAAAGGGAATGATAAGCAACAAGGCAGAGACCCCATAGCAAAGATGTGCCATTTTTATCCTTAATGACAAATACAGAGAGAGAGAGAAAAAAAGATAACCAAACAGCAAAATAATGCTGTAAAGGAAATGTTATTTCCAGAGCCATCCGTAGGCTTCAGAATGGCTGAATAAGCTCTCAGACCAAGTGACAGGAAAAGAAAAAAATATCCAGAAGATAAACAGAAGAGGTCACTCTGACAGAGAGCTGCACCGGTCACATAACACTGTGTCTGGTATGTAGTAGATGCTCAGTAAATACCAGCAAAGAATGATTTCACAGGCTGAAGTGGGAACAGGAAAATGAAGACACCCACTAAAGATTAGGACCCAGTGGCAAACTGCCTGTCTCTCAGGAAGAAATGGCAGTGTTTTCACCTTCTGGTCGACATGGTTAGAGTCTGTCAGTGCCATGTCGCCAGACTGATCTTTCCATAAGTGCCAGCACTTTGGCTTTGTCACTTGGGGTCATTCTTACACTTGGGTGTGTGGGTTCTAAACTGCCTGAGACTTGTGTATGGATGTGGGGGTGATGCAGAGCCCCACCTGCTCCCTTGGGTTTGATTAGAAATAGGGAGATGAGTAAGACAGAATCTTAAATAAGTACGACGTTATTTCTGATCAACTTCTGAATATTGATGCAAATAGTATTGGTTATTCTCTAATCAGGAAAGTATGTTGGGTAAATTTACAATTTCCAGTAATTGCTGGTTGTAGTTCCAGCTCAAACCGGGAAGTGAAACAAATCAAGTGCCAAGTAACCCTAAAGTTGAACTTATTTCATGAATAAAGCAAGGACAGGGACCAGGAGAGGGAGGAGTGAGTCTCTCAGTGGCAAAGTCATGTTCTCACTTCTATTCAAATCAGGGAGTTTATTTTTCACAGAGATTAAAAAGAAAAAACAAGCTGTGCTCTCATAAAAAGCTTTCCTAATTATCTCATAGTGAATAGCACAAACACCAGGGAAAGCACAGAATGATTCCCACCCTGTTCCTTGTAAAGGAAAAAGTACCCATTTGCTACCTATTCCTTTAGCAGAATGCACCTGCTACCATTAGAAGCCAGACTTACTTCATAGATTGGTTTCTAAGCTATATGCTATGTATGTAGAAATACAAGCCAAAATAAGCAACACTAGAAATGAACAGGAAAATCCCCTTTTTATAAGGAACTCTTACCCTCCTGTCCTAAACTCTCAAGTGTGAAAACCTATGGAACTTACTGTCATACTGTTTACCACTAAACTGATAAATATCAATCATGGACAATTATATGTAAGAGATAGAATACGTACAGTAGGAAGATAGGAAATATACACAATAGGGTTGAATAGTGTCTTTTGGAAGTCTTACTTCCAACCAAGAGAATCCTAGGCATATTTAAATAAACAACCACCCCGGGGGCTTGTAGAACTGGAGAGGTGTCTTTACCTCCTGAAAAAGTTCTCCTAAGTTTTCATCTTTCAAAGGCTTTAGTTGACAGAACAGGGAAATGTTCTAACTATTTATATTTACATGAAAAAAAATCAGTTATTTCAGGGGAAAATACCTTCCCTCTGCGAAGCAAAAGATCTGTACCAGTGAAAAGAGTAACACAAAATACATTAGAATTTTAATCTTCCTTAATCAGAGTAAGTAACCTAATAATTAAAATCAGATTCACGTCCCTATTCTATTCTCTACCTTTGTATTCAACACAATCTATTTTATATTCTTATTTATAAATGTGAAATGTATTAAAAATTTCCAGAACACATTATTAATGACAGAGTTGTCTGAGAAGGAGATTTGATACACAGAGGACTTTTCTTCTGCTACTTAAGAGCCATGCAGAATTTCTTGGTGCTTTTACATGACAGATTCCTTCCCTTTGCTTGGGTAACCTTACTCGCTGGACTAACTTTTCTCATCCCCTTAAAATAGTTTGAATATGACAAGAAAAAATTGATGAGGAAGGAAATATGGAGTCTAATGGAGAAAATGTCCCATACATTTTCCACCAGATTTATGCATACATTCTACAGTTCTACAGCCTTGAAATATACTTATCTCCCTTGTTTTCCTTCCCTTTCCCTCCTTTCCCTTCCCTTCCTTTTTGTCTTGCTTTTTCCAGTCCTGGGGCTTGACCTCAGGGTCTGGGCACCGAACTGAGCTTTTGTGGCTAGTGTTCTGCTACTTGAGCCACAGCTCCACTTCCAGCTTTTTGGTAGTTTATTGGAAATAAGAATCTCATAGATTTTTCTGAACTCTGTGAGCCTCACTCTCAGCCTCCGGTAGCATTATAGTCGTGAGCCACCGGTACCTCTCATACTCAGTTTTCATCTGTAGTTTAGTTGTTTATTTTCATCTCTAGTTTAGTGGTTCTAGTTTTGCTCTGACAAATTGGAATGGGACTGTGGGACAGGTACTACACTTTAAGGTTACTGAATCCATAGCTGGCTGGAACTGGGGAGAAGGGGGTTTAACTTCAGTGATGATTTCTCTAGCAAGTGTATTTTGAGTAGAATTCTCCTTGTGGTTCTTGAATTCCAATTCACCACATCAGTTTACAAACCATTCCAGTTCCAACAGCTGCCAGCCAGGATGGAAACTCATGTTTCTTTATCTTTTATATTTTGGGTGGTACTGAAGTTTTGAACTTAGGACCTTGTGCTGTATAGGCAAGGTGCTCTCCTCCTACTTGAACCATAATTCCAGCCCTCTGCTTTAAGATATTTTTTAGATAGAGTTTTGCTCCCCTCCCTCCCAGCCCCCAAGACCAGCCTCAGAAAGCAATCCTCCTCTTGTGAAGCAAGGATTATAGATGCGCACTAGCATGCTCAGCTTATTTGTTGACATGGGACTCATTAACTTTTTGTCTGGGCTGTTCTGGAACCAAATCTCAGCCTGATGAGTAGCTGGGATTACAGGGGGGTGTTACTGCATCCAACTTCTTTCCTTTTATGACAGGGTTATTACTTGGTCACTCTTGCAAGCCTAATTAAAACTGCTCTTCGTTCTTCTAACTCTCTAAAAGGGATGTTGAGATTCAAGAAGTAGTAAATTAATCATGTGGAGGAATCTTAAGAGGTTAAGCCTTAGTGAATGAAAAGAAGAGGTCTTGGATGTGAGTCGCTACTATGTCCTGTCCCTGCCCTCTGCCTCTCCGTACCGGCTGGCCGTTGTTCAGGAGATCCTCCTTGAAGCGAAGTTTTCGTTCTAGATCTTGAATGACAGCATCCTTGGTGCCTTGAATCTCTTCATCGGAGGCGATCCTAGCAGTTCTCCCCGTCTTCTTTGGAAATCCCCTGCAGAGCAGAAAGCGCGGGCTTAAGTACCACACAGTTTTATAAGCAAAAATTTTTATCATCTTTCCATCTGAGTAAGAAGAGTTGGGTTGTGAAGTCATCTGACAGATGAGGTTGAAGGCAGCTAGCTATTACTGGCACACCCAGTAATCTGAACAACAGAACCTATTTGCACTTTGATGGGTGTGAGCAGCCCTGAGTGGAGAAGGCCCCGCCGTGTTTCTGTGGGCTGACTGTGTGCTCAGCACGCAGGAGAATCAAAGAGGTGAATAGGTGAGTATCTAGGGCAGGAGGGATCATCTAAATGGGGAAGCAGAGAACTGGCATTGTAAATACAATCATCATGACGTGGATGGGTGCACACTGGGCTCTTTGCTACAGTGTAACTTCTGTTGCCTGAAAAACATTTTTCAATGTATTTAACTCTTATTGGGAGACCTAGAACTACTGCTCTGGAATATTCTATACAGAAACCCTTTATCTTGGTTTGGGTCCTTGAAAACGCAAGTATTTTTATCATTTCAAAGCGTATAATTTTGATTACTTTTGGATCCCCAAATAAAAGCCATTCTCTACTTCTTTTACTTAGAAGATGTAAAGAAGATTGCCAACATTATATAGGTAGACATAGGGCTCATACTCATAAACTTACACTTTGAGGCCAGCCTGGGTTATATAGTGAGACTTTGCTTCAAATCACCAAATAATCAGGTGACTGTGGCTCACACACGTAATCCTGGCTACTCAGGAGGCTGAGATCTGAGGATTGCAGTTCAAAGCCAGCCCAGGTAGAAAAGTCCTTGAGACACTTAGCTCCAGTTAACCAAGAAAAAGCCAGAAATAGAGGTATGGCTCAGGTGTAAGCCTGCCAGCCTTGAGTCAAAAGCTAAGGGAGAATGCTCTGGCTCCGAGTTTAAGCCCCAGTACTGCAGGAGAGCGAGAGTGCGAGAGCGGGCGAGAGAGTCGGGAGGGAGGGAGGAGGGGGGAGAACTAGCATTAGAAGGAGATTTATGTGAGTCTTTTTCCTTCTACCTCCATTTTTAAGATTGCTTTCTCTTGTTTGTAGAGTTCAAGATACTCATATATTCTTGGCTCTGAAAATCAACACTAAAATAAGAATCAGTCAATTGAAGGATTTGTTTAAGTATCCAATAGTCCTGTCACAAATATTTACTGTGCCTCTAGCAAGCACAGTGTTAGCCCAGTATACCAGTGCAAATTCTGTTACCCCTAGAAAAAAGTAGTTTGGAAAGAAAAGTGATGTATTTACTTGATGTCATCATGACGTTTTTTACTATATACTTGAAGTTTTCAAGATGGACTCCTCCCCACCCCCCTGGCTGCCTCCTGTCGGTCTTGGGGTTTGAACTCTGGGCCTGGGCGCTGTCCCTGAGCTCTTCAACTCAAGGCGAGTGCTCTACCACTTGAGCCATAACACTTCCTACTTGAAGTTTTATGACTAAAAATGAAGGAGAAAAACTTCATTACCATAATCACCATTACCTGCAAAGAGAACTAAATCCAAAGGCGTGATCCTTCATCACAAAGGGTTAGGTGATCATCTCCCGCTAGGAGTTAAGACCCAAACTTATAATACTAGTCCTAAGTGCAATGGGAGAGAAAGTGCTAGAAAACAATACTGGAGCCAGGCACCAGTGCCTCCTCATGCCCCTTATTCTATTCAGGAGGCTGAGATCTGAGGATCATGGTTTGAAGCCAGCCCAGGCAGGAAAGTCTGTGAGATTCTTGTCGCCAATTAACCACCAGAAAACTGGGACTCAAAGTGGCAGAGACCTACCCTTGAGCAAAAGAGCTCAGGGACATTGAGTTCAAGTACCATGACTGACCAAAAAACGCCCCCCCCCAAAACTGGATAGAATGAATGCAGAGGACTTTGGAAGAGGTAAGTGTCTGAGACAGACTTTGAAAGATAGGATGTTAGCTGTGTGCCAGTGGTTCATGCTTGTAATCCTAGCTGCTTAGGAGGCTGAGATCTGGGGTCAAGGGCAAGAAAGAGTCAGTGGGACCCATATCTTCAATTAACTACCAAAAAGCTGGAAATAGAGATGTGGCTCAAAGTGGTAGAGTACTAGCTTTGAGCACAAAAGCTCAGGGACAGAGCCTAGGCCCTGAGTTCAAGTCCCAGGACTGGTACGTGTGTTGTGTGTGCATGCCCATGCGTGCACAGACACACACACACACACACACACACACACACACACACACACACACACACAGAGTCTCCTCCCCCCCAAAAAAAAGATAAGGATGTTGACAAGTACTAAGAAGGAGAGGAAGGAATTCAGTCAGCATGAACACAAGATCAGGAGCAAGAATTGTTTTGTTATCACTTAGCTCCAAGTCTTGGGCTGTTGTGTGCTTCAATGTCCTTCTCCGAAATGTGGAATTACTGGAAACACTCAGAGCGGGTGTACACCAGCACTCAGAGGAAGAGTGGACATGCCAAGGCCAGCACAGTCCCCAGCATGGAAGGAAAGCAGAATCGAGGCTGGCCAAGGGAAACTGAATGAATGAGAGGAAGGAGTTTTAAAAGATGTCAAGAGTTCTTGACCATAAGTTCCCCTAAATGTGCAAATCGCCCTCACTGACTGCCTTGCCAGTGCTCACCAGAGAGCTCAGTGCGGGGAAGATGCGGGGGGGGGGAGCAAAACTATGCCCCAGGATTTGCAAAAATCAGATCCTACCGTGGAGATGGCAGAGACAGAGAGGAACACAGGACCAAGGGCCCGGCGCATTCAGGAAGTGCCACAGTGACAGGCACATGAAGCCATGGCTTTATCAGCAGTCAACCAACCCTCTAAGGAGGTGGCTGTAAATGCCAGGAAATTGCTGCTTGTGTATTGTGACACCATGCAAAGTTCCCAGGGCCAGAATGAGCCCTGCCTTCTCACACTAGTTGTGACCCAGAACCTTTTGTTTTTCTCTGCGAGCATCTCATTAGACTAGTAGCTATCCAAAAACACTTTGGAAAGTTGCATTGAAGACTGAAGACAGGGTTTAGGGTTAGCGTGGCAGGTTAGTGGTAAGACATCAAAATGGAAGTATTGGGGAAGGGGAGACACAGGAAAGAAAAAGTCATTGTAAGTGTTTTTTTCCCCTTTGGTTTTGATTTGGTGTTTATCCCTGGGCTTAAACTCCGGGCCTGGATGCTGTTCTTTAGCTTTTCTACTCAGGGCTGGCACTCTACCACTTGGGCCATACCTCCATTTTTGGCTTTTTTCTGGTTAGCTAGAGATAAGAGTCTTACAGATGTTTAAAGCCTGGGCTGGCTTTTAACCACAAACCTCAGAGCTCCACCTCTTGAATTGCTAGGATTATAGGAGTGAGCTACTGGTGCCTGCTGATAAGTTTTTGAGATACAAGTTTGGTAACTGTTAATACTATGGTGGAGATGAATGCATGATACTCTAGTTTCTTCCCCAGATAGCATCTGCTTTTGATCAATGAACAACAGCTAATTAACAGAAAATAAAGGAGTAATGGTAACAAGAGATCCTGTCTTTTCATGAGACATGTTCAAAGTAAAATTTTACTCAAACCAGTAAGCAGTTCCTAACAGGTCTCCTACACTAAGTACTAAGTTTGCTCCTGAGCTGTGTACTCTGGCTTTAACAGGAAGTCACTTGCCATTTAAAAATAATATTCGTGTGGCTGGGGTTAAAAAGCTAGAACATACACAGCATCTAGAAGGTGAAATTGTCCAGACTTGGCCTCTATGAGATCCCAGGAGGGTTTTTTGTTGTTGTTGTTGTTGATTGTAGGGCTTGCACTCAGGGCTTGGGTGCTGTCCCTGAGCCTCTTTGTGCTCAAGCCACAGCACCACTTCCAGTTTTTGAGTGGTTTATTGGAGATGAGAGTCTCACAGGGACTTTTTTGCCCAGGCTGGCTTCAAACCTGGATCCTCAGATCTCAGCCTCCTGAGTAGCTAGGATTACAGGTGTGAGCCACTGACACCCAGCTCTGAATAATTTTGAATGTTGCTTTCCCTTGATAGAGTACTATAAGTCAATTCTACTAATACATTTCAGAAACTCAAATCTCCAGAGGATGATTTAAGGATCTCCAACTAAAAGACTTATTCTCCTTAAATTCAGTGAAATCACAAAAAATTCCAGAGTGAGCAAACTCCTTAACAGGTCAGCATTTAGACACTCTTTATATCCCAGGATGTAACATATTCACGAATGCTTACAAAGCTTTGGTGTTAGTCTGAGAGGGCCCTATAGGCTGTTATCTTTTTTGGCATTGTCTATCCCTAGCATTGTGGCCTTTGTTCTCTTGCTTTGTCCTCTGCTACCCAGCAATCTGAGAAAGAGACGGCACAGGCCTTCTAGAAGCAGCAATGGGTCGGGCTTCTCTTCTTCAGACTAAATGAGACCAATGTTGAACACATAAATAGAATGAGACAGAAGACACATGATTGGTAAGTACAAGAATGGATGTATCTGGAATTCAGATCTAAGATTTTGGTAAAACAAGGCAGATGGAAAAAAACAAAAGAATTTCTATTGAAAAATGTCTATGACAAATCTGATGAATTTCTCTTTCCTAGAGTTCCTCATGCATTTGACATAATTTGACAGGCGTTTGAAAGTTCTTTCAAGGATGCCATAGTCACAGTAGCCCTGAAAGGGACACTATATCTTTGGTAAACGATCTGGAATTATTATGAAGGCCAGATGGCAGCATTTTTTTGCTTTTAATTCAGAATACAAATGATGGATCCCACAGTATGCCTGAGGAACAACTTTGAAAAGACACATTGCATCAAACCAAAGGAATGAATTCTTCAAGTGTGTGTGATTTAGCAATAGGAAAATTCCTTCGAGACAAGAGGGTAACCACACAGTAATGTCTTGCTGGGCTGGCAAAGCTAAAATCCTGCAGCTCTGCTCACATCGCCACTTTTCTTTGGTGTCACAGTGCTGAACAACTTGAAAGTCTGGCAACTGACTTTGGTTTAGTTTTCCACAGCCACAAAATCTGCATGGTTTCTCCATTAATTTTTAAGAAATGCCAGGAACTACTGGGCTCTTTTGTGGTGACAATTATAAAATAGTATGGCTACAAAGCATGTCAAGTGCTCGGTTACTTGAGGCAAACCCTTACAATGGATACCATCTTAGGCCAGTTTCAAAGTCAAAAATCTGAATAAATCACAGCTTCTACTGAAAATATTTTAAGACCAAGTGTCCAATCAGTGCCTTTAATTGATGGAGTAATCTTTGATCAAATTCTATTAGAAAAGATTGATTTTATGAATCTTAGATTGGCAAAAAGTGAGCTTTGGTACTAATTTAGTAAGAACCATCATGCCATCAACCCCTACATTGTGAATCTTTTTTTTTTTTTTTTTAAAGCAAGATGACTCCAGGGAGTGGGTGGGGTGGGGAATAAAGGCTCAAACAGAAAAGCCGGGGAGAAAGTTTCCTCAGGAAAGCTCACTGACTCAGCTTGTCAATAGAAGCTCATTAACACACTATTCCACTCCTTTATTTATTTAGTCATTTCAGCTGTGTTCTTTCCAATAAGAATTTGAGAAGACGCCAGCTTCCTGACAGAATTCATGCAATCAACATTTAAAAAGTGCCTAACAGAGAAAACATCACTAATTGAAGTTCTCCCATGCACCTAATTAAGGCCAGATACAGCAATGCCTATCTGATGTGACCTAAGTACATATGAATGAAATGGTAGTGCATGCCTGTAATCCCAGTAGTTCAGAGACTGAGGCAGGAGAATTGAGAGAGCAATAGAAACTGCAGAGAGCTGGGAGCTGGTGGCTCGTGCCTATAACCCTAGCTATTCAGGAGGCTGAGATCTGATGATCATGGTTCAAAGCCAATTTGGCAAAGTCCATGAGACTCTTACATCCAATTAACCATCAAAAAAAGCTGGAAGTGGAAGTGTGGCTTCAGTGCTAGCATGCTAGCCTTGAGTGACGAAGTCAAATGAAGAGCTCACAGCCTTGACTTCAAGCCCCAAGCCCTGCAAAAGAGGACAAACTGTAGAGACCCACCCGGGGAACTCTACTGGCCATCTACTAGCCAGAGAAAGACATGATCCCACAACCTCTCACTAGATTATACACATCCTAACTTAATTTGCATCAAATATGGACATCTATTGCCCCCCCCCAATCATTAGATGTAGAATATAAAGGCTTTTTTCTCGACAGCATTTAGGTTTTTGTTTTAATTTTGTGGGTACTAGAGTTTGAATTCAGGGCCTCACATCTGCTAGGCCATAGCCCTGCTTCAGTTACTTTAACATCCCAAGTGTGTGCTTAATAGCCAGGTCACAGCAAAAGCCACGGCAATGCAGAACTGAAAGACCAGGGTTGGATGGGGAGGGCGTGCATTCTGTCCTCAGAGGTGATCGGATCTGTTTGGTGGAAGCGCCCCTGGCAGAACTGCCTAAGCACTGACGGCCTGGGTGTCCTGGGTGGGACGGGGTGACATCTCAGGAACACCATCAAAGCGGTGTGGATGATGACCCTCGGGGTGGAGGGACCACCGAGGCCTCGGTGGGTGGGCTTGGGCGGGGCATGCGACTGTCACGCAGGGTGACTCCCCTGAGTGGGTGTGTGAGCTTGGGGCGGGGCCTGCGACAATCACTCACACAGGGAGATGCCCCTGAGTGGGTGGGCTTGGGGCGGAGCCTGCAGCTGTCACTCACGCTGGGTGACGCCCTTGAGTGGATGGTGAGCTTGGGGCGGGGCCTGCGGCTGTCCCTCATGCTGGGTCACACCCCTGAGTGGGTGGGTGGGATTGGGGCGGGGCATGCGGCTGTCACTCACGCGGGGGTGATGCCCCTGAGTGGGTGGTGGGCTTGGGCGGGGTTTGTGGCTGTCCCTCACGCTGGGTGCGACCCTGGGTGGGTGGGTGGGCTTGGGGCGGGGTCTGCGGTTGTCACTCACGCGGGGGTGACGCCCCTGGGCAGCCCCAGGGCGTTGACGGCCACGGGAGGTGGCTGGGACGGCAGCAGGGCGCTGAGGAAGGCGGCGGGCGTCTGTCCGTGCAGGCGGGCCCCGGGCGGGGC
>NW_012267220.1:5167484-5203792 GCF_000151885.1 Dipodomys ordii | reverse complement strand
TCAGCCGGGTGGTGTGCGGGGTCCGAGCCCGGGGCTGGCGTGTGGGGGGCCCAGCCCGGATCGTGTGCGGGGTCCCAGCCCGGATCGTGTGCGGGGTCCCAGCCCGGGGCTGGAGTGCGGGATCAGAACCCAGATCGTGTGCGGGGCCCGAACTCCGGGCTGGTGTGCGGGATCCCAGCCTGGATCCTGTGCGGGGCCAGAACCCGGGGCTGATATGCGGGATCAGAACCCGGATCGTGTGCAGGGTCCGAACCCGGGGGTGATGTGCGGGATCCCAGCCTGGATCGTGTGCGGGGTCCGAACCCGGGATCGTGCGCGGGCGGGAGACCAGCTTGGATGGGAACTTCAGGCGTCTGCAGCGCCCCAAGGACACCAAAGTCACTACCTGCCCGGGCCGGGCCAGGCCGGGCGGGAGGGGAAATGCCACGGGGCTGACCCACCCCGTTTGCTAACGCTGAAACGGAACCAGAACTAGTAACAGAAAAGGCTCCTCTTCCTCTTCTCTCTTTTTTCTAGTACCGGGCTCGGCGCCGGGGCCTTGCTTGTGGGGCTGGCTTGCCACGCTGGCACTCTCCCACTTGAACCACGGCCCTGCCCCGGCCCTTCGCAGGAGCCCGCCCACCCGTCCCCCGCTGCCTTCCTCCCCGGGGCTGGGGTTACAAGCTCGGGGAACTTCTGCTTTTAAAACAGGGTTCCTCACTTCTCCCTCTTCCCATTTGCAGCCCCGAAGAATTCTATCAGGAAAGAGTGGCAAGTGCAGTGTGCCCCCACCGCAGACGCGAGGCTTTCTTTTTCTGTAGATGTACTTTATCCTCTGAATTTGTTCTCTGAAAAAATCTTTACTGCAAAACTATAGTAAGAAACAATTGCGAATCACATATACCAACCTCAATAGCTCCAACTCAAGCATCTTTACCATGTGTCTGATAAACAATGCTATTAATTTTATAATGTAGATTTCATCCCCCAAATGGTTTCCATTGAGGAGTTTGAATTTTTATTTAATGCAATACAAATAAGCAGCTAGCAATTCGCTAGAACCTCACCTTAAAAACAACAACAACAACAACCCTCAAAAACCTCCCTGTTTAACGCCGGTCTCTGGCCTACATCGGGACCAAAGGCTGTCAAAAGCAATTTCAACAGAAGGCCGCGCCGTAACGATCAGCTGAAACAGGAACAAGTCTAGGAACAGAAAAAACTACACACCTAACTTCAAACCTTAAAAAAACGGAGAGCAAAACTTATTTATGAGCATCTAATCTTCAAAAATAAAGCAATAAAAGGATTCAAAGCTTCTGATAAAAAGGTAAAGGCTTAGGTCTGTTATCGCAAGGAGGAACACCAGAAGAGTTCTGAACTCTTCCCTGACTTTTATTTCCTTTACATGATTACACTTAAACCCATGAAAAGACAAAAAGAATAACTTCCTTGTGAACTGTGAGGGATAAAGACAAGGCCCTCATATATTCTTAATCTGCACAGAGCACCAACGAGTCCTAAGAACAAAGGTCTCTGTGGGGTGCGGGACTCAGTTATAGCGTTTGAAAAGCAGCCGCACACTGCTGGGTTTCACCAGCGCCCCCAGAGCTCCAGATGTCCGTGTGGTTTGGGTAGATGGTCCAGCACATGTGTTCCTGCTTGGAGTATTTAGAGCTGGCACAGGAATAGAACTCATAAAAACCACCCACCAGCTAGCTCTAAACCAGCACTCATTCTAAAATCCCCGATTGTTCCTCCCCGCTCTTCTGCCTTTATTATCTCTTCATATTTCCTCGTTACAGAAACACATTCTATTCCTTAAGGCCTCTCCCACCCTCACAGATGGCCCTACCTGGGATGGAAGCTTCTAGGTGGCTTTCCTCAATGCACACTTCCCCTACTCTCCCAGCTTAGACTCACAGTGGCCACTGAGCCACAGCTGTGTCTGGAGGTATTTTAAGCGTGGCCTGCGTCAGCAAAGCGCCCTATAGCTGGGCTCTTTGCTGGCTGCACATTCATGGTGTCCTGTGACTGGTGAAGAGACCCTGCTGCAGGATTACAGAGTGGCTCCTAAAAACCCACCTACTATGGTTCTGATTTCCTCCGTAGATCAGTGTACTTGAGAAAGCAGTAAACAACTGCTAACTCATATGGGCCTAGAGCTTGTGCTACTGTTAGTTAGGTAATAGTCCAAAAAAATTACAAATGTACTTCAGAAGTTATTGGGGTGCTAACATGTGTGGCCATGAAGAACTTTGCTCTGAGTCTCCAGTGGTTCAACACTAGGTGAAGGATATAATATGGAGGGAATTGGAAATACCAGGGAAAGGATGAAAATCCAAGTTAAGAGTTCTAACTAGCCTTATAGATTTAGTTTTATGACTCATCCAGACTCTCCCAGCTTCTTTTGTTCTCCTCTCCTTAGCATACTTTCAACTCAAAAGTCGAAGGATTTCCTCCATTGTGTGTGTGTGTGTCTTGCTCATAGCTGGGTTAGAACTCTACCACTTGGGCCACACCAGCCTGACTTTTTGCTAGCTAGTTGGTGACAGAGTCTTGTAGACTTTTCTGCCTGAACTGGCTTCAAACCTTGATCCTCAGCTCTCAGCCTCCTGAGTAGATCATAGATGTGAACACTACTAATGTCTGGCTAGAAATTTTCCAATTTTAATGATCCTTCAATTCTAAGTTCCTATACTCAAGGAAATGAAAATGACCAGACTTTCTGTTGTGCACATGGTCCACTTACAAACTGGAAAAGCGATTAGGAGTTTAGTGAGTAGAGGTGAGTAGCTAGGATCACAGGCATGAACCACTGGCTCCCAGCTTGCTAAAGCTTTTAAAGTGAAGAATTTTACAATGGGACTTTGGTGGTTCACATCTAAAGTCCTAGTTACTTGGGAGGCTGAGATCTGAGAATAGAGGTTAGAAGTCAGCCCAGGAAGACAAATTGGAGAGGAGACTTTTATCTCCAATTAGCCAGCAAAATGAAATGGAGGCATAGCTCAAGTAGTAGAGCACCAGTCTTGAGTAATCAAAGCTAAGCCAGAGCACAAAGCCTGAAGTTCAAGTCTCATTACTCCCTCACTCCCCACTCCCTGGCCCTGAATAGCTTTATAGAAAACTAAAAGCCAAGATTTAGACTTGAGCCGAATAAAGGGAAGTGTAAATCCCAATTAATTTCCTAATCCAGCCATGGTTCCTGCTCTACCACATTAAAGCAGGCGTGGAAAAATTCGCAGACGGAAAGCCTGGGCAGCAGGTGTACAGGCAGAGGGCTGGACTGACCGCGAGGCTGTGCTGGCCAGAAACTCAGCTTGGCTGGCCACAGGCTGCGGGGGCTTTGGGAAGGATGGAATGAGTACCATATCTCATGGGGAGCAAACTCAGAAAACACCTTCCACATCAGAAGGAAATAACCACATCAATCCTAGCTACTTTATACTACAGAACTTTAAAAGCTGGGACCAATGTTCCATATCACTCATTGCCATTCTAAGTGGTTGGCAAAGGGGCAGCAGTGGCAGGTGGGGAATTGAATGGGGATTCTGGGTAAAGTGCTAGACAGGTTAAGACGGCTCCAGCCTACTCCGCTTCTTTCTCCTCAAAGCCAGAGGGAACCTACAAGGTGCCCAGCACTGATCTGACTCATGACACCCTGGGAGGTTATTTCCCTTAATTTTTAAGGTCTCCATGGATTAATTGTGACAGGCAGGCAGGTCAGCTCCCAAATCTTTGCATTGTGTCGTTCTCACCAGTGTGTTCAGTTAACAACAAAGGTTTGTGGAAAATGTTATGACTACATTATCACGTTTCCCCTAGAGAACTGCAACCCAAGTTCAAAATAAACGATGTGAGAAGAAACTTCTGGAAAACAACTTTTATGTAAATTGGAAATTCCCCCACATGTCTCTCTCAGGGGCAACATCTGGATTGCAAAAATTAATCTGTTCCCTGCTCCCGCTCACCAAGATGGAGTATTCCAAATTGTCTGGAGAAACTCTGGGGATCATGAAGCTGGAGCACATTTGTGAGGGGATTATAAATGCCATGTGTGTGTGTGTGTGTGTGTGTGTGTGTGTGTGTGTATCTGTGTGTGTGTGTGTGTCTGTGTCTGTGTGTGTGCACGCGCGCTCATGCATGCTCTTTTGTTTTGATAGTGTAATAATAGGGAAGCCTGTGGAGAGCTGTACAAGGCTACAGCCTCTGAACCATAAGCTCCTCTCGTCCTAATATTCATAAGCTACCGGACACCCAACCGAACACTAAACATGGTGGACTCATGACTGTGAGGGAGGTGATGCACGATGTAACCCTCTAGCAGCAACTTCCGAATCTCACGATGTTCATCAGCCATCCTGAGTAGGGTGCTCATTATGTGGGCACTCACCCACTGGGTGGGATTGGAAGCTTTTAAGAACTTCCAAATGGCCAGGTATTTGGTGGCTGTAATCTGAGCTACTCCAGAGGCTGAGATCCAAGGATCCAGGTTAGAAGACAACCTGGTCAGACACTCCTTAACTCCAATAACACCAAAAGCTGAAGTGGAGGTGTGGCTCAAGTGGCAGAACATCAGCGTTGAGGAGAAAAAAGCTAAGCAAGAATGTGAGAGAATCCTTGAGCTCAAGCCTCAAGAGCACGCACGCACACACATATGTGAGACACATGTATACATACGTACATAATGCTAACTAAATTGTAGGGTATAACATATTGATTTTGTGAACTTATGAAACTACAGGGCTTCAGTTCAGGTAGAAGTGATTCACTTATTCCTTACTAAGTTGATCTCCAATTGTTTTATTTTTATTCAATTAGCGAGGCTTCAGTTTATATCTTTCTATATAGAAACTGGATCGGCCGCATAATAATACCTATTAAGCTGTTTAAAACTAATAATACTGGCCTTTGGTAAACATATATAAATTAACAATTGAGAATGATCAGTTACACACTAAAAAAAAAAATCAAACATGACCCAAATGAGAGCCTGGTACATTGGGTTTAGTGGGTTATGAGTGCAAAAATAACAAAGAACTTAAATTCCTCTAAGGTTAGGTGAGCGAGCAGAGATAAAGATGTAGATTTTTGTAAGAAGTATCGCAAACAAGAGAATGTAAAAATGAAGTTAAACACGGACCACGGCTTGGGAATGTCCATGTATTTAACATGCATTACAGAGCCACATTCTTTGGTCTTTAATTCATTCTGAGCCTTTTGTACATTTTGCTGGCTCGCTCTTTGGATGGCGCCAGAACTGAACACAATTAGTCGGAGTTCAAGGCTGAGTGCTCTGAGCAGTATCGGTACATGTGTGCAGTCTCTTGTAGGAAGATTTGCCCTTTGCATTTAGAATAAGAACCACGTCTGGCTCCACTACAGAAAGATGGTAGCGTTTTATGTCTTAACTCATAAAGTTGATCTCTGTTTAAAGTCATTCCCTGGACCATGAGAAAGAGAGAAAGGGAACAATTGCTTCCTTTTCCTCCTGGGAAATTCTCTTGACAAATCAGAGGATGCCTGTATCTCTCATGGAGCCTGGAGAGCAGGGACCACCAGTCTGGGGAGGAGGGTGGGTATTAATGTGAACTGTTTCTGAGACGTGGAATTCCGCAGCTGGCTCCCGTCGGGAAATCTGTGCAGAGCACCTCTCAGACTGGGAAGAGATGGGTGTGGGAGGCGGTGCCAGGGACATTCAAGCCCATTCCCAGCAATCCTGAAGGATACAGACTTGTAGCCTGGCATTAGCTGTGGAGGGTTTGTGATGGGCTGTGAGGACGCCTGTACTCGGTGCCCCGTGGATCCAAGGACCCAAGGATGGGGCACACGGTGGCCCTGGGGGAGGAATGTGAGGTCGGCTTCGACCCACACTATCTCGGCCTCCCAGTAAAATGCCTCGAATGATTTTCATTTCTACTGCTTCAAAGCCCAGTGAAAACAGCAGGAAGATATTAGCTGCTGATTCTTATAAAAACTATGCTAATTTAGTGGACATGAAAGGAATATGAACTGTTCTGCATGGAAAAGGTTTGGTATTAATCCGTAACATAGACAAAGTACTTTTTTTTTTTGCAGAAAAATCTGTTTTCCGCCTTTTTTTCTCCCTCTTTGTCAATGCTTGAGGCAAAAATCAGTGATCTCATTTCTAACTGAAACACTCAAGAAAAAGCTCTCTGAGAGACAGATGTCGAGGCATGCTAAGGCCTTAAGCATAAAACTTTGCTGAGATTTTAAAATGAGAGGAAAAGATGGGCAAATGCCTTAACTTCCTGTCTTAAATAAAGGATTTGGCATTTCTTAGTTTCATATGGTTATTGTTTCCTGAACTTTCTATTTTCCCCCCTTTTTGGTGCTGGTCCTACGTCTTGAACTCGGGGCCTAAGCGCTGCTGTCCCTAAGCTTCTTTTGCTCAAGGCTGATACTCTTAGCACTTGAGCTATAGCTTCACTTCCGGTTTTCTGGTGGTTAATTGGAGACAAGAGTCTGCCGGACTTTCCTGTGTGAGCTGACTTTGAACCATGATCCTCAGATCTCAGCCTCCTGAGTAGCAAGGATTACAGGTGTGAGTTACCACTATCTAGCAATAATTGAATGTTTCTATGTGAGTAGTTTCAGAAAGGAAGCCACTCTCAGGCAGGGTGTTTTACAAGTAGGAACACAGAGTAAACCAGATAGAGGTATGTCTAGGTCATTCAACTCTAGCTCTGCCATGAGTTATTTATGACCTTAAATAGTCCACTTGTTCCTCTGGGCTATTTTTCAACTTTAAAACGGAAATTTATGATGTAATTTTCTGAACGATTTTCAATAAACTTTTAGATTTTATGATCTGTCCTTGTTTAGTCCTTTAAGATTTAAACATGATAAACAAACTAATTTTAAAGGCACGAGTAATCAATGAAACTAGTTCAAATATGGTATTAATTTGTGGGTTATTTATATGTGTACTTATGTGTATGTGTGTATACTGTTTTTATAGCTACGTCATCTGATTTTGGAAAAATGTGTGAATCATTTTGGTAAACTGAAAGGCACTAGAGAGACAGACTCAAATGATCCTGAGGCAAATCACCTAAAGGATGAGTTTGCTCTTCAGACAATCATCCGTGAATTGGTTAACACAGTTGCCTTTTTTATTTTTCTGCTTAAGAAAATACACTTATGTGGGCTGGGAAGGTGGCTCAGTGGTAGAGCGCTTGCCTTGCATGCATGAGGCCCTGGGTTCGATTCCCCAGCACCATATAAGCAAAAAGAAAAAAAAGCCGGAAGTGGCGCTGTGGCTCAAGTGGTAGAGCGCTAGCCTTGAGCTGAAGAGCTGAGGGACAGTGCCCAGGCCCAGAGTTCAGGCCCCATGACTGGACCCCCCTCCCCCCACAAAAAAAGAAAATACACTTATGGATTCATGCTTCCCAGAAAAACTTCATTTTGGGGTTCTGTGTATCTAGAAATGGTCCCTGGGGTTGGATGCACTTCTGCCATCACCGCTCTCCCTTTAACACACTGAACTACAGCATGTCAGTGACCGTCATAGTACACTGCTCTGCTTTCTTTCCACCACAACCCTTTCATCCTTCGGCCTGATTTTTGCTAATCTTCCAAAACTTCATGGTGGCCACTTTGATCAGTATAGAGCTAGGTTTGTGCTGTGCTGGAGACCAGGAATCCAGCGGGGCTGGTGTCTTCCTCTGAAGTTCCTGTAGCCGGCGAGGCTGAGTTACCACCTCTGCAAGCTCTCCTCTCCCCTGAGGTCCCCAATCAGCAGCTCATCCCACGTCCCATTCCGTGCTTGACTTTCCTCCTTTCCAGCTCTCTAAAGAAGGAGCCTCTCTCACTAAGGTCTAAACTTAGCTCATTCGCCTTTTATTCTCCTTTTGCATAGTCAACTGCTTCGCTGCCCCCCCCCCCCAATCTCTAGCCCACACCATAGTCCTGAATAAATTAAGATTTGTGACCTACATTCATGCAATATAGATAGGCCTCTTGAAACCTCCCATGCGTCAAAACAAAGCTCCGATTTCCCCTCTAATAGTGTCTAATAGCCAAACTTATTTCCACTTGTAGATCTTTTTTTTACTTTTTTTTTTGTTGTTGTTGTCAGTCATTGGGCTTGAACTCAGGGCCTGAGCGCCGTCCCTGAGCTCTTTTGCTTAAGGCTAGTGCTCTACCAGTTTGAGCCACAGCACCACCTCCAGTTTTCTGGTAATTAGTTGGAGATAAGAAGAGTCTCAAGGCCTTTCCTGCCTGGGCTGGCTTTGAACCGTGATCCTCAGATCTCAGCCTCCTGAGTAGCTAGGATTACAGGGGTGAGCCGCCCACACTGGGCTTCTTCACATTTTTTGTTCTTCCAAATTGGCCTCACGGTTCCCCAAACTTCCCTTGGGCCTTTTCTGATGTCCAATCCTCTCTACGGAAGCCCACCCCTTCGCATTGCTCTCCATGTACTGCCTGCATCTTTGTGCCGTCCTCCCTCTCTCTAGCAGCTCTTTCTGCCTCTTGCAAGTTCCTGCAGCCCACGAGGCAGGTGTGGCGGGGGCCTGGCAGTGGTGTGTCACCACCTCACCCCCAGCAGCCAGGTCACCAGAACCAGACTAATTAATGTCCTTCGGAGCACAGAGCTCCGCTCACAGAGGCCGAGCCGCCTTCCATGGAAAACACGGAGCAGGGAAATATGTCTTTTAACAACGGGGGGAAAGTACATAAAGGTTGACTTACACATGCATATACTTATATGACCAGCAGTGCTGTTACGATCACCGTACTTAATATTCTTGGCTTTTGAAGAGTCCAGGCTACGAAGTGCACCTCCCCCCAAAGAGAGCCCTCGTGAACCTGGTCACACAGTTCCTAATTTGGCCTCGGTGAGGCCCTCTGGCATGTTCCAAGCAGTGGCAGCCTGTACCCGTGCCCAGTTTCCAGTTTATTTGGTTATCAGTCAAAAACTCACCACATTTCTGTGTGTCTTGGGGAGAAGTGGCTCGGGGATATTTTCGGTGCTTGGTGAGGACAGAAGGTGATGCTCTCCCTTCCAGGGTGCTCTTCCCACCACTACCCTGCTCCACAGCCACACTGTCCCTGCGAGCCAGCCCTGCTTTGTCCCAGCGTAAGCAGACTACATCCCCAGAGAGGAAACGGACCTCCACCGTGTCCACCGTGGAGCAGATCATAAAGATCCAATGGGGGAGTGTCCTTCACAAGGGGGGGCGCTGGGGGCCATGTTGGTTTAGAATCTGCAGCACTGATGTCTGCCGGCCCCGGAGGTGACGCTGATGTCAGCACTCAGACTTTAGGTGTTGGGAAAGGGTTGCTAGGAGTTGTTCATGGCTGATAGGGAGCTGAAGAATGTGTAGGCAGGGACCAGCTCCGTCAGGAAGGGCAGTTATGACACAGGCCGATGACACGTTAGTAAACATTCTCACTAATAAGTAAGGAGGCATTAAGCAGTGGGGAATTGACCCGATTCCTCTTAAAATCAGTTTCCCCAAACTTCCACAGGCTGTGAGGACATCTGTTTTTCTTCTCTGCCCTGAGAATGCTGGTAGCAGCAGACTCCCTGCTGACCAGCCCTGCTGCCACCCCAGGCCTTGCGTGTGCCAGTCAGACCCTCTGGCCCTCTGTCCCAGGGGGGACACGTAACTCACGACTAGCCACCGTATGACTTCAGCAAATCATCCAAGAATAAGCGATAAGAAATAAATGATCCTCAGATCTGACCAAGCAAGTCACAAACCCTGTGCGTTTTTCTTTTTATATATTAAAGATGGAAGGAGACTGTGTTTCTCTGTCCTTTGACAGCGACCATGGGAGGCCATGTCCACAGAATTCAATCGGTCATGACTGTTGGCACCACCACAACCACCATTACTACCACTACTACTGCTACGACTACAATAGTAACAGTGAATACTCACTAGGGACCAAACAGCAGTAAAAGTGTTTTTTCATTTCACCTAATCTTATAAAATTCCCTAGGCAATGGGCTACTTCATTTTCTCCATTTTACAGATGAGGAAACTGAGTCAAGGTACGTAAGCTGCCTAGAGTTACACAGCTGGAAGAAGTGGGGATGGCCACTGGGTTACGGTGTCACTGATTTGTCTAGTACATCAGGACTAGTCTAGTACTGAGCATGAGCACTGTGACTGCTGCCCCAGAGGACATGTCTGACTTGTGTCCCTGCCAAGACGATAGCTCTCACTCACTCTGTCACCCTGAGTGAGTTACTAGAGCTTAGTGATTGCTTCAAACAGCCTTCTATAGACATAGCCTGGCAATGTTTAGAAGGTATTTTACACCCATTCTCTCTCTCTCTCTCTCTCACACACACACAGACACACACACACACACACAACTTTAGGCAGTATGTCTCCTATGCTAAGCTTTAAAAGCTTTTACTGGGGAAAGTGTAAGAATGTATGAGCAGCTTGAAGAAGTTAGTTTTCTGAAATCAAGAGATCAGACTGACACAGTTTCCCCTCTCAGTTTTGGTATTATTCATCAGCATTCATTATATTGAAAAACTATTGAATGAAAAGCCAGGTGCTAATGGTTCATTCCTGTAATCCGAGCTACTCAGGAGGCTGAGATCTGAGGATCCTAGTTCAAAGCCAGACAAGTTAAGAAAGTTTGTGGGACTCTTATCTCTCATTACCCAGAAAAAGCTGGAAGTAGAGCTATGGTTTAAGTGTTAAAGTACCAGCCTTGAGTAAAAAAGCTAAGGGACAGCACCCAGGCTTTGAGTTCAAGCCATAGTCCAGGCACTAAACAACAACAAAAACAAAATAAAACATTATTGAATGAATAGTGTCTACTAAGTACACTCATTTCCAGTTGTATAATGTTAGGTAGAAAGACAGGGAGATAAGACTGATTGATAAGGACCTTTGACACTTATCTTGCAAGTAGAATCTGAATCCCAATTTCTGAGAATCAAGACATGACAGGAAAGCACGGAGTTCTGTGGCACAGGAGTTTCTGCATACTGATAGGTAATTCTCTTCTCTTGTCTTTTAACAAAATGTTTGTGGTAGAAAAAGCAATGGACAGGATAAGGCCTAGAGCAACTGGAACAGAACTCTCTAACACGGCTTTGCTCTTGAACTCACAGCTAGCCCTTCGCAGCACCTCTGACCACTGGGCTGCTGTGTGTTTTCCTTGGCAGAGGTGACGTGCCACCAACCGTTTCAGTGGTCGGAATTTCTTTATTATCTTTGAAAAAGAAAGTTGGATTATTTTTAACCAGTGCCCTTTAAATACTTAAAACGAAGCTCCTCACCGCTATTAAAAACCACCAGCTAGTCTTTCAAAATTGCACAGCTTAATATTACTCACTGGATATGTGACTCTCTTGAGAGACTGTTGTCACAAAATAGGCTGGAGTTTAGGAATATTGTGTTTTCACAGGCCAATAAACAACATCAATTTAAAAAGATGAGTTTTTTCTCTAAGTTCTATTAATGTAAGCCAATCACTGAAGTAAAAAAACCCCACCATTTCTAAGTTTATGATATAGTGCCAATAACATTTTCTACATAGTTCAGTCTCGTAAGGGTGCATACATGAAAGGAATGCACAGTTGGCTCTAGGTATCAGAAGTCATTTATTTTCCCTTAAAGGTCAACGCTGGCTGGTGTCAGTGTTAATAGCCAACATACAATAGCCAACATACACAAGCCAAGGGTTCTGTGGTGTGCATGCAGGCTTTGCCTGAGCACTGGGCTCTCATTTGCACCCTTCATCCGAAGAAGGAAGAAGTTCTTGGAAAAACTCAAAAAATGTACTTTGGCAAGCATAAGAGATATAGCTTACAGCATGAATTGAGAGACTCGTGACCAGGGAAAAAGAACCATACATTCTAAATGACTTTCACCCTTCTTAGCTTTTGACCAGCTAACCTTGACATTCCTTAGAGGCCAAGGGATGTGATGCCGTCATGACAGATCCGGACGACCTCTCCCCTCAGGAGACAGATCCAATCCTCAGCAGTAAATGAAGTCTACCCAAATGTGTCAGGGGAGAACGAAAATAAATGAGGTTTCCTCCCTGAGAAATGATGAAAACCATCAAAATAATTCCTAGATGAAGCAGCCCAATTATCCAAAGTAATTTCTCTTCAGAAAAACATGAGGGTATTTATCACAGCCGCATGAAGTTTCCAACATGGTTATATATGACTGCGCATTATCAAGAGTCATTAATCTGGCATTCTATCAAATGGAGTTTTCCTTAATATGGTATTTATAACCCTTTCCAATGCAATCAAAGGCTGCACGGTCTTGGACTGCCTTTCCCAGAAAGCTTTGTAGTGTGCACAGCTGTGGTTCTGAGCTTATTATACATGGACGGAATGAAGTGTGCTGTAATCCACATCTCGGCTTCGTGAAACTATAAAGATTATAAGCATCGTTATAGCATGAAGAGAAGTGGTTTGTAGATATGAATGAACGTAACTGCTCTTTCTATGATTAAAACCAAACAACAGAAAAAGCCACTCGAGTGAGTGTACTGTCTGTGATGATCTCCATGGTCGTCATGGAGACACATGGAGATGGAGGGAAGTTCAGTCATCTCATCCATGAGAGCGACCGGTTCAGTGAGGAGGGATCCATGGGAGCCTGGGTTTGTCTGCTCTTAGTCTCTCATGTGACGACACCCAGCTAGGGACAAATGCTTCATCTTTTTAAGTCATTACTGACAAGGAGACAGAGAAGCATTCCAAAGAGCAAAGAAAAGATGTTCCCATCAGCCAGGTTCCAACAAGAATAGCTTTTTCCCTGAGGAGTGCAGCTGAGAATGGAGGGGTGACACAGAGAGGGCTGTCCAACAGCTGCATACCCAGTGACGCGGCCTCATTATTTCTGGGTGTGTATATTAATCCACCTATGACTCCCTATAGTGGTGCCGGCATCATGCATATTTTCAAGTTTCAATAGAATAACACCTCGTAATGTAAGAACAATAATTTCAGGCAAAGTGCTATAAAGCTATTTAATTGCACCGTTAAGTCTTTAATTGGCCTTTCAAGCATCACCTTATAATGGGATGGTGGCCACAAGAAAAGCATATGTGTAATTTCAGAAGCACAGTCAACTCATACCAGGGAATAAAGACTAGTAAGAACTTCTGTGGCTCGTGCCTTCTGAATATGATAAGATTAGTGTAACAGATGTTAGTATAGAAACAAGTTATGGGTTTACTGTGTTTTTTATTTTTTTGCTATGAGTATTTGTGGATCTCTAAAATTTATAGGAAGATCTTCAGAGTTTACCAAAATGTCCAAAGAAGCTCAAAAATCAACATTATTTATGTATTGATGACCTCATTGCCTAATTTCAGGCATATTGTGTTCCCAGTTAAAAACCAAACAAAAAATTACCACCTCACATCAGCCTTCTTTCCTCTCGTCTTTTGCACTTTGGCTCTGCTATTCATAGAGAACGTTTTTTCCTCCTGTGGGGGAGGGTGGCGTCTGCCGTGTGGACTCGGGCAATGTTCCGAGTGCATGGATATGAACACTCAAATCAAGGTGAAGCTCTCTTGGGCCAGCACATCAGCCCCAGCCTTGTCCTGTGGTCCTCTCTCCTATGTATCTGATTCTCAGCACTTCCTTTCGGACTCCTCAGATTCCAGTGGTTTGCAAATGTACGTACAGAAAAGGGTTTGATCTCACATACACATCATTCATACCCTTTGGCTTCCTTGCTAATAAATTAGCGAATCTTGAGACCAAGAACCGTCGCTTGGCATTTATTTGCTTAAGCAAATATAGAGATGAAGCAGATGTAAAAAAAAAAAACCAAAACTTTTATTTTGCTTGCTAGAGTTAAAAACAAAACAAAAATCTCTCCTAATGACCAGTCTTACAGTGCTCATTAGGCCACATTCCATATTTTAGCTACGTTGGCTATTATACTCTGGGAGAGACTAATTGTCATCAGGGATGCCACAATATAATTTAAAGTTCACAGAACTCCACTCAGTTGTTTTCATTTCCCCAGTAATTACATTTTTTAAACATAATACAAGTTTTAAAGAAAAATGAGAATTTCCTTAGTCACTTTTGATCATCAGAAGAAGTATTTTTATCAGAACGACAATCTTTTTTTTTTTTGGGAGGGGGGAGTCCGGTCGTGGGGCCTGAACTCTGGGCCTGGGCACTGTCCCTCAGCTCTTCAGCTCAAGGCTAGCGCTCTGCCACTTGAGCCACAGCACCACTTCCGGCTTTTTTTCTTTTTTCTTATGTGGTGCTGGGGAATCGAACCCAGGGCCTCAGGCATGCAAGGCAAGCGCTCTACCACTGAGCCACCTTCCCAGCCCACAACAATCATTTTTATAGCACACAGTACAACTTACCCCCAGCGTCTCATTTAATATCTGAGTGATCCAGAACATTCCATATCTTCCCCCAACCCATCATCCTGTCTTATTTCACAGAATTAACAATGAAATAGTTGCATGTATGTGTCTTTTGGAACTTCCTGCCTAAATTCTAAACCCTCTATTCCCGCCCCTCTACCAGCCCAGGGGGGAGGGGACATTAAGAGGGGAAGCTCTTTGTGGTTCAGGATCTGGAGTGGGGCCTGAAGCACAGTAGGTAATCAATGGATTTCTTTCCACCAAATCAACTTCATTTCTACTATCAGGTTGCCTAAGCAGTGTTACCTGGTTTGTACATGAGCCATGGTTTTCAGATGTGGAAAGATGAAGACGACCAGTGAAAACTATCTAATGTTTCTGCTAAGTGAGTTGCGGGCGTGAAGGTTTTATGTGTACTTGATTTCAGTTCTGTAGACCTGCACTGTTCCAGCACGGTAGCCACCGGCCACAGGCCTACCGAACATCTCAGCAGTGGTTAGCCTGAACTGAGATGTGCTCCAGGATAAACTCAGTTCTAAAAGAGAATGTAATCATCTGGCTTATAATTTTTCTATTATTTACATGCTCAGATAATAGATTTTGAAAATTCTAGGCTAAATTGTACATATTCAAGTTGATCTCATTTGGCTTTTCCTCCCTCTTTAGGAGACTACTAGAAGATTAAAACTGAATTAAAAAAAAAACGTGTTTTCCATTCGTGGTCTATGGATGGTCTTCCAAGAAGCCTGGTTCTGAAAGTCCCCTAGCTTCTCACAACCCAACTCTTCTCCCACACGTGTATGAGGTACGCTACCAAGTAGGAACCTTAGGCTGGAGGGACTTGGCTTTTGGGGGTGGGGGGGACTGCTATTATGTGACAATGATGATGGATTGGTTCATGATGACGGTGAACATTGTCCTCCAGTTTCTTACTCAGTTTCTCATTTATCTGCTGAATGCCCAGCAAGTCATATCAGAACTGATTCTACGATTGTGTCTCTCAAACTCAGCCGCTCTTCTAGACATCTGCATGAAGACAGGTGTGCGCGAGCACCTCTGTGCTGCGATCACGCTCCTCCTTCAGGCGGTCAGAGGAGAGTCCTTCACCAAGAGCTTTGTTCTGCTCAGGGCACTCTATGAGGCTCTGCTTCTAGAAGGAAGTCAGTGCACTAGTAAGCATGATTGATCAAGTAATGGGAAGGAAAAAGACTCAGGGTAAAGGGCAGAAGTCAGAGCAGGCTTTGAAATGGAGAGGAATCTGAATTTCCTCTCATATCCAGGGACAGGCTTGGGTGGGAACTATGGTTTTATGTTTCAAGTAGGATGCAGACTTTCTTTTTTTCTTTTTCCTCCCAGTTTATAAAAATGTGTAATACCAGCAAGAAAGGTCAAAACAAAACAAAACAAAACCCTCAGTAATAGTCTACTGTTTAAGACACAGGGGTTACTTTTATACTAAGTTGGGGGGAGTATAAGGTGCCACGCAGAGGGTAGAGAATGCTCTTAAACACACAGTTAGCTTTCCTGCTAAAGTCCATTCAGAAAAGTTAATAGAATTGTCTTAGCTAATGTGGTTACCATCAAGAATCCATCTTCTGACCCAGTAACCACTATGTCAAGGGAAAAAAATATGCCAAGTGCTAGACAAGATCACAGAAGATAATTTTCTTAATCCCCAAAGCCAAAGTCAAATTTTAGTCAAAGTATTATGTATGCCTCATCAACCTTTATAAAAACAAGGTGCCTAGGAAAACAGCTTGCAATGCATCGAGTAAATGACATTTTAAAAAATGCCTTCCAGTATTACTTAGACCGGCTAAATATAGTTGTCAACCCACACGCTCTGTGGTACATTGGCCCCTGGAATTCAGCTAATATAAATAAAACAAACACGGGGAACCTGGCCCCTTCCAGGGGCATTACATCATTCTTCCATATTAGGACAACTTCTGCAAACCTCGGAGTTTGCTCTAAACAATTACAACGGAACTCTCAATGAGCAACTGCACAGGGAGCCACTGTGTGTTAAGCTACAGAGACTGTGGATAGCATTAACCAGGTGCATTTAATCCCCAAAGAGGGGATATTTAATGTTCTCTACTGGAATTTAAAATTAGGACTTCCAATTTGCTAGGTAGGTATTCTACCATTTGAGACTTCCCTCCAGTCTTTTTGACCTTCTCTTCCTGACCCTCCCTCCTCCCCCACCCCCGCCCCCAACGAGATTTGTACTCAGGGCTTTGGAATAGCTTGGCTTGTGTGCTTGCTTGCCTGACACACTAATATTTGCAATTTTGCAAATGGGATCTTGTAGATTTTTCTGCCCTGGGCAGAAAGAGATCTTTTGATCTCAGTCTCTGGAACAGCTAGGACACTAGGTTAATTTTGAGATAGAGTCTCATTTTTTTCCCCCTGGGGGCTTGGTTTTCCTATTCATGCTTCTTGACATAGTTGGGTGTCAGCATGCCTGTCTTTTTCTGTTGAAAAACCAGCATCCCTCTCCCCCCCCCCGCCTCAAATTTCAATCCTCCCAATCTCTGCCTCCTGAATAGATACATTTATAGACATAAGCCACCAACACCCAGCACCAAACAAATTTCTTAAGCATTACCTTTCCATGGATATAAAGAGCATTATTCCTTAGTTTGTTGGGCCTACGTAGTATTTCACTTGTCTTTCTTCTTGTTATCAGGACTATTTTCGTGAGGAAAAACAAGAAAAAGTTGAAAAGGTGTTCTGGGTCTGAAGTCATTACAATGGGGTAATGCTGTTGACAAAGCTAACACCACATCCAAAAACGTTTTTAAATAATCAGCGTTCAGATGCAATGGACCTTAGCATGACACGCTAGTGCAGTCATGAAGGCCTTTCATACTCTGGGCTATGTGGCAGGCAGTACATTACAAAAGCACTGATTTCTCATGATCTGCTTTGGTTAGCGAACAAAATCAGATGAACCACACACACTCTTCATAAACATGTGGAAGGCGAGGAACAGCTATTAGACACAAGAGTTGTAGAAAAAGGAAACTAGCCTGGAAAGTCAGAGGATGCTTCTAGTAGTTTCAAGTTTATATGTCTAGATCTGTCCATTAGGGAACTTTTCTAACATTTACTCTTCCAAAGGAAAGGAAAACAAATATACCTGCATCTCTCGTACTCACTAAGTTGAGAGGTTGCTGGAGCCATGGCTCAGGCAGTAGAGTACCTGCCTAGGAAGTACAACGTCCTGAGTTCAAATCCCAGTACTGATAAATTAAATGAGCATAACTGTGGTCCTTCCTGTTTCCCACAAAAGTCCACTGCCCTGGGCTCCAAAGATGAAAGAAGCAACTATCTATAAAGTGTTTAAGAGTAGATGCTCAATCAAGCCTGCAGTGAGGCTTAGCGATGAACATTCAAGATGCCCACATCTAGTACCTCTTGCCTAAATGTGGACCCTTTTGTTTGTGTCAAAGAGGTTACTAGGCAAATCATCCACCTGTCCTGAGAAAAACGGACTATGTAGTCTAATGTTACATGGGCAGAGAAAGTGACTTCCAAAATTAACAAAATTTATGCGTCACTGAGTATTAGGCTGAAGAAGAGATTAGAGGGATTAAGAAAGCTTTAAGAAGCTGGCTACTAGCGGCTCACACTCCTCATCCTAGCTACTCAGGAGGTTGAGATCTGAGGAATGCGGTTCAAAGCCAGCCCAGACAAAACTCTGGGGGACCCTTACTGCTAATGAACCACCAAAAATCTGGAAGTAGAGTTGTAGCTCAAGTGGTAGAGGGCTAGCCTGGAGCAAGTGAAGCCAAATCTTGAGAGCAAGCCCCAAATACTGGTGTGTACACATACACACACACACGCACACAACTTTAATGAACGTTGCTAATTTTAAGTGAAAGCATTTATCTTTGGAAAAATTCAACTCACGTCAATTCCTGATCTTGCTTAACTTCCAACTTTCCTTTTCAACACTATCCTAAATATATTGTAAAGGTCAGTTTATATCATGGCCGCCATGTTTTTGTTCTTTGCCCCTTTTCCGCGGACGGCAGGGAGCCGGGGAAGCAGGGATGGAAAGGTAGGTGTGAGAGGAGCTGGTTTAGCGAGACTTGCACAGACAGAGCGCTTTCTTCCGCCCCTGGGGAACTGTCCCCTGGTACGTTGTCATCGTAGAAACAGAGAAAACATGCCTATGAAAAATGAGCTTTAGTGGAAAAAATTCAAATGGCATTCTCTTTTCTTTGTCGTCTTTTCAAAATAGCACTCTTATGTAAGTTCTTTACTATATATAGTTGAGAACGGGGAGCTGAGGCGTGGCTCGATTAGAAGCAGTAGAACTTCCCACCACCGCATCAGCCAAGGGCAGCAGCCACTGGCCCTGAGCTCCAGGCTTCTTGAGCCTCTGACATTGCTGCTTCTTCTTGCTTCTCAGCGTCTCCATCTATAAAATGGGCACAAGGCCTATTTCTGTCCCTAACTATTGGGGGTGCTTATGGAATCCCAGAGGACACCCAAGATTCTTTCTTGTTTGATTCACCAATGATTTGTAACTCTCGTCCTATACCTTCAAGGTTTATCTGAGAGCTAGAATTCTGACCTTCCAGTCTTGGCCATCCTACCATTCCTGACCAGCTTATCCAACCCAGGCGATGGTTTATTATCTGGGCTTCCTGTTGGGTTCTTGTCTCTACTGCAGTTGGGATCCCACACGTTTTGTTTGCCAATAATATATTGTCTAAAGCTTAACGGGCGGTTGGAGAATGGGTGAATGAATGATCAAGAAGTGGAAGTAGCTAAGACCTGCCGAATGCTTACTGTGTGGTTTTGAATAATCCGCCTCTCTTGTCTATACCGTGGGTTTTAGACATGCTGAAACAGGGCTTTGTAGAAGCCTGAACGAGCCCAGGGCCCAGCGAGGCGATGTGGTCTGTGAGCTGTGACAACACTATGTTCCTCCTCCAGCAACGGACCATCACAGATCTAGTTTCGCAAGTCAGAATTCCAGGAGTTACCCCATAGATCCGCCCCCTGCCCCCATCTAAACCACAGTCCCGCCTTCCCTCTCCTCCACATCGCCCACACTGTGTTCTCTTCCAAGCAGATCAGAATTTCAAAACCCACAGCTAATCTTGTGACCCCCTGACCTGGCTGTCCACAATAGCTTCCGCTGCACTTTTGGGATCCATTCCAAATTCCTTCACCTTGCCCACTCAGCCTGGCTGGCTGGCTGGCTGGCACTTCTTCCTTCCCTTGTCATTTTCCCAGTCCCGTACCACTGAGCATGCCAGTCCTCCTGGCTCAACACGGCTGCGCCCTTCCATCCATCCATCATCCATCAGATACCACTTCAAAGTCTCTGCCTGAGGAGGGCTGCTTCCTGCGCCTTCAGATCGCACGACGCCCTTCGTTTCCTGCGATCCCGACTCCCACACATTGCTTCCTAGCATCTGCCACACAGGCGCAGGCTGCGTGCCTTGTATCTGTCACCCAGGCACCCAGACCTGGAACGCCTAGTCTAGCTTCAATCACAGGAGACCCATTGGGCAGCAAACTGATAGAAAGCCCGTCTAGGTCCCTGCGGGAACTTCATCCGGTGGGTGCCCTTCTGAATGTCCCAGTGGTCTGTGGAAATAACCTGTCCATCACTCTTATACAATGTTGAGAAATCTGGTTTTATATGATCAGAGGCACATAGGCATTGAGCCTTTGGGTTCCTCCCCTGGGAGACCCTACCCTCCTTTGCTCTACACTGCCCATCCCTTTTAAGGCTTCAGGAAAAAAAAATCTTTGCACACACATGGGAAAAGCCAGAAGTTCTGCTGGAGGAAGGAAAAAGCGCCCCGGGGAGGAACTCTCTAGGGTTGTCCTGATGCTTCTCACTTTCTCACAGTCGGCTGGGGGGGGGGGGACTCCTGCCCCTTACCTAGCAAGGTGGGCTTTTCTGATGTTTTCTTTTCCTTCTCCCAAAGGGCTATAGAAATGGATTTTAGGAATCCGAAAAAGTCAATTTGATACTTATTGCAAAGCCTGATTGCGCATGCACAATTGGAATTACCAACAACAACGGTGGCAGAAGAGAAGGCACTGGGCGCCAAGCCCTAAAGGCCTTGTTGTCAGCAAAACATAGCTCTGTGAGATAGCTCTCACACCGAGCGCGCCACGGCCACTGGAGACACTTCAGTCAGCTAAAACCCCATAAACTAAAAGCAGCCCAGTTACCATGGCTCAAGGCAAAGCTTAATGTGACTTAAAAAAGTAATGAAAGCGATTCAAGGTTAAAGAGCAACTCCAAAACTCTTTCCCTACTATGAACTTCAGGATGCTTTTCTCCTCCACCCCTTCCCTCTGCCTTTGTGCCCATTTCTTCCCATAAATCTTCAGTGAACACATTGGTTGAGCTTTCTACAGCATGCTGATTCCTAGGCTCATGCTAGAAACCTAGGCATGGCCTGAGCGGTGTGACACAAGCAGTCCTGCTAATGCTATATAGCGCTAAGTTTCTCCATTTCCAGGCAGCATCTAAATAACCTCTTATTCAAGAGGCCACAGGGTTGCCTACACAACTGCTTCCAGTGAGTGAGCAATAGAAGAGGACCTTGCTCCTTAGACACTTCACTTTCCGGAAGACCTTGCCACATCTCCAAGGGATCCGAAGTATGGTGGAGTGGTTCAACCTAAGACTATTTTGCAACTACTTAAGTGTTTTTAGTCACTTAAGTGTTTTTACTATCACTTAGATACCTATCAGATGTGTATAGAAGAAGAATGGTTCAGACTTCTAGCGTTAATGCTTAGTTGTTGTTGGGGGATCCAGCTAACTTTTTGCCCAGGCCTCTGCATCCTCCTTAGCCAGGATTATAGGTATGAGTCCCATGTGCAGCCTCATTCATGGTTTTTGATCAATTGCCCATTAAGAAAAGTGCTAAGGAATAAATCTTTCAATAGAAATGCATGTAGGATGAACAAAAACAAAAGAAAATCCCTAAGAGACTAGGCAACTATCAACCATCCATTTACCAAGTACTTTATCCTGCCTCTTTCATTTTATGTACTTAGGTCCCTTCTAACTTATGGAGGTATGGGAAATAGAGATTGTAAAGACAGAAAATAAAAGTAAGTAAGGTAGAGAACCAAGGCTGGTATGGGGCAGTTGGAGACCTGCAGGAAGGGAAGAGAGGATGCAGCTGAGGCGGAGACGAGGTGAGATGCTGGAAATGATGTCTATGATGCAACCTGGCCGCTGCCCAGCTGGCCTCCTCTGCTCTCTGCACTTGGTGATGCTTGGGTCAGATTAGTTCATTCAGCAGGGTGTTCTTGTCTGCCAGTGTATCTACCCGAGGGCATGCAAGAGAAGCAAGATTGAGAAGTTCAGGGTTCTTTTCTGCTTTGTTTTGAGATAAGGGCTTGTGACATGGCTAACACTGGCCTAGAACTTGCTATGCAGTCTCTGCTGGCCGTGAACTTGAAATCCTCCTGACTCTCCCTCCCACGTTCTGGGATTAGAGCCACGTTCCACTGTCTGCCTAAGAAGTACCATTTAATTCCTTCTGAACAAGACCTAGGAGAAATTGTTTTAAATGACAGAATTGGAAAATAATGACAGCAAGGTACCATTACAGGCTCATGCCTGCAATCCTAGCTACTCAGGAGGCTGAGATGAGATGATCTCAAAGCCAACCCTAGCAGAAAAGCCCTTGAGACTAATCTCTGATACATCAGAAAAGAAGCTGGATTAGTGTGATTGCAGTGGCAGAGCGCCAGCCGTAAGCGAAGATGCTAAATAAGAACGTGAGACCCTCAGTTCAAGCCACAGTGTTGGCATAGAATGGAAGGAAGGAAGGAAGGAAGGAAGGAAGGAAGGAAGGAAGGAAGGAAGGAAGGGAAGGAAGAAAATGAAGTAAGAAGAAGAAGGAAGAAGAAAACAAGAAAATAAATCATTAGCAATGATGTAAACAACAGAAGGAGATCAGCTTTTCCAGCAGTGAAATAGATTTGCCCAGGCTTTTCAGATAGGTTTGGAATGTGGGAAACTGTCACCTTTTAGAGGACATTTATAAGGGATTTTAGTTAGGCTTCTATATACCATCTTAAAAAGAAGTCATTTTCTATTCAGGGAGGTATTTTCCTCTTACCTTCTCTTAATTTGGGGCGGGAGTAGAGCTGCAAGGGGGCACCCTGGTCTCCACAGGAGCCTGGGAGGCTGGTCTCGATCTCAATTAGGAGGCAGCAGACCGTGACCACATCTGGGGCTGGCTGATCTCTTACATGGGGAAGCAGGCAAAATGCATTTCCTAGCTTGATGCTCAGATGCAACTCTGTCTGCACATAGTTCGATAAGGGATTTTATTGCTTTTTTAAATTAAACAGGTCCATCAGACAACTGGTGAGATATTTCTTCACTATATTTTAGGGCCTTACGTGTTAGTAAATTTGCTCTCTCTTTCTCTCTCTCTCCCACCCTGTCTTGTGTTGCTACTGGGGCTTGAATTTAGGGCCTGGTCATTTTGGCTTTTTTTTTTTTTTGCTCATTAATTGGAGATAAGACTCTTAGAAACTTTCTTGCCTGGGCTGGCTTCAGTTGAGATCCTCAAATCTCAGCCTCCTGAGTAGCTGGGATTATAGGTGTGAGCCATTGGTGTCCATCAAGAAAAGTTAAAATGGGCTGGTTGTGAATTTATTAGCTACCTGGGAATCAGCCACATGGGGTCTGAATCTCCATGCTTCCAGCTAGTATACATAGACACCATTGTTCTCTTCAGAATGGCTACAGTAGCATTTGCTAGTGAGATTTCCTATAAGAGCTAAATGAGGTGATGAATGTAAAAGTATATCGTTGAACTTGGCTGTCAAGAAATTTTAGTTTCCTTTCCCTTTCCCTCAGTACTGATAAATCATGAAGGTTAAGTTTTGTTTCTGCTGAAATCGTAACGACTTTTAAAAGCAGATCGTTTTTTCTGTCAGTGAATGTATTGTTACAATAGAAACAATCATTTCTCTTTCTTCTCCTTTTCCCTCCTCAAGAGAGTCAGCCAGAACAATCACAGAAATCACCTTAAAAATGCACCCTTCGGCCAGGAGCCAGTGGCTCATGCCCGTAGTTTGGGCTGAGACCAGAGGTCTCAAGGCCAGATTGGGCATGACGTTTGTGAGTCTTTTCTTTAATTAACCACCCAGAAGTAGAGCTGTGGCTCAAATGGTAAAGTACCATCCTTGAGCACAAAAGCTAAGGGATAGTGTCCAGGCCCTGAGTTCAAGCCCCAATATTATGTTTCCTGCTACCCCAAAACCCACAAACACAAAACCAAAACATCCTTCTGCTGGAGTTGAGACAATGAAGCAATTCTGTACTGGCCTCTCTGAGAAGCAAACAACATACATCCCTAGCACTTAGCTTCACCCGGAGTCTCCAAGAAAGCTGGCGTTTGCACAATGGGCACGCAGAGGTCTGGAACCCATTACAGCTCAGTTCTCCCAGGCAGCTTATCTCTTCCTCCGATGCTATCAGTTGCCAGGGAAAGCTACAGACAAAAGTCAACTGTTGCACCCAGCTGGAATGTGGGCATGCTCCAGAATGTTGCAATCCAGCAGTGCTCATTTCTGTTGGGATGGGGGAGACTTCGGCAGGAAGGACTGAGTCAGGATATTCGGCCTCAAGGGGAGAAATCTTCCCTGCGGGAAGAGATGCAGAACAATCTCTCCCGTGCGTGCAGTACCGGACAGTACCAGACTTCCTAACAGGAGTGCTGCTACCAAGCAGGGCAGGAAATGGCCTTCTTCAAACCGATTTCTTTCTGAAATAGGAGCACCAAGTAGGTTTTGACACTGCTAAAGTTTGAAAATGAAAGATATTCAGAAAATAGAATCTTTCTTGTTACTTTGGAAAATGCTGGGGATTCAGATAATTCATTGATGTAAAATGGTCCCCCGCCCTTTCTCCAATCTAAGCCTTTCCTTTTAATTGTTTAAGGCATGGTCCAAAAGTGAATTCCAGATTTTCAGTTTGAATCCTACCAGTATTTATGTTCAGAATTCAAATGAGTACAGTGCTAGGTTTGACGATTCTCTGACTTTCTGCTTTTGGTATTATCTCCTCTCATATACAATGTTTTAAAAAGTTCTCTTCCATTTTCCCCCCCATTGGGACTATAAGAAGCCAGATAGAGAGGAGAGAGGGTTGGAGGGAGAGGGAGGGAGAGAAAAAGCGAGAAAAGAAGGAAGAGAGAGAGAGAGAGAGAGCGATTCAAGTAGATCTATGTCTAAACTCGTCTGCTGGCTCCCAGGCAGGGCTGGTCTCTGCCTACCCTGAGGAATTTGTATTTCAGGCACAGTACTAGTCACTCCCTTGTGCATCTGGCCGCCAACCTTTCCTTGTGAAGACCTGGTCAATGTCATTCAGGTGAACCCTAAGCCTGGAACACACTCAATACATGTTTGCAGAGCCAACAAAACACGTTGGATTTATATGCTAGCTTTTCAACAAAACACGTTGGATTTATTTGCTAGCTTTTCAAAGTACTAGACTTGCAAGTATAGATTGTCAAGTATGTAGTATTCAAACAGTACCTTTTCAATGTCTGGAATTTATCTTTATTAAGAAGTTGGCAGGGAAGATATGCTGGGGGATGCTACAGTCCAATTTCTGATTGCACAATTGTTTTTCCGCTGTACCTGTCTAATAAAGTTTAGATAAAATTGTAATTCTCTGGGCTGGGAACGTGGCTCCATAGTAGTGCTTGCCTAGCATGCATGAAGCCCGGAGTTTAATTCCTCAGTACCACATAAATAGAAAAAGTCAGAAGTGGTGCTGTGGCTCAAGTGGTAGAGTGCTAGTCTTGAGCAAAAGCAGTTCAGGGACAGTGCCCAGGCCCTTAGGTTCAAGCCCCAGGACCGGCAAATAAATAAATAAATAAATAAAATGTAATTCTATGGGTTAAAAGGATCCTACAGAAATCTCAGGGTCTTGTGAGCTGAGGCACAGGAGCTCTGAGAGATTAGGATCTAAGAGTGAGAAAAGGGAAGAGCCGACAGGTGCTGGTGGCTCACACCTGTAGTCCCAGCTACTGACAAACCCAAACAACTCTTATCGTCCATGAATCAGCAAAAAGTTGGAAATGGGACGGTGGGTCAAGTGGTAGAGTACCAGCCTTGAATGAAAAAAAAAACAACAAAAAAAACCAAACCCCAACCCAAAACCCGGCAGGGCTCTAGGCCCTGAGTTCAAGGCCTAGTGCCGGCCCAAGAGCTCAGTGCGACCTGACACCGCTAAAGCCCAGACATCTTCCAATTTGAGACTCATTTTCTTAAACGTGTGTGTGAGTGTTCGACAAAGGCTAGACAATGGTCGTTTGAATTAATCTAGAATGTATTCAATGCAGTTCAGAAATCAATACTGTGGACTCTTGATTGAACAAATGAGTGGAGGAATGGACCCTCTGCACTTGAGCAGAGAAAGGTCAGCCCAGGGCAGCCTTCAACCACGGACCTATTCGATCACGAAGCCTTTCCACGCCTTCACGTCCACGGGAGTTCTTGGTGGCTGTACTGCCTCTCGAGGCCAGGTGTGGTAAGCGTGCTAGGTTTGGCAGGGAAGTTCGATTTCTGGAATACTGTTTCCAGCCCAGGAAATGTCTCAGGTGGCTTGGTATGAGCGCACCATTGCCCGCTCTTCAGGCTGGGGCTTGCTACCCACAGATGACATCATTTACTAATTTTCTCATTCAGGTGCCCTTCAGAAGCTCCTGCATTCAATTAGTCTCTGTTTCCTTTCCGAACCCCTCCTGTGAGCCTCCTCATGCCCGGGAATCCGCATGGCCTGATACGGTCGCTCCCAAACTCACGTGCTGAACCACCTTGCCTGGTAACATAGCAAAAGCATGTCTAATGTACACGTCAAAACCGCCACAGAATGGCAGGAACTCCTTTGTTGAAGCTTCATTCTCTGGAACAATGGGCACTATCTTACCACACTATGAGAACAGAGCCTTTAGAATGCCTAGCTGCCACAGGAAACTTGTTTATCCCAAGTCTAAGAACTATCTGAGACCAAAGAAAGGCAAGTGCAAATTAAAAAGAAAACAAAACTCTTTTTAAACTATGTAAGCTTGTCTCTCAACTGAGCTATCATAGAAGGTGAACTCCCAATCAGGCACAGCCTGTTTATTTGTTTGTTTATTTATTTATGATGACTTCAGGGCCTGGGCACTGTCCCTGGCTTTTTTCTCTTAAGGTTAGTAGTGCTCTACCACTTGTGCCAAAGCTCTACTTCTGGCTTTTTTTGGTGGTTAATTAGAGATAGGAGTCTCATGGATGTTTTTACCCAATCTGGCTTTGAACCAATGATCCTCAGGTCTCAGCCTCCTGCATAGCCAGGATTATAGGCGTGAGCCACCAGTGCCTGGCCTAGCTCATCACTTTAAGTGATTGCCTGTTTCCAATAAAAGTGAAATGGCTTTTAGCAAAATGAACATTACAGAGAGGGACATTGTATCTGAAACCACTCCTAAAGCACAAAAAGGCTGAGCAGATTAGTGTCACCTAAAAGTCAGAAAGAAAATCCAGAAGTCAGTAAGAAGGAAGTAAAAGGCCCCCAAGATTAGCAGAGCTAACGATGCAACCACATTTTGTCTCAAGATACTCAGTCTATCATATTCTTTGCCAAATTTGCAAATGACCGAATATTAACAATGTAACTGTATTATTCTATGGACGTTCTACTATTACTTTGTTTAAAGCCCAGCAAGCCAATAATTGTTATACCGCACAGACTATGAAGTAATTTGCTATCAGGGGTAAATCTGAAATACATTGTCCTTATAGATTATGAGACATTTTACAGTACAGTGAGCTGACTGGCGCCGTAGGAACACTGGACAAATATTTAAGAGTCCAAAGTGGTTCGCCTTCTCTTTCATTTTCAGATTGGTATTTGGCTTAATAAGTAACAGTCAAAATGATAGGATTCAAAAATAAATACATAGGAAAGCTGGGCTCCAGGCTGGGTGGAGAAGCCATATTGAGTTTCCATGGGACAGTATAAACACCAAAGAAAACACGACAGCCATGGGGCCCCATGGCTCAGTGTCCACCCATCTTGGCTGCTCCCTTCCTTCTAGCTGCTAGCCAGGGCCGGTGGCCTTGTTCCAGAAAGTGCCCTGCTGGCCATCCCTCAGGCACCCATCAGATTCTTCTTCTGGAATTTCTTCTTTAAGAAAAACTGGTCCTTGCAATTTTAGTTTATTGTTTTTGTGTTGCTACTGGGACTTGAACTCAGGGCTTGGGTAACCGTCTCTTGGCTTTGAATCACCATCGTCAGACCTCAGCCTCCTGAGTAGCTAGGATTACAGGAGTGAGTCACTAGTACTCAGCTTGGTCCTTGCAAATTTTCAACATTTAGCATTTCCCCTTTCAAACAACCCTGGATTTTGTAATCACTGGTCTCCATCTGACTTGTTCAGAGTTGCCATCTGTGTTACAGATTTTGGAAACTTTTGCCCTGGCCTTTGGAGAACATTTTCTTGTGGTCATATCACTCTTTGTATCTCAGAGGAGCCTTACTGGGCTGAAAAGAGAAACATAGTTGGACTCAGGAGAGTCAAGTTCTACAATAACTGCACCCTGGGAAAGTTGCTTGTACACATTTCAATAAGCTCTATATAGCAGCAGTAAGAACATTGTCCCAACTCAGTTTCCCAAATGGGAAGCCTAAATGTCCCAAGTGATATTTCTCTAATTTGGCGGTATGGAGGATTGAACTCAGGGCCTCTTCACTTAAGCTACATCCAGGTCCTTTTGCTTTTTAGTTTGTTTTCTTGATAGGATCTCTTGCTTTGGCCTGAACCAGTCTTGGACTGAGATCTTCCTAGCTTCACCTCCCAATCCATTGGGATTATAGGTATGTGTCACCACACCTGGCTTGTTTTTGTGATAGAATGTTGCTGGCTTTTTTTCAGGAGTAGGCCTCAAAACTAGGATCTTCCTGCCTCTGCCTCCCAAGTAGCTCAGATTACAGATGTGTACCACCACACCTAGCTTTCCCAGTATTCTTAAATAAAGGGGAACTTGGCCCTCACAGTGGGTGCTATGCATCTCAACCTTAATATTCTTTTGATAGGTCTGCATGTAGGCTTTGAACCGTCTTTTAACATATAGTAGTTCCAAATAACTGTTTTAAATGAGCCATCAGACTATGTCCTTCCTTTGTACCCCGAGGTAAAGAAACTGACCTATGGAAAGGTTTAGCAGCTTCACATATCTGGAAGTTTCCCAGAGCATCAACCACATGCTGCAGAAGAATTCTGGGAAGACAGAAGATGAACCGATATGAAACAGTATAATGTTTTCTATGCTTGAAAGATGACAGCGCTTGCATGTTGTGTATAAAGAAGGGCCAAGGAATTCCGGGCTTGGACCACTGCCGTCTTATCCCTAGATGATTTTTCCTCAAAGAGATGTGCAAATTCCTGTGGACTACTCTGTCTTGCAAATGGAAGCTTCCCCTTGGGAAAGCCATGTCCAACTCTTTATCTACTGTCCCTGAGTGCCCGACTGTCACTTGCTTGGATGGATCTGCATCCTCTGGGCTGGACAGTGTGTTCTCAAACCCTCTATGTTACATAACAACACAGTGTGAGGTGAGACCAGTATGGAGTACATGTGGATTCAGTTTGCCTCTTAATAGAAACCAAAAATAAATCTTTTGAAAAGCCCACATGTCACCTTCCATACAAATATATCCATTTTTAGTAATGAAGACAAGTAGAAAATGAGGCTTTACCAGGAAAAACCACACATTTTTCCAACTCCAGCTTGTAATCAATTCGTTTGTGGCTCTGTTGGGCTATGCTGTACTTCAGTATTCCGTCCCTGGACAGACCTGGCAGCCTATTACACAACTTAGACAAATAAAAGATTGGCTTTGCTTAAGCTTGCTATACAGAGCCTGATTTTTCACACTTTATGTGTTCTACTGTTTTCTTGTTCTTTTTTTGAGGCAAAGTCTCTGTCATCCAAGTTTTGGAAGTTTTCTTTAGAAATGGTCTCTTTGTGTAGTTTAGCCTTGGACTCACTATGTAGAACAGGCTGGCCTTGAACTTGAAGCCTTCCTGCCTCAGTCTCTCTAGTACTGGAAATACAAGTGTCCACCCCCACATTTGGCCAAGACTTTAAATTACCATTCTGTGTTGGTTATCATTCCCATGTTACTGTCCTCCACTGTGACACAGCCTGAGGTGTCTGGCTGTCTCCTGGGTTATTTCCTGGGATGCTCAGATCTACACTTGCCTTTACTCCAAGCAACTCCATCTGCTCCTGGCCTTCCATCTGTGAAAGGTAGCCCTATCTGCCCACTCTGTGGCAGAGCCTGGGGGTAACTCCAGATGCCCTGGGTGCCCCTCCCTGCTTGAGGACCCACCACCAACCGCCAAGACCTTTAACCTTCCCCCCCTTTATCCATCCACTCAGTTTCTGGGCCTCAGGTAAACGTACCTGAGATTATCCCATAGCAATTTCCTGAATTACTCTAACCACCCCCATTGGTTTTCCTGTTTCCCGGCTGCCAGCTTACAACTGGGCTCCCAGTTGTACGCAACAAGGACTGATTCAGTAGAGCAAAGGCAGCTTTGCTGGCCTCAACAAAGGCACAACTTGGAAGGAGTGCGATGTGATTTAGGTGCCACTCTAGAATGCAAAAGATCAGACAATGAAGCATTCCTCCATAGCAGCCAGGCATAGTGCACAGGTATAGTATATGCTCTTCCTGCCTCAGACTCTCAGCTACCTGACGCAGGAAGATCACCTGAGTTTGAGGCCAGCCTGGCAACATACACGAATACACTAATGTATAAAAACTGTCTTTCATAGTCTTAAATCCAATTGATAGGAAGAGTGGGTTAACCAATGAGTCAACTAGAATAAATTGGTACATATCTGCTACTTTAGAGTCCATATATATATATATATATATATATGTATATATATATATATATATCAGCATTTCAGAGAAGGGACTGGTAGAATTGGGGATCAGATTTAGAGCAAGATAAATGTTCTACCACTTCAGGCACACCCTTAGCCCTTTTTTGCTATAGGTATGTATTTAGGTCTGTCACTTTTTTTTTTGTCTGAGCGAGAGTTGAACCTCAAACTTCCTCCTTATATTTTCCACAAAGCTGGGATTATAGGTGAATATCTCCATGCATAACTTGGATAGAGAAATTTCAATATAATCTCTGGACAAGTCTTTAGGAAGTTTGTCAGAGTAGTCAATTGAAGAGACAGTGACTGTACATATATAACTTAAGAGTTATGTAAATGGAAGATAAATAACTCATAAAAGAGTCCCTTTCCTTAAGAATAAGCTAGATAAATATAGAATCCCGAGTACTAATATATTGTGGGTGTGACAGGTAAGAATCTGACCTTGGATAGACCCCAAGGCTATATTTTGTTGGCTAAATTCAGGCTTCCTCTTTCCTAGGTAACTGTTACCGTCATAAACTGCCTTCATAAACTGTCCCCCAAGACTCCCTTCTCGTCCACTCTGAGCTGATGACACAATGCCCACTCCACCTCTACCACATCCTCTGCCTTCTTCCAGATCCACAGATAAAACCCTCTTTGCTCTTTTAGGCTAATGCCAGGCCCTGTGTTAGCATAATCGAGTCCAAACTTCTCCAGGATTTCCCTCTAGCAGCTACCCCCAAATCCTCAAATATCTGACTTCTGGAGAGTCAAGGTCAAGTCCTTCATGAGTTGCCCTTGATAGCTCTGGTCACTGGCAGAGTATTTCACTTTGTTGACTGCAAGACTCTTTGGCCTGTATTTTCTACTTTGCTGAACCGTAGTCCCAATCTGGCATTCCTATTCTCTTATGTGGCTTTATTTTTCCTGGTAGTGCTAAATCCATGTGACGTTTATTGTAGTCATGGTTTGTCTTCTACACTGATATATACAGGGCCTACAAAGACAGGATCTTCACAATTTCTCCATTTGGTATATTGCTTTCTTCTGGTAGACCAGCTCATTTAGCTGCATGACTGGGTCATAGGACTTGCTCAACACTATCTGTTGATTTACTGAGGTCCCAGCCCTTCCATATCTGAGGAAATGTGTGACTTGAAGGAAATCATATCTTATATTCATCCTCTCTCTCTCTCTCTGACAAAACTGGGGCTTGAACTCAGGACCTGGGTGCTGTCTCTTTGCCTTTTCCAGTCCAGTCTGATGCTTTACCACTTGTACCACTTGAGCCACTGCTCTATTTCCAGTTATTTATTTATTTGGTGGTTAATTGGAGATAAGAGTCTCAGGATTTTCTGCCAGAGCTGGTTTCAAGCCTCATCCCCCAGATCTCAGACTCCTGAGAAGCTAGGATTACAGGAGTAAACACCTGTATCCAGCCAGCATTGATCATTTTTGAAATACATTACATGGAATTGGAGTAAGGATTATATATGATATAAATGATTATAAATGATATAAAGGATTCAATATTTTCACACATTTTCTTTATGGTTTAAAGTAAATGAACAAACGGAATATACTCCACCATTAGCTAGAATATTACAATAATCTTTCAGCATCTCACTTGACTATAAAGATGTCTGTGCAACCTCAGGTTGGCATGGTTTGGGGAATTTAGCATACTGCAATGACAACGCCTCTTTCTTTGTCTTCTGCCTACTATTAAAGATCCTATAAAAAGTCCAGTCCTGATTTTTAAACAAATTGAACATATCAAGTAGTTCTATGTCTGGTCAAGGTTCTAGAGTTAGGCTTAGGTTAATAAAGATGCATTAGCAGTTAATGGGCAGCTCATGTAGAAAAACAAATCATCCATACGAGCCCTACAGATGACGGCATCAAATACCACTTCTTCCCATTCCTCTCCACCCTCGGTTGCTACAAAGCCAGTTGCTACCAGCCTCCTGCCCCCCCAGCTCTTAGTTTCAGGGTGGGGTCTGTGTTAGTATACAGGACTATGAAAGGAAATTTATCTCTGTCCCTTTATTTTTCCTCTTGGTGTTTTAATGGAAAAAGAGAAGGCGGTTCCCTTTTGCTATTGTTGCTGGGATTAAACACCTTAAAAAGCTCCCATTGGAGCCCAGTGAATTTTCCCATAACAACCATATTATATATAGTGGCTCCGTTGTATGGTACTATTAATAAAGCAGAATGCTGTGATTACCAAGTGAGCCTGGGAACCTGACCAGTAACTGTGACAGAGTTTCAGTGACCAAGCGTTCTGAGTTTGAAGGTTGAGTGACATAGATCCACACATAGAACCCAACACATGGAAAAGCTGAGGGGGGCATCTGTACAGGCCTGATCATTTCAGGAAGATGCCATCCAGATGCTTATGAACAACAGAGTGTCATACTTAGTGGCCTGAGGAGACTATTTCTATTTTTTTTTTGGTCGGTCGTGGGGCTTGAACTCTGGGCTTGGACGCTATCTCTGTGCTCTTCAGCTCAAGGTGAGCACTCTACCGCTTGAGCCGCAGTGCCACTTCCAGTTTTCTACTGGTTTTATTGGAGATAAGAGTCTCACGGACTTTCTTGCCCGGGCTGGCTTTGAATGGTGATCCTCAGATCTCAGCCTCCTGAGTAGCTAGGATTACAGGTGGGAGCCACCGGCGCCCGGCTGACTATTGATCCTTGACCCCAGATCTGTAATTCCAGCACAGCACATGTGATAGTCATCTCCAAAAATTTGGTGAGAACAAAGGACCTGCTGATTATAGTTTATATGTTTTTCCTGGTGCTGGTACTGGATCCTGAATTCAGGGTTTCACACACTTGCTTGGTTTTATCATTCGAGGTTCACTGCTGTATCACTTGAGCCACTCTTCTATTTCCAGATTTTTGGCTGGTTAACTGGAGATAAGAGTCTTATGGACTTTTTGGTCTGGGCTGTCTTTTGAACTGTGACCTGCAGATCTCAGCTTTCTGAGTAACTAGGATTTTAGGCGCAAATCACCCTTGCACAGCATCATGGCTTTTTAACAAAGGCTGTTTCTCTTCTCTCCCTTCTCCTCCCACTGATGAGACTGTGTCTATTACTTTTACTTGGCTTTGTGCATCTTCTTACAAGTCTATTTTTAACACTTCTATATTTCTAAAAATGCACAGATCCTGCCAATGGAAACCAGAAAATGGTTACTGCTCATTTCTTCTGGCTGACACACCTTGTCTGCAAATGGCAACTGCTCCCTCAGGAGGAAATCTTTTCCATCCAACAAGCTTTTCTGCCTTCCAGCAGTCTGTGCCAGGCTGTGAAAATCACCAGCTTTGCTTGCCATGGAAGGGATGCTTTGGCAGTTGGGGCATCATCCCTAGAGCGAGAAAGACTCGAGGCTCCCATTTGCTAACCATCCTACATTTTCAGTTTGTTCCCTGGAAGTCATTCTCCAAAATACGCAAGCAAGAGCAGCTCACCTAACCGGAATGGCTCATGTTACCAATTATGGTTAGCCTTAAAGAACATAACAAATAGACAGCTCAGATCTGCTGTCAGGAAGAGATCTGTGCCTGACATCAACAGCTGGACAAAAAACTGTCTTGTTACCAGTCGCACAATGGTGTGTCTCCCTCCCTTCCACCTCCCTACCACGTCCTGTGTGCTCAACTCCTGTTATCCCCATGCCTTTTCTGTAACAATGGGCCTTGCTTTCTTCTATTCATTGAATCTCCTTGGAGGAAACCCTTCTCACCTTCCATCTGCAATTCTTTATCTTCTGATGTGTAGATACAGAGCTTCCCTGTAAGAGATCACTTGACTCTGTGCTCTCTGAAGTCACCTCTAGAGTCAGAAACTTGGGAAACTGAATGGATCATCTTGTTCTGGAGAAACCCCTTACCACCCCTACACCTTTCCTCAAGGTCTAGTAGAGTCCATTTCTTGCAGTATGTCACAAAAGAACATCACTAGCATGGCCTAACCGGTAAAAGATAATTGGAGCACTTTTCAAAGAAGCCTTTAGTGCTATTTTAATAAATCATTGTTTTAAGAAAATGTATGGTTACTTCTTCTGGTTACTTGAAGAAGAGGCTTACTGGGCAAAAATATTAAGTGGTAGGTTATTTCTGGAGTACAGTGAGCTTTTAATTGCCCAAGGGTTATTTAGAGTTCCAGAAGCAAATGCCGAAAGAATGTGAAAATGTACACAAGAGATGAGTTCTTCTGATCATCAAGGATAACCAGACAGAAGGGGGAAAATGAAACATTCTTTGGATAACTGATGAAATTAACAACTTCCTCTTGAAATCAGGCTTTGGCATTTTGAACAGAAGAGATTCTTTGGTAATTTTCAGGAAGTGCTTTTTGTTTCAGTGATAATTAGTAGTTTCAACTTGATGAGAGCTACAGATTTCCTATAACCTGGGGAAGTGAATATATTGGTAAAAAGGAAGCAACGTCCACTCAAAAGTACTATAAGCAAAACAGACCACGACAAAAGTAAAAACCAAACCAAACAAAGCACTAGTTTTAGGTAAAAATTTGAAGATCAAGCACAAGGCCTGGTAATAAAGGCCTATTCAATTTTTCCCCCCTCTGGATATCTTTAGGAAGCTTAAAACCAATCAGCTGGAAACTTTATCTAGAGCTCCTAAGAATACAATGAAGCTTTACCAAGGCTACTATAAAGCGAGGCATCTACCTAGTGTCTGCAGAGTAAGTAGTGTTCTCGCTGGGAGCCACTGCAGGCAGGTGAGCTTCGGAACCATTGCCTGCTACCAGAATGCTAGGATGCACAGACTTCAACAATCACAGAAGCCTGAGCTACAGGGTTGGCCACAGTGCTCCCCATTCAGCCAAAGACTTGGTTGGGAGGTGCGCTTGTTTTGTTCCTCACAGTGCATACTCCATCTCTTCAGCGAGTTGTCTGGGGTCCGGCACCGCCCACTCCCATTCATTTTACTTAATGTAAGAGCATGCGCGCACATGTGCACACACCAATCAGAAGAAGAAAAAAGTCTTCGGAATTAGTTGAAAAAAAAAAAAAACCTCTGTGGGTGATTTAGCTCTTGTCCATTCTTGCCAGGCTGGTTGTTTAACTGCCTGATTAAAAAAAAACAATCTTACAAGCCCCCCAAAGCACAGAGGCACTGTCACACTCTTATCAGTCAGTATCAACGGCCTAGGGGAGAAAAATCAAATCCCAGTCCAATCTCTTGGCACTTAAGAGCACCCTGCCAGATCTTGGCTGGTGGGGGGGGGGGGAGGGAGGGACATAAACTAACACTGAGAAAGATGCCACCTCTGAGCCGTGCTCTCCAGAAAGAACCCATCTCTGGGCTTTCCCTCTGGAAGGGGCAGCTCTTGGGCCAGTGCCCACAGAAGCCTTCCTAACCCCCATCAGGCAGGCTGGTTGAGGCCAGGCCTGGGGATGGGGGTGGGGGAGAGGAGGAGGAGGAGGGAGGCTCCAGCGTGTCCTGGAGACAGACCCTGGATCCGGGGCGCCAAGTCCCTTGTCTCCCAGAAAACCAGGGAGAAGGCTTGCCGGGGCCTGCGGCTCCCCGCTCCCAGACCCAACTTGGCAGGGTGGGAAGAAGACTGCGGGCCCGAGGCTGGCTGCCCCCCTCCCGCCCCGCCCCGCTCCTTTCTGGAGTCTTGGGCCCCCACGCACCCCGGGGTGACATAAGGCAAAAGGCGGGAAGCCCCCTCTCCCCTTCAAGGTCCCGGCGGCCGGCTTCCTTCGGGCCCCAAGGGGGTTGGGGGGGAGCAGAGGTCTGCACCCCCCCACCGGCGGTGGGAACCCCCCCCCCAAGTTAGGCGACAGACTTCCCAGGAATGGCGCCAACACGAGGAGTCCCGTGGAGAAGGAGAGGTGAGGCCTGGGGAGGGGCGAGGGCGCACCCCCCACCCCACACCCACCCTCAGCTCCGGTGGGAGGGACCCTCCCCTCCCCCTCCCCCAGCCAGCCGGGGGATGAGGTCATCCTCCCCTCCCAGCCCCCCGCCCCGCGACGCCGCCCGCAGCCCCGC
>NW_012267220.1:4894727-5167000 GCF_000151885.1 Dipodomys ordii | reverse complement strand
GGGCAGGTACCGGCTCTTTATAGCCAGCGCCCGCCGCGGGCGGACCCGGCGTCCGCTCAGCCCGCCTCCTTCAAAATAAGAGTCCAGCGGCGGCCTCCGGGTCTGGTCTGCACCAGCCAGGCACCGGAGGCGTGGCCGGGGGTGGGCCTGGGAAGCAGGGGTGGGGGGGCAGGTTAGGAGGGTGCCTGGATCCCTCCCCACGCCCCTTCCAACGTGGTCCCAATCTTTGATTCTTTCGAGTCGCCAATCCCATCCTGGAAGAAGCCACGTTGAGATATGTGTGGCTTCCCTGGAACTTTGGTGAATCGATAACGGGAAAGAAGTTAACTTTTCTAAGCCGTTCAGAGAGGTTGGCTGACGGCTATGGATGATGTTCTTGTTTAATTCGGTGTTCCTTGTACAGACTGGAAAGAGGCGTCCTTGGGGGGCGTTCCGGGGGAAGGGAAGGGAAAGTTCAGGAAGTGGCCAACGGGAAGGGAGGGCAGCTCTGGGGCTGGATTTGCCTGGACCAGCAAAATGTGCAGGGTCAGGTGGAAAAAGCACACGCCCACCCCATGCATGTTTCTTTCCTAAGAAAAAAAAAGGTCTTGATTTCCAAAGAATATTTTCCCGATTTCCATGAATGCATTCACTCTGCTCCATGCATAAATGGAGCAGTAAGTCTGGGAGTGCTTGTGGCCAGAGATGCATTGTATTCTCATTAAGCAAACCTCTAGAACCAAGCTCCCATCCTTCCACCTCCTGTTCCTCTTCTGTCATAAACTGCTGAAGGCCCCAGTCACTTGTTTTAAACTTTTACACCGAGAGGATTTATGTACCAGTATATTAAAGCTGGAAATTGGGTTCCTTAAGTTCCAGAATTAAGGCTGGGTCCTGGTGGCTCACACCTGTAATTTCCTAGCTACTCAGGAAGCTGAGGTCTGAGGATCATGGTTCAAAGCCAGCCTGGGCAGGAAAGTCCATGAGACTCTCATCTTCAATTCACCACCAGAAAACCAGAAGTGGTGCTGTGGCTCAAAGTGGTAGAGCACTAGCCTTGAGTGAAAAAGCTCAGGGACAGTGCCCAGGCCCTGATTCAACCCCCACGACCAATAAAAAAAAATATATAAATTCCAGAATTAATTTCTTATGACAAAATTGTGACAGGCTGTGAGCTGAGCCATAAATTCTCTCTCCACCTTAGTCAAGGACAGCCTGGCTCTGTGAATAATCCTCTAGTAGCTGGGCTAGCATCTACCTTCCAGTTCTTCCGATCTGTTTCTCTTGCGAGAGTGTGTATTTCTTAACCATGAAGACCAACTTGTGGACACACAATAAACTATCAGTGAAATGAATGAATGGGTGAAAATGTATGAACATATATTGAACCTACATGAGTCCCACTGTAGGCCTTGCTAAGCCAATGGGAGACAGAGCCCAGGCAGGGAGGCGTGGCTAGGAGGCTTCTGTAATCATCACGCAAATGCTAATAAACGCCAACTAGATTTGAATAGCTAGAGGACTACTAGTATAAGTGGCCTAGTAATTTGCTCCTTACTTTCATTCCTGATATTCATGACAGGGTTTTTAGGCTTACAATCCTAAACCATATTTGTGTGTGTGTGTGTGTGTGTGTGTGTGTGTGTGAGAGAGAGAGAGTTGTGGGGCCTGAACTCTGGGCCTGGGCACTGTCCCTCAGCTCTTCAGCTGAAGGTGAGCGCTCTACAACTTGAGCCACAGCACCACTTCCGGCCTTTTCTGCTTATGTGGTGCTGAGGAATCGAACCCAGGGCCTTGTGCATGCAAGGCAGGCACTCTACCACTAAGCCACCTCCCAGCCCCTCAACCAGATATTTTTTCACCCACTTTCTCTTTGTCCCCTAATCTCTCTTTCTAGATGAAAAATGATGTGTGCAAGATACACAAACCAGAAACCAGAAATGAATGTCATTCTTTCATTTTACTCCCACAAGTAAACACTGTTAACTGTGTAGCGTATACTTTTCCAGGTTTTTGTATACGTAGCTAAATACAGATGTAGAACATAGATTAGGTCATCATTACATATGATTCTGTAATCTATTTGATTTTTTTTAACTAACATACCTTCCTAGGCATAAGGCACTACTATCTTCAATTCAGAGAGAACAATAGGGCAACATTTCTCTGGACATGGGGAAAATTTTTAAAGTAGGAAATGCAGCCTTTCATGATGACACTTTGCCCTTTCTTTGAATTTGCAGTTTGTCCATCCCTCTGTCCAATGGCCTTTGGAGGGGGCGACAATGACACTGACTCCACTGGACATCAGGTGGCAGGGTTGGCTCACAGGTTGCCATGGGACATGGAAGGACAGGCTCTAAAGTGATCTACAGACTTATGGTCTGTGTTACAAACTGTGGAACTCTGGTGCTTTCTTACTGACATTGTAATGGGATCCGTTTGCTGCATTTTAAATTCACAGTTCTTACATTTTTGTGACTTTAGGGGATGACAACCAAACGCATGAATAGCCAGCCATCTGTTACTACCATTTTCAGGGTTTCCCATCCATGAGAAAGTGAGTGAAGGGTGGAAGAGAGGAGGAAGGTTGATGAGGGAAGAAAACATTCATTTATCAAGAGCAGAAAGATGAGCTCTTAGAGCTGCCATCTCTCCACCGGCTACAGGTTAGGATGTGCTCATGCAGGCCCGTTCTTATTTTCCAGTGTGGAAAGCACAGAGGACCTCAGGGGCTGATGCAAAGCGAGGACTATTGTAACATTTTCACCTTTGTATTTTTTTGTATTTTATGAATGAAGTATGGAAGAGGTGTTCGGAGATTAGTAGTCAACTTGGGCAAGGAGAATTTCTGCCAAGCTTAAAAAAACACTCTAAGCTTTTCTGTACTGTAAAGATTTCATTCCACACTTCCTCTTTCCATGTTTTGCTCCTCATTCCCTTTTAGTTCACATTCAAGGTTCTGTGGAGGTTAGGGCAGAGGAAGTACACAGAAAGTAAAACATGTAGGCCTTTCCCTTCCCCATAGCAGTCCTCCTACGCAGATTGAGGGTTAAGTACCGCAGTGTGGCTGAAATAGGCAAATATAATTTGTAGTAAAGCATTTTGCCCAATTTTCCAAGTGAGTTTGGGGAGATGTGGAATGGGTGAAAGTAATACTTAGAATCATTACTTCTTTTTCTTATTCATAATCTCATAAATGACAACAGTGAATGGTAGGTAGTTAAAAGCTAAAAGGGCGAAAAGAATAGAAAAACAAATGGTATTCAATGAACATGGTGAAGTGAAATCATAGATAGATACAGATATAGACATAGACAGGTGTGTATGTCTGTATTTGGGATAAAATAAGTGCCAACAGTTTCATATATGAAAATATAAATGGTACATGTACATTTAATTTATTTATTTTTTTGTTGGTCGTGGGGCCTGAACTCTGGGCCTGGGCGCTGTCCCTCAGCTCTTCTGCTCAAGGCTAGCGCTCTACCACTTGAGCCACAGCACCACTTTCAGTTTTTTCTGCTTATGTGGTACTGAGGAATCAAACCCAGGGCCTTATGCATGTGAGGCAAGCGCTCTACCACTGAGCCACCTTCCCAGCCCCCACGTGTACATATTATATGTATTTATATTGGAAATAATATATTCCATGAAGAGGTATATCAAATGCTATGATTTAGCAACATCTACTGCCGGTAGATACTATATGCTATCCTATAGATGGTTTCTGAGATTTGTTTTATCATTTGTAAAGTAGAGGTAAAAACATTAACCCTGGACTGCTGCTGCAAAGATATTCTGAAATGTTGTCAGGGCAACAACACCATGTTCGTATAGATGAAGTGTGCTTGCATGTGTCTGTGTGTGTGTGTGTGTGTGTGTGTGTAGTGGGGAGAAAGAACATAGAGAGTTCACAGAATTTACTCAACCAAACAGCTAGCTAGAGGAACTGTGATGTCAGTCCTCAATTCTAGAGTCCAAATTCCAGGGAATATAAGATTGGAGTGAAAGGTATATGTGCATAGAAAATTGATAACCTAACGCCCACTACTAAGATCTCGGTTAACAATTTATCACTTCAAACTTGCTGAACAATAATATCGGCTTGACCCTGAATAGTTCTGTCAGCATCTAAAACATGTCCTGCTGGGACATGACTCATTACTGATTATCCTTTTCCAAATCGAAATGGAAGGCTGACCTCAGATAAAATGGTCCATAGATTCCACTAGAATTACTAGTAAGTTACTAGAGGGAGAGCTAGAAGTAGGAATTTGCCTTTTTAGGTGGCACCACTGAGTGAATGATGCGGTTTTTCTTTATATATCTATTTGTTTATTGTAAAGATACTGTACATAGGGGTTACAGCTACATGAATAAGGTAATGAGTCCATTTCCTATCGAGCATTGTTACCTCCTCCTTTGTTTTTCTGCTACCATCCCTGATTAGTTTTTTATAATCGCATGACTGGTTAGTTTAACTCTGTTCTACAAAGGAAACTTGTAAGCTTATAAATGTGGTGACAGATACTTGACAAAAATGTGATCATGAGATTAGAATGATTTATTTCATGTCCATCTCAATGGCAGCTGAATAGGTGAGATGAGCAGACATTTTCTCAGCCGATTCTCCTGGTGCAATTACTTCTGGTGACACCGTTACAAGGAATTGTATGACATATGTCACTGGGCATTAAGAAAACAGCTAGATGAATTGTCTATCTGGAGGACTTAGGAATCCAGGAAGTAAGACCACTTTGGTGATGGCATTGCAGTGGGTTAGCATCTTGTTCAGAAGGATGACGTGAATGCGGAAGAATGCATGGGCTTCAATAGGCTACACACGTGTAGGGCGCTATGTTTACAGAAGGATGGAGTTGGCCTATCTTCCTAACTCAGATAAACCTGTCATCTCTACAACCTGCTGTAGTGTGAACGTCTCCCCCCAAAGAACAGACTGGAAACCACCGCAGTAGTGTTGGGAGGTTGTAAGGAATGGATTAACTCTGATAGACCAGTGGTACATTAGTTATCATGGTCCAGATAAAAGGATGACTTTGTGTGCCTGCTCTCCCTTCTCTTGCTCCCTCTCTCCTTCAATGTTTCTTTTCTTTGTTGTTTTTTTTCTTTTTTGTTGGTCCTGGGGCCTGAATTCTGGGCCTGGGCACTGTCCCTCAGTTCTTCAGCTCAAGGCTAGCGCTCTACCACTTGAGCCACAGCGCCACTTCTGACTTTTTCTGCTTATGTGGTGCTGAGGAATTGAACCCAGGGCCTCATGCATGCAAAGCAAACATTTTACCACTGAGCCACCTTCCCATCCTCTCCTTCAATGTTTCTGACTCTCGCTCATGCACAATTGCATAAAGGTGCCCATCACCCATGATGACCCGACGAGAAGGCCCTCAGGAGATGCTGGGTCTTGAACGTGGGCTTTCCAGCCTCTGAAACTGAGATCAAATTTCTCTTTAAAATAAACTATTGTGGTAGTGTTATAAAGACACAAACATACTAGAACACCTTGCCACTACCAAACCTTTCACATCCATAATGTGAGTTCTCAGTACAACTGACCTTGCCATCCCTCCTTCCCTCTTTCCCTCCCCCCTTCCGCTGCTCCTTCCCCCTCCCCCCTTTCTGCTTTAAGTAGTTCTCAACATAAGGTCTTACATTTTTGTCCAGGTCTGGCCTTGGACCTGACCCCTTTTACCTATACCTCCAAAGTAGCTGGAATTACAGCCATAATTCCCAAGTTGTTTGTGGAGATAGGGTCATGTTAATTTTTTTTTGGGGGGAAGGGCTGGGCCAGCCTTAAACTATGAACCTTCTGATTCTCCTGATTCTTCTCAAATGGCTATGATTAAAAGCATGAGCCACAGTGACCAACAAGTGACAGACTTTTGGAATAGAGTTGACAAAATAAAATTTGGAAAGTGAAAATTTCAAGGCAAGGGGAAAGAAACAACAACAACATAAAAAACTAAATGCAGCCTGGCCAATTTTAAAACCAAACTCTTTTCAAATAAGTATCTCACCCTGTGCACAAGGCCTCATTAGAGTCCATTTACGGGCAGTTGGGCAGGTCCCTGTGTTAGCCCTTTGTTACAGCCTGTTCATGAGCTTATAGGTGGTGATGGTTTTTATTCCAGCTTCACTGTGGGCGGTACAAGTAGAAGCTTGACATAACTTTGGTGTCATTGTTCCCTTGTTTCTTTGTCCTCTACATGACACTTCACAAAGCTGTGTAATCAGTAATGAGTAAACTGGTCTGATCAAAACTCCAGTTTAGAGGATTCAGGCAGATGTTTAGCATTCTAGAGTAGTTAAAAGCATGCATGGTAGTCTCCTACAACCAAAAGATTTTACCTGAATAAACCTGGTAGGGCATGGGGCTGGGAGACTCTCTGGCTGCTCTAGACTCTTACATGAGTAAGAGATCCATGAGCCTTGAGCTGCCCAAAGCCCACAGAGAAGCATCAGCAAAATATAGAAGAAATGAGTTAATGTATGTGGTTAACAATGTTCTTTGTTATGGTAGAGGAAAACGTAGACAAGGCTTGTTGTTGTTTTATGAGTGATTTTGCCCACCATCTTTAGGCAGGGCCAAGTTACACATTAGATGTGGTAGGTACAATGGGTGAACCCTCTGCACTTGTGGGAAGCATTTTAATCTCAGTTTAAAACAGTTTATTCTCAGTTAAACAGTTTACTGCTTTAAACTCAGAAGAAAAGAAATGAGTATAAATGAATGACTCTATAATATATATATATATAATGACTCTAACATAATAAATCCAGATTGGATTATATTTATCTTTGTCTTCATAATATTTCTAACCTAGAAGTCTTTTATTTATTTGTTTATTTATTTATTTTTTGCTGGTCTGGCCTTGAACTCTGGGAGTAGGTGCTGTCCCTAGGCTGTGTTCAAGACTAGCACTCTCTACCACTTGAGCCACAGCTCTACTTCTGGATTTTGGTGATTAATTGGAAATAAGAGTCTCACAGCCTGGCACTGGTGACTATAATCCTAGCTACTCAGGAAGATGAGATCTGAGGATCACAGTTCAAAGCCAGCCCGGGCAGGAAAGTCCTTGAGACTCTTTTTTTGGGGGGGGGGTCCGGTCATGGGACCTGAACTCTGGGCCTGGGCACTGTCCCTCAGCTCTTCAGCTCAAGGCTAGCGCTCTACCACTTGAGCCACAGCGCCACTTCCGGCTTTTTTCTTTTTGCTTATGTGGTGCTGAGGAATCGAACCCAGGGCCTCTGGCATGCAAGGCATGCGCTCTACCACTGAGCCACCTTCCCAGCCCCATCCTTGAGACTCTTATCTCCAATAAACCACTAGAAAACTGGAAGTGGCAATGTGGCTTAAGCAGTAGAGTACTTGTCTTGAGCTGAAGAGCACAGGAACAGCGCCCAAGCCCAGAGTTGAAGCCCCACAACTGACCAAAAAAAAAAAAAAATAGTCTCACAGATTTTCCTGCCCAGGCTGACTTCACACTACAATCCACAGATATCAGCCTCCTGAGTTAGCTAGGATTATAGGTGTGAACCACCAGCACCTAGTTGAAGTTTAATATATTTATTTTTAATGGAAAAAGGGACCCACAAAGTGCTCAAGACCCATAAATACCATAATAAAGTCCTAATTTTAGGGATCTGATGTCTGTCTGGACCTTTGACACTTTTCCTTTATTAGCAGTAAAAACAAGCTACGCCATCAATTCTCTATTCTGGTTGCATTCTCTGTGAACCTAAACTAGTAGGTGTCACATGCTTTTCAAAGAAGAAAAACATGATCTTGCATTCTCAAGCTCTGTACAATCTACACAAGGAGACAAAATCAGCTGTTCATAACAGGTGCTTTGCAGTTGTTCATTCATTTGGACATTTCTTTTACAAGTTAATTACTCATAACTCTCTTGTGAATAATCTGCACATCTGGGAAAATAAAACTGCCCACTGAAAGTGAATTCCTGGAGCGTAGGTGAAGACGCACAATGGTTACTTCATATGGATACCCATAAAAGGCCTAACAAAAGTCCCTGCAGCACTTAGAGTGGGACTTCGTGCTTAAAGAATGAGTTAACACCATGTGAAGAAGTGACGCCAGGTTGGCCTTCAGTTGCTGATTCTTCCCTGATCACCTACTCCTTCATTTACATAGCCACCTCTCCCAGGGCTGTCTATTGAAACAGTAGTATTTCTATCTCTTCTGCAAAATACCCTACTTCTCACTTAAAAAATGCCTTAAGATTTCCCTTTTGATTCCAACCCGTTTGTGGTCAAATGAGCATACTCTGCTAACAAAATCAAGACTCTGGTAAAAACAATTCATAAGCTTGGTTTATTACTATCCTCTACCTACTCAGGCTTTCAATATGACAAAATATTTCATGGAAATCTTGCTAGTCTTCTTGGATATGAGGTCTTGCCACACAGTCCTTTAGTCATATGTCTCCTCATCTGTTCAGTGGAGGGGTTGGATGGTTTGATCTCTCCACCAAGCTAGTATTGGAATCAGACATAAAATTTACCCTCATTTGACATAGGACATTGCTTTCCAAAGAGATTATTACACAGACAGCACTCTTCAACAACAGAACATGGAGCAACGAGACGTAGTATCAAAACATCTTTTTATACTTATGCTCATCACCTTTAACTTTTCTGTCTTAGTATTATTTTTTATAAAATGTATACTACATGAGACATGCCCATATTAACATACCTACATATATGAACAAAAAATATATTCTATTAAAGAGGATAAATGACCCCCCCCAAGAAAAACCTGAACACTTAAATACCATGAGGTAGAATAAAAGGAAAAGAGATCAACAAAAGGGATATAATCAACTCAATTTAATCAGATAAATATTTGGTGAAGAGCTTCTATTTCCAGTATTAGTTACTAGTTTACAAATGTATAGTTTCAATTCATTCATTCATTCACTTATAGATAGAGTCTCATTATGCAGCCCTGGCTGGCCTTGAATTTGTAATTCTCCTGGCTCAACTTCCCAAGTGCTGGGATTATAGGTATGCACCATTATGCCTGGCACATGTGGAGCTTTAAGCTTACAATGCAGTAATATGAAGCCATTTAGTTCTATGATGGCAACTAAATACCCCAGGCCAGAAGAAAACCTGTGAAGGCCGCAGGAGAGGTTGACATCCCCCAGGAGAGGCTTTATCCCTTCCTCTACAACAGAATACATTCTTTCTGGATTACCTGTATGTCTCCTATGTTTGGAGCTTGGATGTTGTAGACAAGTAGAGCATTTGTCTTCACCAAATCCATCCCCCACTCTCCCGAATCACTGACATAGTAGGATTCATGGATAGCCCCCAGATACAGAGCCATTCGTTACTTAACAACTCATTCTGAGATTCTCACTTAATAAACAGATATCATCACATCAGCAATTCTTTTCCTGGCATTATATTGTACTATTTCAAACTACCTGTCCATCATAGTTTTCTTTTTTTGGGGTCCGGTCGTGAGGCCTGAACTCTGGGCCTGGGCACTGTCCCTCAGCTCTTCAGCTCAAGGCTAGCGCTCTACCACTTGAGCCACAGCACCACTTCCGGCTTTTTTTTCTTTTTGCTTATGTGGTGCTGAGAATTGAACCCAGGGCCTCATGCATGCAAAGCAAGTGCTCTACCACTGAGCCACCTTCCCAGCCCATCATAGTTTTCTTTTTGCAGGTACTCTTTAGAGTTGGTCCTGTAATGCTTGTTCTCATATTGAAATTTACAGATTCCTACCTGGAGAACGGTTTCCTGGTGAAGAATGCTATCATCTCAGCTGAAGATAGCATTCTTTCTTCTCTCCTACCTTTGGCTGTTTCAAGGGATGTGCCATCTACTTTGGATACTTTATCTCCTGCAGCAATGTGAGTGTAGGCAGAAGAGCTGGTGCTTCGGCTTTGAATTCCAACTTCCTCATTTGCCAGGTGTATGGCTTTGACTGAGTTATTTAATCTACCTGTGTCTCAGTTTCATCCTCTGGTAAAATGGAGGCAGTACTCTTGCCTACTCCATGGATCAATACAGGATTAAATGAGATGGGGAAAACACTCTGCAAGGTGCAACTCGGTATGACTACCAAGAAGTTTATGCATTTTTGTTGTTGACACTGTTACCAAAGATGTGATATTCTAAATACTTAACTGGATGAAACACACTGTTAAAATTATTACCATCTCCAGGCCAAATTCTTAGTATGTCAGAACAAGACTGATCTAAATGCTGTTTACTTTCCTCACAGGAGGAGAGCAAGAAGGGAAGGACAGTAAGCAGAGCCCTGAGAGAGAAACATCTTAGAGATTTAAATACTGTATTCAACACAGGAGCTGGCTCTGCCATTAACTCACTGTGGAATCTTGCACAATTCACTTCAAGTCCGTGTCTCTGTTTTTAGGTCTGCTCTATAGGGGGTTGGATAAGATGATTACACCTAACGGTCTAAATAGCTATTAGAACGTAGGAAATCTCATAAAAATATATTGATTTCTTGGCCTTGTTTTAAGTCTCAATTTTTCCTTGTAAATGGAGTAATTAAAATGAGCCGATTTATGAAAAGCACTTTCTAATCACTGGAATTTTTTTCTGGTTGGTTTCAGTAGGAGAGTGATCATCAGAATGGATGTATTCCAGATTAAGTGAATTTTGCATTTTAAGATTCATGAACTGGAAATCGCTCATAATTTTAGCACTCAGGAGTCTGAGACAGGAAGACAGTGACTTTGAGGCCAGTTTGGGCTACATAGTTGAAACTTTTGTTTCCAATTAATCACCAGTCAATCAATGGGTTCTTCTGAAAATAGAGTTTAGAATGCTGAGATCTCAGGTGTTTTTTTTTTTTTTTTTTTTTTACTTTAATCAAGGACCTCCAGCATTTGAGAAGGCCAAAAAATCCTTCTCAAAGAATATGGACAGAGTGCAGGCGTCCAGCCTATAAATGGTTTTAATGCTAAACAGATTCTGTGGGTCTTTGGCTACCTTTTATTATTTAAAGCTATACTAAGGGACACAGAGAATTGGTCCCCATGCCTGAAGCAGTTGCTTTTGTTTTTTGTTACTGATTACTATGACTAACTTTGTTTTCTTCAAACATAGGCCGATAAATAAAAGGATTCTATAAGCCACAGTCTTGCATAGTGCCATTAACTATACAAACAGAACTTTGTGACTTATGTTTGTTGTGCAGATAACCAGAGAGCCTTGGATCTTTCCTATTCTGGAAACTACTTCCTATCTGTCTTTTATTGTCCTTAGAAATGTACTTATTTAACAGCACTAATATAAGAACAACAATAAAAATATATGCACAATTTACAGACACTATTATTTTTCCCTTAAAAATACAGCAAAGCATAGGCATACTAATTGCAAAATTTTGGCATTCTACAGCACTTATTATAAATGTTTCCGCTTTTGTAGCCTTAATCATGATTAGTCTTAGTTGCTGTATAATATTCCACGGATTAAGAGAAGAGAATTAGTTTTCTCTTACTGGCTCCTAGATTTTTTTCTTTCAGAATGTGAAAGAAAATGTTACATCAAGTATTTTCATGTTTATACACTTTTTCCACTTTTAAATTATTTCCTTAAGACAAACACTGGAAAGTATAGTTTGGGGATCCAATGTTACTTTTATAGCTCTTGACACACATTGCAAAATTTAAAATTAATTTATGATTAATTAAAGTTTAAGATTAAAATTGCTAATTGGTAAGTATAAAATAAGACATAGTGTCTCACTTTAATATTCAGTTCTTTGCTAATGACGATAAACTTTTAAGTCCATTTTCTAGAAGAGTGAAAAAAGGTGGCATATTAAATAGAGTTTCTGTGTAAATTTTAGGGGACTGTATTTTGGCGCTGAAGTGTACTGCATTCTAAACTCATCCAGTTAGAAACCAGTGGCTCAAGCCTGGAATCCCATCTATTCAGAAGACTGAGACTTTGAAGATTGTAGTTCAAAGCCAACCTGGGTAGAAAAGGCTGAGAGACTCCTTCTCCAATTAGCCAATAAAATGCCCGACTGGAGATATAACCAAAATGATACATTAGCTCAATACGCAAGCTGAGCAGGAATGCACGGCCTCTGATTCCAAGCTGTGGTACAGGCAAAAATAAATAAATGTAGTGGTCAGTCTTTGTGTGTTGAGATAACTCCTCTTTTTTCTGCTTAGTGAATTGTCTACTCAGTCTTCTGTATTACTAGGCAGTGTCCTAGTATTTTTTGATACCAGGGTGGGTTGATCCAGTTGTGTATCTGGCTTGGGAACAGAAGAGGACATTTCTCTACCTTCTTATGCTAAAGTTCTAATAGTTTAGAGTTACGGAGGATATAAAACATTCTGACTTAGGAGGCATGTTCCAGATTTATCACTAGCTGTGGACATGAGTAGGTTTCTTAGTTACTAGAGAAGTAATCTCTTAATGTTAGTTTTATGACAAAAAAAATCCCCCCAGAAAATAAAACCTAAACAGTGTTTCTAGTTATGTTTAGGAGTCATCAGAAATTCCTATTCCAAGTCTGTGTCCTCCTCTGTCTCCACACTACAACAAAATGTCCAAAAAGGAATAGTGTTAATTCACATAATGAGTGACAACCATTATAGCCTTCTCTATAGAGAGTGTGAACACAGCGTGAGCAAGATTAAAATGGGCACTCTGAGTTTCTTTTTATATTTGCCTTCATTGGCTATCTTTTCCAGTGAACTCCAAGGTATTTGGATTAGACACTGTTGAATGGACAATTTAGTTTGTTAAGACAGGAGCTCTTATGCCTGAAAATGGGTTTTGAGACTTGGTTATTATTTTCGGATACTTCCCTTGTCTTTAGCTAAAAAATCCAGTGACTCATACATAGGATGCTATAGTACTTCTAATGTATAACTCCATTTCACAAAAGGATGCTTATTATTTCCGCATTTAATAAAGGTTTCCTAAAGACTCTATAAGCATTTCCGTGGATGCAGGTCTACAAAAAAGCCAACGAAGCTAGATATAACTTATATTTCTCATTTCAGTTTAAAGATCAGAGATAATTATTTTCCCTGTAGATCTTATAGGAGTAGAACAAAAACCCTTTGCCATCCTGTTGCTTATTTTTACTCTCCCTCAGATTGCCTTGAGTCTCTGACACACTTCTATTCTGAAATACTTCAGCACTGACTTCCTTATTTGGTTGCTGGAACTGCTCTTTGTCTTGTTCAAACATTCTGCTAAGCTTGCAGCCTGCTTTCACCCCCCCTCACTTTACCCATTGCTCCCCCTTTCTGCACATACACACACACACACACACACACACACACACACACACACACAGCACTCTCTCTCACATACACACTCACAAGAAGCTGGCTTCAACAGGTCACTCTGACTCAGCCTGCTCAGTAGTTTACTAGCCAATTACCCATCAGTTATGCCCATTTAAGGAGTACCTTTTGGAAATCGTAAGTGGGAGAGTTTTCAGCTGTTAGAGGAGCTGCTGTTGTTGCGTGTACTAGAGAAGTCACTAAAAGCTTTCATTTCACACCAATGCCCTTCTCATATGGGTTGATCTGTGCTTTTTATTATTATTATTATTATTATTAAAGGCAACTTCACCTAAAACAAACCCCAAACAAAACTAAACACCCAACACAAAACTCCAGGCTGTTTAATTAATGGTTACTTTCTCAGTGTTCTGGCACTTAAGTTTTGGCCAACAGTATGATTTTTTTTTGGTGTGTGTGTGTGTGTGTGTGCGCATGTGTGTGTGTTTGGTTTCCAACTCTCTCCAATCTCTAGCCCATGCCAAATATTCCCATTTAATACTTGAAAGCAAATGTATAACATCAGCCTCAATGGGTATGCCAATAATACAAAGTTGTGTTTGTAGGAACACACGCTTGCAATAAATGTAGCTCCCTTTGCCCTCTGGAGTTGGAATTGGCCAGGCATTTGAAGTGCTGAAGGACAGTTTCTGGTTTCTCTTGTTCAGATGTGTATGGAAAAAGCTCAGCTCTCTGCATTCCCTATTTAAGAAAGAAGCTGCTGTGGTCCATCCAATAAAACAGACCAGTGTTTTCTTACATATAAACAACTGAGAAATTCCTTCGGCAAACACATAGCCTTTTGGTTCTTGGAACAAAGTGGACGGTGGTATTTATTATGTCAAATAAACACATCATCCACACTCCAAAGGGAAACCTGGAACAATAAGCTGAACAAAGCAGTTTTCAAGGATATAATCCTTTCACAGTTAACTCATGTGGAACTCTACTGAAAATTAAGAATGCACTCTTCTCCCAGAAGAAAGTACCCTTCTGTGATTAAACACCCATCCTTTGTTCCCGGTACTTGTTCTGAAGAATCAGAGCTCACTCCCAGAGGTAAGGAATAGAAGCATCCAGGATTTCCTATCACTTAATATAATTTCTCCTTTCACTGTAAAGAAATTGCTCTGTACGATCCTTGGGCCATGGTATTCATGACTATAAATCCTGCTCCTTGTCAGGTGTTGGCTCGATGCTGTCCAGTCTTTACGGCTACCAGCCTGATCATATCAGAAGCGGAACAGATTCTCCAGAAAACACATTCTGTCCCGGCCTGGTTGCCGCGTAGTCAATTTTGCTTATTTGTGTTTGCCATGGAGACCAATGTGAAAATAGCATTCAGCTTGTGAAATTCCCTAAGTGTATTAGCCTCTTTTACTTAGGACAGTTTTAGATTGGCTTGGATGATTCTTATTGGGAGAAGACCCAAATTCCTCTTGGAGGGAGGCAGGGCATAAATTACAAATACATTTCCAATTGATTTCCCCTGCTTAGAGCTTCAGCAAATCTGAATGCTCCTTCTAGCACGGCTTGTGAATTAGGTTTTAGAGTCAATGGAGTTTGTGAGTTTTAGCACACAATTCTATCTATCGGAGGTTCCACGAGCAATCCTGCTAATAGGAAACGATGATATTCTATGCCTGAAAATACTTAAAAACAGTCATAAGTGTAGTCTATGAAAAACAAAATCTGTCAAAGCCCTCCTGATTTATCTTGCTATTTTGAAAAGTGAGAGTCATCACTAAATGATTAAAATTTTCTTCATTTTTGAGAGGAACAATTTAAATTTGGAACATTATGCTGTAAGTTGGGTGAGACTTTAAGCGTCCACTTGGAACCCAGCCTTACGGGAAATATCACTGGAGAATGGGTCCAAAGCTGAGCGTGGAGAGCTGTGTGCACCTGCCACTTCTCAGAAGCGCAGCTGTGTCCCTTCTCAGGAAGTCATTTCAAGTCTTCCTTCTAACAGCTAGAAAATACAGGCCTGAGCTGGGTGCTGGTAGCTCATGTATGTAATCCTAGCTATTCAAGAGGCTGAGATAGGAGAATAGTGGCTCAAAGCTATCCTAGACAAGAAAGTCTAGGGAGCTCCTACCTCCACTTAACCACCAAAAAGCTGGAAGTGGTGCTATGGATCAAGTGGTAGAGTGCCACCCTTGACTGAAAAAGCTAAGGGCCAATGGCCAGACCCTGAGTTCAAGCCCCAGTAGCAGCAAAATAAATAAATAAGTAAAAACAAAATACACACACAGAGAGGTCATAGAATAGGACTAAAACTCAGTACGCCTGATGGTTCGGCTCTCTGACTAGCACTCTACCAGCTGAGCCATTCCTCCAATCCATTAGAATGGCCACATTTAAATCACAATTCTCAGTGTTAAGAGCTCAATATTCCAAACAATTAGAAGAAACACATTTTTACTAAAAGAACAGTCTCTACTTGCTTTGCAAATAGACAAATTTGGTCTATAGGTTGATGAATTTAAAATGTTAGAAATCTGAATTCTTAGAAAAAAAAAGAGAAAAGATTAGGAACAAATGTATTTGCTTGAGTTCAGATTATCTTCCCAAACATTAACTTCTAAAATCTTAGGAGAAAAAGGGTTAATGAGCCTATATTTTGTAGTGTTTGCATTGATGATTACTAAATTCAGCTACAAGTGTAGTCAGACTTACATTCAACCTTCATCTTAGTATTCTTGGGAACTTTTCAGCCCTTCTGAGACTGGCTTGGAAACTTCAAACCTGCTGGTAAAAGCAGGGTAGAGGGCAGTAGCAATGGCACATAGAGCCACTTTACCTTGAGGGAATATTCTAGAGGCCAGAGGGAGAAAGCTTTAGTCTTCATATGGGTAGGACAGGTTAGAAGATCTCCAAGAGGAGAGATGTGGATATATTCTTTTCTTCAGTAAGGTTATTTGCCTAACAGTTAGGTAGGTATTGGCTAAATTTCATTGGTAAAGAATGTAAATTTCACTTTAGATCTTTGCTTTTAAGTACCGTTTGGTGTTTTTAATGATTGAAGTTGCCAGCAAGCAGTTGGGTTGCTTGATTGACAGCCCTCAAACTTTTTCACCAGCCTGGTCTCAGCAACAACTGGGGCTTGGGAGGAAAGGGCCAAGAAGCAGGAGGCCAAATGGTGCAGGACTATTGCTGTGTTTTGGGTTCTGGGATGTGCTGGGCTGGGCACAACCTTGCTGCTGCTGCTCCTGCTCCTCCTACAGAAGGTGGCTTCAGCCATTTTGGCCCCTGGGCTTTCACAGAATCTATGGAGCTGTCACTAAAGCTGCATCTTCATCCACCATTTAGGGAGCTGTCTGAAGACTGCTCAGCTCTAGCTGTAGAACCTAAAGAGACTTGGTTCCAGCCACAGTAACTGCCACAACCATCAGGGCTGCCACTGAAGCCACAGCTTCTGGTCCAGAGGGACCGCGCCCCCAACCCCTTCTCCACCTTTAACTTTGGGGAACCTTGCAACCCTCTAGGCACCCCAAGGATGGCTCCAAGGAACAGCACTTCTGCTGACCCCATCTGCAGATGGCCCCCAGGCGACCCCACCCCCCAGCTCTGCATGACCCATGCATCTTGCAGCGGCATTGTGGAGGGGCACTTCCTCAGCTCTGGCGGCCATGATGGGCAGTCCTGGTGTGCCTTGCAGACTGCGACTAAGCTCAGTGTCTGTGGTTGGTAGACAGGAATTAGTGCACATGTGTGACCCGATTTATGGAACTGATTCTCTTTAGTCCATGAGACCCTCTTGTCTAGTCTGTGCTGTAATATAGGCCATGATATTACGACTGGTAGAATGGGCTGTGCCTAACAACAGACAACACTACATGAGGCCCTGTCTGTGGGAAGCTTTCTTCCTTCCTTCCTTCCTTTCTTCCTTCCTTTCTTTCTTTCTTTCTTTCTTCCTTCCTTCCTTCCTTCCTTTCTTTCTTCCTTCCTTCCTTCCTTTCTTCCTTCCTTTCTTTCTTTCTTTCTTTCTGCCTGTCCTAGGCTTGAACTCAGGGTCTAGGCCCTGTCCTCTACTACTTTGAGCCACAGAACCATTTCTAGCTTTTTGTTGGTTAATTGGAGATAAGAGTCTCACAGCCTTTCCTACCTAAGCTGGCTTTGAACCATGATCTTCAGATGTCAGCCTCCTGAGTTGCTAGGATTACAGAAGTGAGCCCTAATGCCTGTTTTGGAGCTATACCTCTTTAAGATGCTTAAAGCTCAGAGATACTCAAAGAGCTATACCTGGTCTATCCATGATTTCCCTTTGAACAGAGCAAAAGGACTTCAGCACAGTGATAACTGTCATGAAATCCAGGGATGGAAGACAAAGCTCCAGGCCAGCCTAAAGGTAGGAATCTAATGAAAGATCCCTTCTCCCCCATGAAGTTGAGTGGGAAGCAAAATTCGGACATTCTCTCTAAAACCTCCAGGTTTTTCGGTTTCTTCATTGCCCCATGCAAATCCCAGGCTCTCATTTTATCTCTTAACTTTTACTTGCATTGTTCCCTTTCCTCAAAAGCTCTTCCTCTTTCTTCAGTGTGTTGTAACGTCATATCCATGGTTTTGTTTCTGGGTGCCATTGGGCACTATGCTGTTGAAGTAAAGGCTAATGACACGCCATCTCATTACCAGCGCTCAGTCTGACTTCTGGCATGTAATTGTCAGGAAGCAAGCATTTGTTGAAAGAATTGAGCCTGTACACATGTCTGCATGTACACAACACATATGGATGAACACATTCACATGCACACACATCTTGTCAACCCCAACAGGCGGTGAGCCAGGAAGAATAAATGTTTTACTCCTAAAAATATTTTACACCTAGACTCTGGTGGCTCACACTTGTAATTCTAGCTAATCAGGAGGCTGAGATCTGAGGTTCAACACCTCAGGTTTATAGTTCAAAACCAGCCCGGGAAGGAAAGTCCATGAGACTCTTTTCTCCAATTAACCTCCAGAAAACTGGAGGTGTAGCTGTGGCTCAAAGTGGTAGCTAGGCTTGAGCAAAATAGCTCAGGGATAGCATGTAGGCCCTGAATTCAAGCCCCACAACTGATCAAAACAAACACACAAACAAAAATGCTGGGCATTGTTTGCTTATCCCTGTGACCCTACCTACTCAGGAGGCTGAGATCTGAGGATCCCAGTTCCATGTCAGCAGAAAAGTCCATAAGATGCTTATCTCTCCAGTAAACTACTCAGAAAAAGCTGGAAGTGGTGCTGTGGCTTAAGTGGTGGAGTGCTAGTCTTGAGCACAAAGAGGCTCAGGGACAGTGCCCAGGTCTTGAGTTCAGCTGCAGGATTGTAAAATGTATATCTATGTATCTCTATATCTCTATCTATATCTATACACACATATATTTTACAAATGTAATTGCTGCTTGATACAAACAACCTATATTAACTGACCATCTCTCCCAGCTAGAGGAAGTCTACCCACACTAAAAGAAAAAAGTAAGTTAATATACTTTGATTTGTATTGCCAACCAGTGATCAATTTCAAAGCAGTTTGCAATTCACATTTACTGTATCTCTGTGCTGAGCTGGATGTAGGCCCATATGCAACCAATACGAATAGGAAATTAAAGCAGATCTAAGGAAATGGAAAATCCTCCCATGCTCCTGGATTGGGAGGATTAACATTGTGAAAATGGCAATACTATCAAAGGCTATCTACGAATTCAATGCAATACCCATCAATATCCAACATCATTCTTTAATGAAATAGAAGCCACCCAAACAATTCCTATGGAATAATAAAAGACCCTGAATAGCAAAAACAATCCTTCGCAGGAAGAACAGTGCTGGAGGAATATCAATACCAAACTTCAAACTCTATTACAAAGCTGCAAAAGAACAGGCCTGAGGATAATTGGATTAGAACTGAAGACCCAGACCTATGGCCACCTTATCTTTGATAAGGGAGCCCAAACCTCCTCACAAAAAAGCAGGATGGAAGAAAGACCACCTCTTCAACAAATGGTGCTGGCAAAATTGGCTATACATGTGTAGAAAACCAAAGGTAGATCCTTATGTATCACCCTGCACCAGCATCAATTCCAAATGGATCAAAGACCTCAAGGTAAAAGCTGATACTGTGAAAATGTTATAGGAAGGGGTAGGGGAAATACTAGAATACCTAAGATAAAATACCTGCCTGAGAGGATCTCATAGTCTAAGGAGATGGAGATAAACCATGACCTACCATCATAAGAGGTGAAATGCTAGAAGATACCAGGAGAAAAAGAGATAAGGCCAAAGCAACTGCCTGTTTCACAGGGAGCCGGGAGGCCTTGGGGTTCACAAAGGAGGTCTCCCAAGGATGGATGAGCAAGCAGACGTTTAAGGTAGGTGGATGGGGGCTAGGGCATTCCATCTTGTGAAAACACTGTGTACAGAGGTATGAAGTTGGGCAAGAGCCCTGCATTGCTCACATCAGTGAAAAGCAGCTTGAACCTAACCCCAGAGAAATCCAGGCACGTTTAAGCATTGAATTGCACCAAGAAAAGGAAAAGTACTCCAGGCTTCAAGTAGGGAACAAAATTCCTTAATTATATGTCCTATTCTTTTTGTTTCTTTCCGATCAGTATCAGGGTGCAGGCCTCTGCCTCTCATAAAGAGAAGGGTTCCTCAGTTGCATATTCTTTTATAGAAAAAGTTACTTCATGCCTAGGGTCAGCCAGCAGCCTAGGAAATACTTGCAGACCTAGATAACTGTGAACCTTTTAAATATACAGCAGAGTGAATTGAGCCTCTCTCACTTTAAGATTTTTGGTTTTGTTCTGGTTCTAATATTGAGGCTTGAGCTCAGTTCCTGGTGCTCTTGCTTAGCCTTTTCTGCTTAAGGCTGGCACTCTATCACCCAAGCTACACTTCCACTTCTGGCTCTTTGGTGGTTAATTGCAGGGAATAGTTTCATGGACTTTTCTGCCCAGATTGGCTTTAAATCATGATCCTCAGATCTCAGCCTCTCTGAGTAGCTAGGATTATGGCCCTGAGACACTGGCTGTCCTGTGCACTTTAAGCTTTTGGCTGTATGAGCTGCTCCTGGTCTTTTTCCTTTGCAGAAATCCATGTTTGTTTGTTTCTCTTAGGACATTGACAAAGATTTGATGCTGTAGGTCATAAATATATTACTTACTGAATTACAACCAATGGAAACACTACTTTACCTGCTTAATGACAAGCCATGAGTAAGTACATGCTTCAGGAAACAGGTAATTGGGATCGCTAAAATGGAGTTACAATGACAAGAGACTTTAATTACAGTTGTAGAATTTTTTTTTGAGAGTCTGACTATGTAGCCCAGGCTGGCCTTGAACTTGTGATCTTCCTGTGTTAGTCTCTTGAGTGCTGGGATTATCAGTGTGTGCTGCCACCCTTGGCTATAACTGTGGAAGTTTAAAAAAAAAATACAGTCATCATGTACTCAAATACTACATCTTGAAAATCTAAAGGTTGTTCCTTAAAAAAAACTGTGCTTGGAGGTCTTCAGCTGGCCTCTGGTTATCACCGATAAGCGACAGAGAGTTGACAAAGCCACTGGTGTGTGGCTTATACCAACTTTGAAGCAAATCTACGAGACCATACCTAGGGGCTGCAGGACAGGCTGTGAAGGGTTGCTTGTTGGTTTCTGATTCATGTATTTCTAGCTTGTCATAGACAGAATCCATCTACTTTTTATTTTCATTAACAAAGCCAAATGTGTGAGGATATATTTTCTACCTGGTGATGTGTAGAGCAAGATGAATGTCATTTATATCCAGCATTCCCACACAAAAAGTCAAGCCTGTTTACCACTCCCTGGGAAAGCTATATACTGTAAATGGGAAAGAAAATGATGACATAAATCACCAGCAGAGGCATGCCCAAACAACATTCCCAGGAATCCATCTGCCACCGGAAAAACAACTGCAAACAAACCCCCTTCAGTCCAGGCAGGGTGTAAATTAGCTTCTGCTGACAGCTCGCTCCATATACCTTCCTGCACAGATGCCTTTTGCCAGGCCAAAGCCAACACAGAGCTCTGAAGCTGGCCTACACACACACACAGCCTACAGGAGAGCCAACAAGAATCTTCTACATTCCTGGGACAATTTTCAATAGGCATAAAGAAGTGCGTAGCTCTGGGTGAGCCCCAAAGCACTTTCATAGGTCAGCTAGATGCTTTATTTACAGTCTCTTATTGTTAAGTAGGATCTGTTGCTCCCACAATGAACTCTTAGAAGTGTGGAGGATCTAAAATTTAGGTCATGTATTATTTACTATTCCGATAAAGAAGGCAGTAGTCTTTTCTCCCTCCCCTATAATTAGAGAATTCCTAATAGTAAAAGTACAGACATAAAGTTATGACAGAGGCTATAATAAAAAGTCCACCTACTCTTCTTCCTCTGAGCACATAGCTGGACGCCTTGCACTTAGAACTCTTATAAGACAGTGAGCTAAAGTCAGTGCTAGTGATTCACACATTTCTCTTGCCTTCTGATTGGGAGTGAGTCTTCTTTTGGTTGGTTCTTTCACCATAGGGGGTGGGAGGGGTGACTAGCAAAAGATTCTCCTGAGTCTCAGATGCTCTGCACACATAACTGACAATTATTACAAAATGAGAGGAATTCTAGTCCTTTCCACTACTTTCCTTGGGGTCCAATTCTGAGTGATAACCTGCTTGATCTTGTGAATGAATATGGGGATAGATCTCTCTCGTTCCTTCTTTGTCTCTTACATAGTTCTCATAAGAAATCGTTCTCATAACAAATCTATCTGCAGATCTTTTAAACAATATTTACAGCTTAACAGAGGGATAGAAAGCAGTCTGGTACTCACTACCATCCAGATTGAAACCTAGAAATAGCCTTTGTGTGACCCTCCCTACACATACACACACACACACACACACACACACACACACACACACACACCCTTAAATAACAAGAGTTACCATTTACTTTCAGTATGTATCTCTTTACATAAATGGAATTCAATGGTATGCATGCTTTGGTTTTGCTTTTTTTTTTTTGTTCTATACAAGAGTCAACCATGTTTATTCTGTCTAACTCTAGTTTGTCTATTTTGATCGCTGCCTAACATGTAATTGACTTGACTACAGTTTCTTTGTTCTGCTGCTGAGGGGTGTCTGGAGTGTTTCCAGTTTGGGACCATGACGAGCAAGAGCTACGCACTTTCTGGTTACATGTCTCCACGTGCTTTTGTGTATGTATTCCTTTAAGGAATATAGGTAAGAGGAGAATTTCCAGGTCATGGGGTTTGCAGGATATCCAGGTTTGCCAAGTGATGCCAATGTGTTCGGGAGTGTGGTTTTTGCCAATTCATACTCCCCCAGGACTGTATGGAATATCCTGTTACCTCATATCCGCGTCAGAGCTGGTCTCGACACCCCTCCATTTCCGCCAATAGGGTGGGTGTACAATGGCATTCTGTTGTGTTTTAATCGGAATCTTCTTTATTGCTAATGAGGTTGAATGTCTTTTTATGTTTATTGGCAATTTGGATTTCCTCTTTGCTGAAGTCATTGTTTAGTTTTTCACTTATTTATTTTTCTAGTTGATTGCCCCTTATTATTATTATTACTGTTAAGAGTTCTTTACTTTTAGAATCCACGTATTCTGGCCCAGTGTTGTCTACGTGACTGGCAAATGTCTTCCATTCTGTGATTTGTGTTTTTACTCATACTACAGTGCTTTTTTTGATTAGCATAAGTTAATTGTACAAAGGAGTTTCATTGTGATATTTAGATATCACAATTACATTAGAAGTTCTTTGAATGTATTTGAATTACCAATCTTTTCATGTGTTGCTTAGAACACCTGGAAGTGATTTTTTTGAATATATTTATTTTCTTCATGTAGTTGTATAAAGGAGTTGCCATTCAACAGAACACTTTCTGAATAGAGTTCCTCTCGATCATGTCGCCCCTCTCAACATTCTCACCCACCCTTTCCATCCCCACCCCTTCCCTCACTTTCCTTAATTTTTAGGTTATGTATTGAATGCCTTTTGCCATTTCACAAAGCAATTTATGTATATACTGCATCTTGATCCATGTTGTGCCATTCCTATTCCCTTTTAAAGTAGAAGTGTAAATGTTAGCAAGTATTATTTCTAAAATGAGAAACTTTTTTTTTTGTATGCCAGTACTGAGGCTTAACTCAGGGCCTCTCAATCTCCCTTGGCTTTTTTTGTTCCCAGCTGATGAATCACACCTCCAGTTGCAGCTTTTGGTTGGTTAACTGGAGATAAGCGTCTCTTGGCTTTGTCTACCCAGGCTATTTCTGAACTTCTGATCTTTATATCTCAGCACAGGTAGAATTATGGGCACATGCTACCCAGTGCCTGGCTTAAAGTGAAATACTTTTAAGGCCCATGATTTATATTCCCCTCCTTTAATGAGGACATGAAATTTGCCTCTGAAAACAGGCAAATGGATCTTCATGTGCTTTGTTCAGGGCCCACAAAAGTACCATCGGTTAATTTCTTAATGAAGTAAGAAGGTATCGTCATGACTCTCATGTAGGGAATGTCCCAAGGGTCCCTGATACATTGTAGGAGTACACATATTGCTACTTCACAGATTTTCACCTACGCTGGGTCCCTGGAATGTAACTCCCTCAATAGGTGAGGGACACTATTTATGTATATATATTTTTTAAAAAAACAGTGATACAATGAAGCCACAATAAGTGAACTGCCACACAATGAGGGAAGACTATAGTAAGATTTTGCAAAAAAAAAAATTACAGAGGAATGGAGAAAACAATGAAAAGAGATGACATTGTTCAAGGTGCATTGTACTCATGAACTGACACATGGAGTTGAAATCCCTTTGTATAACTATTAAAGATAATCAAGGCAATTTTAAAAAATCTTCCCCTGTTTTGCTAATTCCAAGAGCAACACTTACAAAACTGAAAGAACTCAATCCACTTTTCAAAAATGAACAACCTTCATTTTTCAGTTCTTTCTTTATATGTGATTTGGTGTTTTTCTCACTCCATAGATGTACAGAATGTACTGTGGCCAAGTTCATCCATTCTGTTACCCTTTCTTATTGCTCTTTCCCATATTTTAAGTTTCTTGAATGGTATTCTTGTCAGAAGAGTTTACCAAATAGGAGTCTTTTCTTTTGTGTAGTGGAATCATTCAGATAAGACACATTAGACATACTTTATAGAATTGGCTAGAATATACCCCACATTTCCTTAAATTGCAAATCCTGACCCTGGATTTTATTGGGATAGGTAGCCTTTACATAAAAGCAAGGCAGATGTGTGTAGTTTGACTTCCCAATAAGAGCATCTCTCCCTCTGCTTCGATCTCAAACCTCAATATAAATATCCAGATTGAAATCAGAAAGGAAGTTTCCTGTCTAACTCAGTATGTTTCCAACTTTCCTGAAAGACTTACTTAATGTGTGATTAATATTTAGAGGAAATATATGCTGTGCAATCACCATGCAACAAATTTGAGAGGGCTGGAGGCTGGGATAGAGAAGGATTAATACAGCAACCAGAGCAAGAATGAGACTACAGCTAAATCTGGTTGTGTTTGCTGTGTGTTGAGTTGTTTTCTTTTTCACTTCACCTCCTTTTTTTTCTTGTAAACTAACTTGAGTAGTTTCACTTCTTCAGAGTAAAAAGATGGGAATATAAAATTTGAACCCATGTCTATTTTTATCACAACAGGTCTCCCTCTTTCTCAAAGTGAGAACGATTACAATTCCCTTGGTTATGAAATTCTCCCAAAGAAATGTGTTTTAGGGTAATCGGATAACTTCCATTATTAGGAATTGAAGAGTTTCCTGGGAAGAGTGATGATAAACATATAGATGAGTAGTTCTGCTCATATTGTTAGACTGTCAGGATGGCGTAGACATGAGATATTTTTGAACGAGTCACAGAAATATTATTACATCATATCTGGAAAAGGAGATTAGAAGTCACGCAAATCTGTAATTCCAGTCATAGTGGGAGTGGAGCCACGAGGATTGAGAGTTGGAGGCCAGTTCTGGGCAAAGCTAATTAGATGTTATCTCAAAAAGAAAAGGAGCTGGGTGCTGGTGGCATATCCCTGTACTCCTAGCTGCTTAGGAGGCTGAGATGTGAGGATCATGGTTCAAAGCCAACTCGGGCAGGAAAGTCCATGAAATTGCTTATCTCCAATTAACTACCAGAAAACTGGAAGTAGAACTACAGCTTAAAGTAGTAGAGCAGTAGCCTTGAGCAAAAGAACTCAGGGACAGCACTCCAGCCCTGAGTTCAAGGCCCATGACAAACAAACAAATAAAACACAAAAGAGCTACAGGTGTGGCTTAAGCAGTTTAACATTTGCCTAGCATGTGCAAGGCCCTAAATTCAATCCCCAGTCTCAGCAGAACTAAAACAAAGAAACAAAACAACAACAAAATCAAGGATGAGGAACAGAAGTATTTCAGAATAAGCATCATGATCATTCAACAGTATCTAAAAGTCAATTAATTGTTTCTTCTCTCTCTCTCTCTTTCTCTTAGCATGTGTGTCTTTTTCAAGGTAAACATTTTTCCAAAAGATAAAAATATTCAAAGACTTGCACAGGTAAAAATCACAAACTGACACCATCACTTGCTAATATTTTTGAAAGAAAAAAAGATGGAAGATACCTCAAACTAATTTCTCAGCGTTTCAGGGGAAAGAAAGCAGGCAGCATTTGTTTGTGGAAGCAATGTCCACCACTTCTGCAGAGCAAGCCAGGTTCCGAACTCAGTCTAGGAGAAGGACAGTCAAACCACATTTACGGGAGGGCTCCCACAGAACAAAATGTACTTTGTTCCTTGTAGCTCAGCCTCACCTGCCTTCCAATAAGATGGAAAGCAAGACGTGTTTGCTTTGGTCAGCAAGTTTACCTTGTCCTATCAGAAGGTGAGTATCTCCTTCACTTGATCAAAATGTACCTTTATGAACATTCATATGATCTCATTCTCTGCATGAGAAGCGATCAAAATATCTCTTCAAACAACTAATTGGACCGAAATTCTCTAAATATTTAGAGAATGTGTGTGTGTGTGTGTGTGTGTGTGTGTGTGTGTGTTTTGAGATGGAAACTCCCTATGTAGATCAGGCTGGCCCTAGAGTCCTGACTCTTCAAATACCTCTTAAGCTGGAGTGGAGAGCTGGATCCCTAAGCTGAGCATGTGGCCTCGTGGGGAGTCAGGTGATCTCCCTCCAGTCCAGTAATGAGCAGTAAGCATGGTTCTATCAGGGCAGCAGAATCAGTGACTATAGGACAAATGACACAGCCAAACCAGGCAGTGCTGGCTGATTGTCTTGTATTCCACACTGCGCAGACTGCATGGAAAAATAGAAAACATATTCTCTGTCCCTCAGATTTGGGAGGATATGATACTTATTTTCAAGCAATGATTAGGCAAAACCTAAACCAGTTCATTATCATTACTGTTCACTAGAGGCCTGACGGGAACCGAATGTTCTGTTCTGTACTCTGGAGAGCTCATAAACAGAAACTTGTTTCAGCAAGACCACTTAGACTCTCACATGCTTATTACCAGGGCGGATAACTGTTAAACCTCAGATGCTACAACCTTGCAATTTGTTTACACAGCAAACAATAATAAATTTATTTTAAATATCACGACATTATATGTATGTGTCTATGTATATATGTTACATACATGTTTGGAAATGGATTTTATATAACAAGCTCTATTATGAAAAATACATTCTTGATATTTTGGTTTCTCTTTTCTACTCTTTTTTGGGGGGGTCGATGAGACATTTAAAATTATGATAAAGATATATAGAGTTAGGACACCTAAGACCACGCTACATCCTATGTTGTAGCCCTCTAAAATGTGTGCATTGAAATTCTAAGTGCATATGTAACAGTCTTAGGAGGTCGGGTTCTTGATAGGTAATTATATCCTGGGGTGGAGCCCTCATAAGGGAGATTAGTGTCCTTGTAAGAGAGGGCCCGAAGCCTTTGTCTCTCATACCACTTGAAGACACAGCCCTATGGACTGAGAACTCCGCTCTTACTGAGCATTGAATCTAACAGTGCTTTGATCTCGGGGAGGCTTTATACAGGACTTGACAGCTTGGATAATTGTACTGGACAGAATTTTAATTACAATAGAGATTGAGTTCATTTTTCTGGTGGTAGTCAGATTTGAACTCAAAGTCTCTTGCTCGCTAGGCAAAGGCTCTACTGTTTAAGCCGCATCCCCCCTGCCCAATGACTGGTTTCTACTGGGAAAACTTCTAGCCCTAAGCTCCTGCAAATAATGTGATGATTTGGGCTTTCACCTAGAACAGGCAAAGAACAGAACCTCAGAGCAAGAGCTTACAGTGGTGAAAGAAAGATCCATTATTTCTCATTGCATAGGCTTTGCTATGTTCTATACACGGAAAGTCAATTGATCAAATTATGCGTGTAACCCTTCTAATAATTATGCTATGTTAGTGCTTTGCTAGCTGCCTTTTACAAATGGGAGACTGATGTTCAGAGAAAGAAGAAGTCATTGCACTAGTGAGTGGCAGGGTCAGGGTTTAAACTGAGATAGTCTTTTGTAAATATTCCTGCTCTTCTCTCTAGACAATTTGATTTGTGGAAGGAGCATTTTAAAGGCAAAGTTGAATAATGCTGGTTATCTTTCTCTGTATTTATTTTTATTATTTTTTGTTTTTTTGTCGGTCGTGGGGCTTGAACTGTGGGCTTGGGCGCTGTCCCTGAACTCTTCAGCTCAAGGTGAGTGCTCTACCATTTGAGCTACAGCGCCACTTCCAGTTTTCTAGTGGTTTATTGGAGATAAGAGTCTCACGGACTTTCCTGCCCAGGCTGGCTTTGAACCATGATCCTCATATTCAGCCTCCTTAGTAGCTAGGATTACAGGCATGAGCCACCGGCGCCCGGCTTTTATTTTTATTTGTGATCTGGAGATGGCATAAGTATATTTACTTATTAATTATATATGTGCATTATGTACATTTTATTTTATTTTATATTTTGGGTCTGGTCGTGGGGCCTGACCTCTGGGCCTGGGCACTTCCCTCAGTTCTTTAGCTCAAGGCTAGCACTCTACCACTTGAGCCACAGCACCACTTCCGGCTTTTTTCTTTTTTCTTACTTATGTGGTGCTGAGGAATCGAACCCAGGGCCTCATGCGTGCAAGGCAAGCGCTCTACCACTGAGCCATCTTCCCAGCCCCATTATGTACGTTTTAAATCATGCCTCCAATATAAATTTTAGGACTGTAAAACCGAGTTTTATTTTCATTATGCACTAAAAGACATACTTACAAATGGAATTCCCAGATTGTGTACATTTACTTTAATGTGCGCATTTACTTTGAATTTTGTTCCCAGAGTCTCTCTCCTGTGTCTCTCTTACTTTTGTGGGAATGTTTGAAAACCAGGAGGTTTGAGTTGAAGCAGGAAGGGAAATTTCCTGGAGAGGATTCAGGGAGACAAAATTTGTAGATAGGCCCACAGCCATTGTATAAAATTCTATTTTTCCCTTTTTGCTGGGAACCATCTGGCCACAATTTACCTAAAAAAAAAAGAGTTGTTAAAATTTACATATTTCACAAATTCTGCCTCATCAATGAAAGGAAGTGTTTTCTGCAGAGTGCTAAGTTACTAAAAATAAAATGAGACAAATCTGCAAGATCATTATATTCATTTTTTCCCCTAGAAGAAATGGCCTGTTTTGGGAGAAGGGCACTGTGTTAGCTGGTTAAGCTACTGTAATGAACACTTCAAACCTGCAAAGATACCTCAAGATTCATAGAGTTGACACTACTCTTTTACAAGTGAGCCAAAACCATAAAAAAGTATATACTTGTAAAAACATCAGAAATAGTAAGTATATTTGAAAACAAAAACAATCGATTAACATTTTCTTTCTGCATTCCTTCCTTCTCCAGCTCTTTCCATAGCAAAATAAAATGTGGTGTGTTATCCTTTTAAAAGGTATTATGACAATGTAGTTAATGTGCTAATGCCAAGATTTCAAGGAACGCTGACACAAAAAGACACAAATGAGCTTTGTAAACATTTTTTTTTTTAGCAAAGGAAGCAGGATACAAAAGCATATATAACCAAGAAAATGAAACTATAGTATTTAGTCATGGATCCATTGATCCTATAACGGTAAACAAGAGGAAGGGAATATTAATCACAGAAATAATGAAAGTGGTAGGGGCTGGGAATGTGGCTTAGTGGTACAGTGCTTGCCTGGCATGCATAAAACCGTGGGTTTAGTACCACATACACACAAAAAGGCGGAAGTAGAGCTATGGCTTAAGTGGTAGAGTGCTAGCCTTGAGCAAAAGAAGCTCAGGAACAGTGCTCAGATCCTGAGTTCAAGCTCCAGGACTGGCAAAAAATAAAAAAAAAAAACAAGAAATAATGAGAGTGGCTTACTTCTCAAGTGTGAGTGTGTATGGGGGAAGGGTTGTGGAAAGGATAAGCTATATGAAGTAAGGGAGGCAAGGATCTATTTTTTGGCATAGGCAGTAATATATCAAGTCACCTACTTCATTACTTTAAAAAATTAAGACTTTTTGGGGGGGACGGGGGATAGGACTGGGCTTGAACTCAGGGCTTGGGAGCTGTCCCTCAGCTTTATTGCTTAAGACTGGAACTCTAGCCTTGAGCCACAGATCCACTTCCAACTTTTTTGCTAGTTATTTGTAGATAAGAGTATCATGAACTTTCCTGCCCTGGCTGGTTTCAAACTGTGATCCTCAGAGCTCAGCCTTCTGAGTAGTAGGATTACAGCTGTGAGCCACCAGTGCCCGATTATTGGATTATATTTTTACTGCAGTTTTGGGTTCCTGATTGAGTGGAAAGTATACAGAATTCCCATACACCTCTCCCCCACCACATACATCCCCTCTAAGATCATTACCCCTCACCGGAGTTACAACAGATAAGCATCCTCTCATCTACAGTACATGTAACAACTCACCAAAGGGCTCCTTTGGCTGTTTCCCAGGTGGACAGTTTAGAATCAAGTTTGGGTGGATATACGTTTTCCACTCTTTTAGATGTATCCTGAAGAGTGCAATTACTGGATCTCTATGGCAAGAATGTTTTGGTTTTTGTAGAAAACGAATCTTTCTTCCAAAGTGTAGCACTTTCCATTCCCAGCTCTGAATGAGAGTTCCTGTTGCTCTACATCCTTCCCAGACTGTGGTGGTGTTAGTGTTTTTGTATTTGGACCATTCTCATAGGGATAGAGTGGTTTCTTCTTGTTGTGTTCACTTAGAAAACAACACCTAATGACCTTTTGCTATTGAACATATTTCCATATTCTTATTTGCAATCTATGTATCTTCTTTATGATTTTTCCATTTTCTGAATTTCTGATACTTGGATCTCTGGGGCCTTGCACCTAGAGAAATATCCCCTCTGAAGACAAGCCAGTTCTGGGAAGTCGTATGCCACTTGCCTTAGAAGACGCCTTTTATAAGTAGGCTAAACAATCGAGAGCCCAAACCTTCACCACCTCAGCTATTAGTGGCTCTCACAAGTAGGGTCACTTATTGTCTCTTGTGGTCCCAGGGTCAGGTACCTGACAATTGGGGAGAGCCTCTGTGGTAGCTAGTCCCTCTTAAATCTGCGCACAGCCTGCTCTGGCCATTCCCATGAGAACCACAATAAAAGCTGCTGTCCACGCTTCCCCCCTTCCTTTCTGCCCCCTGATGACACTGTCACTTCCTCCTGTGACCCTCTGTTGTAGTGTGGCTCTCTTTTCTTGGGACAGATAAGAAAATATTCTATCAATGATAGTCATTTCCTGATATGTTAGCTGCGTCCTATCAACATAACAAAACCTACACTTGAGAACAGTATATAGGTCTTCCCTTTAGAATTAGTTGTTAAAATAAACATTGGTCAATTACATTTTTTTTTTGGTCAATTACATTTTTTTATAGATCTGTTTTTTGAAGTTTTTTTTTTTTTTTTTTTTTGGTCGTGGGTTTGAACTCTGGGCTTGGGCACTGTCCCTCAGCTCTTCAGCTCAAGGCTAGTGCTCTACCACTTGAGACACAGCACCACTTCTGATTTTCTGAGTGGTTTATTGGAGATAAGAGTCTCATGGACTTTCCTTGTGCCTGGGCTGGTTTTGAACCATGATCCTCAGATCTCAGCCTCCCGAGTAGCTAGGATTACAGGCGTGAGCCACTGGTGCCTGGCTTTTTTTTAGTTTAAAATAGAAAATTTATTTTTCACTTCAGAGGTAGTATTGAGAGCCAGGTCTGAGACTACAAACTTAGAATCTCAGCACTCGAGAGGCTGAGATATGTGGATCCTAAGATGTCAGTCAGCAATGGGCTGCATATTCAGTCCAAGGCCAGCTGGGATTGCATAGTAAGGTCCATAACCAACCAACCAACCAATCAGCCAATCAAAATCAACCAATCAAGCAGAATAATACAAAAACAAAAGCCTGCACAAAAACAAAAGCCCCAAAATGTAGTGTTGCTATTTTAAGCAACTAGGAAAGTAGGATCAACTGCTATGGATTTTTTTTTTCTAGACTTTTTCCTAAGGAAAATCCAGGCCAATGTAATTGCTGGAAACTTTGGAAAATCCCTGGGCTATGGTTTAGTGTAGGTTTCCACTCAAATGAAATAGGAACTAGGTCATTTCACATTCTATCTCTGGGAGCAAACAACATCTGTAGTTAAAAATCACTAAGAGTTCAGGCATCCTCTGCCAGCACAGCAAAAACCAGTGAAATTGACAATCTAACCAAGAGGTCAGAAGAGTTACAGTTTAACTGTGTGACATCACTGAACATGTTTGAATTCAAGTTAAACAGAAGTGCTGCTGTTGTGGCAATCCTCAAGTGTCATTTACAACCATTTTGAATTAATATTTAACCAAACTTACATACATATACCCAAGTGTGCAAATGGATTGAAGTCTGCTCTCCAGAACAGGTGAGAACAAATATTGAAATTCTTGAATGCTTATTTCTTAGAGAGCTTTGAGCAAGAGCTCAGGCAAGGAGGAACAAAGCAAAGCAAGCTACCTGTGACTATCTGAATTAAATGAAGAGAAACATTGTGAAATTGCCTCCTAAGGATTCTTGTCAGGTAAGTGAGGACCAACACGAAGCCAATGTGCCACGATTATGTAATGAACATTTGAAATGTAGCTAGGGTGCTGGTCCTGGGGTTGAAAACAGGGTCTTGTACTCTTACCTGGCTTTTTTTACTCAAAGCAGGTACTCTACCACTTGAGTCACCACTCCACTTCTGATTTTTATTTTTATTTGTTGCTGGTTAATTGGAGATAAGAGTCTCATGGACTTTACTACCTGGGTTGGCTTGGAACTGTGATCCTTCTATCTCAACCTCCTGAGAAGCTAGGATTGTAGGCATGAGCCACCAGTGCCTGGCCTGTTTTGTATTTTTTGACAAAATGAGATAAATTGATGTACATAGTACATAGAGAATATGATGGCTGGATGGTGAGTAGAAAGCCCTCTACCTAAAATGATAATTAATCAGTTAGTACACTTGTCCCTTGAATCCTTGGGGATTGGTTCTACGACTCCCACAGAAAGTAACCTTGTCTCATGTGCAAGTTCTTTAGGTAAATAGCACAATATTTGCATATAATCTATGTGCATTCTCCAGTATACTTTAAAACAGTTCTAGTTTACTCATAATACCTATTTAAAAGCTATTAAATAGTTGTCCTCTGGCATTATTTAGGGAATAATAACAAGAAAGAAATATGCACATGTTCAGTGCAGATGCAAAGTCTCTCCCAAATATTCCATCTGCGGTTGGCTGGATGTGCAGACACATAACTCCTGGACCCTGGTGCAGGCTCAAAAAGATTTTCAGGTGTTAGCCTCCTACTGAGACGCCTCCATTTTGCTTTGGCACCCTATTAAAAGGTACAAGTCAAGATTTAACTTGTTCTTTTAACTGTAGGAGAAGGTGGCACATTTAATTTTTTCTTTTCTTTCCTTCTTGCTTGCTTGCTTTTTTTATTCTTTTGGTCAAAGACTGGGACTTGAACTTAGTACCTGACAATTTTGCACATTAGCTAGTCGCCCTACCAGATGAACCATGCATCCAGTCTTTGTGGTGTATTTTATATAACATTTTAAAAATTACATACGTTCATCTGCAAAATCACTGTTGAGAAATTTTTCTGTCTATACATCTAGACTATTTTCTTTCTCTCTTTTGCTGGCTCTACATATGCATGTACTCGTCTTCATTATTCTAAAACTTAAATTGGCTTATACTTCATAGTCCATTTACTGCTTTTTAAATGGTTCTCTATTGGTAAACACATTTCTAAGCCAATAAGTGTGTTTCTAGCACCAAATTTCAACTACTATGGTATGTGGTATTCCATTGCGTATAATAGAAATGGTGGATTCCAACACCATCCCTTTGTATTCGTTTTTGTTTGTGGGTTTCTGATGCTTCTTGAACAAATTTCTCTCTGCAAATGAATTTCAAAACTCTATGTAAGTGTCGACAATGTATTTGAAATGAATTCTTTACCCCCTCTCCCTTCATTTCAGAACCTATAAGGTAAATGCTAGCCCTCCCTGTTAGGCTACCATGTTTCTTTGAGACTGACTGGATTTTCAGATTTGAGGACAAAAATTAGATCTTTTTTTTTTCTATCAGTAAAGAACAATCTACAAAGTCTAGAATAACAAATGCCAAATTTCTCAACTCAGAGTTGGAATCTCAGAATGAAGAACGAAGCAATTTCATTTCTGATGCCTATTCAGGAAGATTTAGAAGACTCTTGGTGAATTTCCACGGAGTTACTGCTTCAAAACCATAGAGAACCTCTGAGTCAAAGAGAGAACGCTCCCCACTTGTAGAGAAGGTAAGTGTTGGATGACAAATAGCTTGTTCTTACCAAGGCATCAACCAGTAATGAAGGCAGGAGCAAGAACTTTGATTCCCCTCCAATGGAGAACAAGCAGCAAAGTTGCTTCTCCTGTAGTTCACGTGCACAGCTAGCAAGTGCCAGCATACAGAGATCTTGTTACAATGGAATCCCTCTGGCTAACCAGTTTGCAAGTCTGCTAACTACTTCCATTCTAATGGCTAGAATAAAAAAAGGCAATGAAGCACAGCCAGGGCCCCATTATTATTATTATTATTTTCTGTAACAACAACCTTTCACTATAAAAGTTGGGACAGGGGATGGGGAAGGCAAGAGGGAGAAAGAATCTGGGGCTTCATTAACAAGAAAATGTCTGGGAGATTATTCTGGATTGGAATGTACCCACAGCCTAAACATTCCTAGCCAGGCCAAGACTTAAAAGAAAGAAGCTACTTCTCAGAGGCAGGGAAGAAATCTACATAGGTGTGACGTGACCAGATTGACCAGAGCACAGGGGCAACACTATAATGGCTCAAGATGGGAAACATTTGTTTGCCTAACTACTGTGCATTTACATCTGGTTAGGAAATCCATACCTGTTTCTCAAGTAGGAGGGAGAGAATTCCTCTACTTTCTCCATCACCCTGCCATCTTTGGATGGACAGCAGTAGAGCTGTACACCCCTCTGCCTTGGAGCTATCTGCCTTGGGGGTCTGCACCGGGACCTTTCACACAAATGAGCAAAAGTTCATTCTCAGTTTCCCCACAGAGCAGCTCTGGGGGCCTGGCTTTCCACACCATCAGTGGCTCTCTATGTGGTACCTGTGAGTCATCTTTTACATGCCTCACATCCCACTCACTTAGAATCAGGCATAGAGATGAAGGCTGGCCCTTCTTTGTTCTGAAGGCTCTTCTTCACAATATGGCTTCAGGGTCCCAGTGTTTGTGTGGAAAATGATTGTCCTGAACCTGACCCCGTTTTACTACCTCTTATTAACCAATCACCCTCCTTTTCTACCTCCAGCGTTCCTTTGACGAATATTTATATAATGCTTACAGTGTGCTCGGCAGTGCTCTAGCTGTCTTACAGATATTGATATTTTAAACTCTTCATTCATGACAGTCTTATAAGAGAGCTACCAGTATCCCCAACTTTTGGTAAAATAGGCACAGAGAAATGACCACCTTGGCCGGGGTGGCTAGGTACTTTTCTTACCTTTAAGTATTATTTATTTTCCCTGAATGATGTTGTCCTTCTTATTTTTGGTCTTGTCACCTCTGCCCTAAGAATATTCCCTTCTTTGTGTCTTTACAAATACATTGTATCTGTCTCCTAGGACTCATCTATGGCCACATCTGCTCATAGAGAAGAAGCCATATCCATTCACGTCGGCCTTTTCCTGTTCTGAAGCTCTCCTATATGTGTTCTTTGGATTATGCTGTGTTACTGCTTTGCTCATTTATGTAATTGTTTTCTACTTTGAGCTTGTAGAGGTCAGAGGCCACTAGGATGTTCTTTCATCCTCCTCTATAGTGGCTTAAAAACACAGCTGACACTCCGTAATGGTGATTTAGCTAAGTCAGAATGATAAGCATTGCCATTATCCAAGAAAAAGAAGGAAGGGAAACCCACCGCAATTGTCTTTTGCTTTTTTTCAGCCACATAGATGATCTCTATGTAGTTCTCTGGGCAATGGGAGCAGTATACTACACATGTCTGTGGGTAGAAATCATATTTTCTTCTATTGATTGTTAGACCTAGGATTGGAAAATTCTGGCCTGTGGTTACAGTGTGGCCATAGTTTTTATAAATAACGTTTTATTGGCACAAACCAAGCTTATTCACTTCTATCATATCAGCTGCTGCTTTTCCATTCAAGGACACAGTAGACTATGTGTGATAAAGTTGGTATGTCTTTTTTTTGGGGGGGGAGGTCAGGTCATGGAGCCTGAACTCTGGGACTGGGCGCTGTCTCTCAGCTTTTCAGCTCAAGGATAGCACTCTACCACTTCTGGCTTTTTTCTTTTTGCTTATGTGGTGCTGAGGAATCGAACCCAGGGCCTCTGGCATGCAAGGCAAGCACTCTACCACTGAGCCACCTTCCCAGCCCAAAGTTGGTATGTCTTGAAGGCCTGAAATATTTTCTATTTGGACATTTGTATAAGAAGTTTACTTACTTCTACTTCAGACAAAAAGGAGACAAACATCAGACTAGGAAACAATTCTGTTTCTCATGGTTTTTAATTTGAGCTTACTTTTCTCTGCTCATTTTCTGGGTAGTATCTATGTATATTTAAAAACAATTAAGCCTCTAGTTATGGCCATAGTAGAGAAAACAGAGTTGTAAGGACTCTCAAAAGTAGGAGGGGAAGGTAGTGTGCATTGGAAAGTTTCTTTCCCTTCTGGAAAGCTCCTGTTGTTGCTCCAGTGTTCCACTGCAGGCAACATTTCTGAATGCTTTCACGCAGTCCTGTGATCACATTGAGTAACTCTGTATCTCACTCACTGGCAGCAGCCTCATTCACTTTGCTTGTGGTTACCTAGATTTTCCATGCCGATGGAGGCAAGAAGGGACATGGGATGTAAAATCAGATCATCTCCAAGCAAACAAGGTAGAAACCTGGTTTGGGAAGGCAGGTAGAAGCCACATTCCTCTTTAAAGGATGCCAAGAGGGTGCTTCTCTTGTTTTGGTTTGAAAAATCAAAGCAATGAGAGAAAGAGAAGGCCTTCTTGCTACTTGCATACAACAATGAAAACTGGTTGATGAGTGACTTTTTCATCACGTACTTTCAATAGGATGATGGCATCACATTAAGGTTTTATTTGAACTTTTTTTTTTTCCTGGGAGGTTGGGGTTCAGTCTTGTCTTTGTCTGTATAAACCAGTTCTTTCTAGCCTGTTTTGCTCTTCCATTCTGGTTCCTTCCTTAACCTAATAACCCCAAGGAGTCTGACTCATACCCAGTGGTTAGGTCTTCACTGTCTGTTGACAGTTCTCCTCACTGCTGACAGCCTGCGAAACTCCCTCAAATCTCCAAATAGCATTTGCTCCCAGGCTCTCTGTCGTCCTGGGCTGGGATGTGCTTTCTTGCCTCTGTCTTTGGCCCCACACCATGCTGTGGAGGTCTGTATTACAGTACCAGCTCCCCCAAAGACACCCGCAGCTATCTCTGCCCATGTGTGTTGCATGATTCTCCACCCACCAGTTCTATCCCGCAGTTCTGAACTGGGATATGCCCATTTTTGACCTGAAACTGGATCCAATGATGGGATGGGAGACAGTTTCGAACTCTCACTAAATCTCAAATACTGTTTCCTTATCAATGATGAATCTGGGACGTGTAGAGCCAGAGTCCACATTTTTTTTTCTGAGTTTTTATTCTAGTTGGTGTTATTAAGTGCTCTGGGGACAAGTCATCTTAACACTCAAAAAATCACATTCCATGGGTTTGTCATCACAAAAATTCAATCAAGCTAATGGGACTGATAGGTAAATTTTATATTGGCATTTAAAAATGTTTCATTTTGACTGTGTCAGTACAGATTCTTATCTAAGGCCATTTCTAAAGCCGTGTACACAAACACATCTGCAATACAAATCCCTGACAGTAGACAATAGGCCATTCCCACATAGTCATGAGTTTGCCCCTGGTCACCATTTTCATGACTGCCAGCTAGAGGAAGGAAATAGAATGAGGCTGACTAAGATGACAATCAATAATTTTATGTGAAAAATTAAGTTGAAGCAATAAAATAAACCATGAACAATACACATCTCAAGAAGAAACAGCAGAACAGTTATTTCATTTCTAACTTTCCATAATAGATAAACAGGTCGAACACAAATCTTCAGAGAAGAACATCAGAGTCAAATAGTTGTTATAAAGAATACTATGAGGCCAGGTGCCAGTGGCTCATACCTAATCCTAGCTACACAAGAGACTGAGATCTGAGGAAGGTTTGAAGCCAGCCTGGGCAGGAAAATCCATGAGATGCTTCAATTAACTACGTTAAAAAAGCTGGAAGTGGAACTGTAGCTCAAGGGATAGAGCACTAGCCTTGAGCACAAAAGTCCAGGGAGTGGGTCCAGGCCCAGAGTTCAAGCCCCAGGACCAGCAAAAATAAATAAATAAAAAGGTACTATGAAGAATTTTTTTGACTCAAATTATCGATTAAGAACATTGTAGCAACTTCTTAATTATTGTCTGTACCAAGGAAGAAATCGAAAATATGGGAATAAACAGTCATACTTTGTAGTTGCATTGAAAGTTGAAAAGAAATCACAAAAATCTAATAATAGGTGTTCGTGGCTAACCCAGAACCCACAAATTAGGTGCAAGAGTGTGTGTGAGTGAATACATTAAAAGACATTTGCACGAATGTATGCATACACACTTCCTAGCAAAAGCAAGTTAGGAAAGGCACCAAGAAGGCAGAGCTCTCTTGACTTTGGTTCTTCTTTTTCTTCTTCGCTGTTGATCCCTCACTGTGCCCTCCCACAAAGTTCACAAAGTTTATCCAGGAGGGAGGAAAAGCAGAGGCAAAAGGATCCTTTGAGGTGGAGGTGAATGCTTCACGCCTGTGAGTCCTGCAGGATGCATTACAAAATAGCCCCAGCCTGTTAAAAGCCATTGACAGAAGCGTTTTCTTCTCTGCAAGCCAGCTGGCTCCCTGAATTACAGGGCAGGGCTGACTGGTGATGGTAAGGGGAGGGGGGGGCGGGTTGTTGCCCACAGTGTAAGTTCTAATTAGCCAGTGTTGAAGGAGCAGGGCGGGGACAGTCCCAGACAGTGTAAAGTGCCATTGTCTGTAGCAAGCTATGACCTGACTGTGAGATGAGGCATTGTCTCCAAGAAAATAAATCACTGCTGAATTTGGGTAGGGGAGAGTGTTTTCTGAATCTGTCATGAGGAAAACAACAAAAGAAAAAGAAAGTCTGATGTTAGACTAACTGGTCTAGCTTTACTTTTCTCATCTGTAAACTTGGGGAAGTGGCCTTGGGTGTCCATAGCCCTCCCTAACCAGTGCAATTCTCCGAATCGAGGTGCAAATACATGGAACCCGCGCGCGGGACTATTTCCTGCTTGTTTCCTGGTGTTTCTTTCCTACTTCTCTTGTCTCGTCAAGTAGGTGTCTTAGGATCAGCTTTTAAACTCTGTCTCCCTGATCATATTTACGTGGGGCAGGAGATCCTGGGTCAAGGCTGCCCAAGGGAGCAATACCTGGAATAGAACAGTTTCTGTCATGATCTCCCAAACCACCATGTGACCATGCTCACCACTTCTTCTCTTTTCCGTTTCTGCAGGTCATGTGACAGTGTGCTGTCACTTTCTGAGTAGACTTAGTCCTATGGGAGCCCCGCTCAGTCAACCGAAAGGTCCTTTGGTTCATAACCCCATTGTTTTTCTGTTAATCTCAAACAGGCCCTCTACATGAGGGTGGACACAGTGTGCAAACATACGTGTGTGTGTGTGTGTGTGTGTGTGTGTGTGTTTGCTCCTTAGTTTTCAGTGACCTCAGCCAAATCATCAAATCATACACAATGGAGAGAAAAGTTGTTATTTATGAACAATAAATTATTGTCCTTTATACTACATTATACTATATTATATACTATATCTATCTATGTATCTATGTATCTATCTATGTATCTATCTATGTGTCTATCTATCTATCTATTTATCTACTATAGTATATTATACTGGAGCTTAGTGTACACAGATTAAAACAAGCCGGCTTGGGAATCCAAATGTTCCAGTGTACAAACATACGTGTTTGTACTATTTATACATAAAGGAATTAGATAAAGTCGTAGCAATATCCATGAAAGATACCTTGTCCCAAATCCCAGGATTTGTCTGAAGAATGAAGAGGTGGTTTATCATATGATCATCTTAAGAGAAGCAGAAAAAGCATTTAACAAATCCAAGATCCTAATTTAAAAATGAGTAAACTAAGAGCAGGAGAGACTTTGTAAACTGATACAGGTACCTGTAAAAACCAACAGCTAATACCCTAGCGAAAGCCCCAGTGCCTTCCCTTATCATCAGGAACAAGGCAAGGGCTTCTTCTCTGTTTCTACTCCACATTTCACTGAAGTTCTGACCACTGTAATCTGGCGGAATAAAGAAACAGCAGGAATCTAATATGGAAAAGAGGATGTGAAACTACCTTTATTTGCAAATAATTCATTATTATTATAAACAGCCAACAGAAACTAAAGAAGCATTAACAATAGAGAAATAGTTTGTCCAGGAGACAGAATACTCATAGTCTTAGGTTGTCAGTTCTCCTCAAATTCATCTATGGATTTCACACAACCTCCATGAAATCCCACTAGGCTTTTGGGTAGAAACTGATGAGTTGATTCTAAAATCAAACTCAAAGGATCCAGAGCAGGAAAAAGATTTTGAATGGGAACAGAAGTCATTATCTGATTTTAAGGTATATTATAAAGCTATTAGCCAAAACAATATGATATTGGCAAATGGACAAATCCAACTGGGCAGTACAATTTTCCATGCAGAAATAAGTTCATTCATTATGAACAACCAAGTTATACGAACAACCAAGTTTTAATGAAGTTACAAAAGCAATTTAATGGAGAAGCAGTATGACAAATATCTATATGCAAATAATCAAGAACTTCAACTGATATCTTACACCATGTATATAAAGTTAACTGAAAATAGATCAAATGTCTGGAACCAAGTATAAACTACATTTTGTAAGAAGACAATTCCAGAGAAAATGTTTATGAGCCTGGATTAAGCAAGAACTTCTTAGATACAATATCAAAAGCCTGATTGATAAATTTGATTTCAAAATTAAAAAAATGCTGCTACTAATGAGGAAACTAACAGATGAGGAGGAAAAAGGTGTGGAAAGCACATGTTTGATAAAGAGGCTTGCGTCTAGAATACATGAGTGACATAATCAGAAAGACTCAGTATTATGGCAACAAACAATCCAATTAAAAATGGGCAACAATATGAACAACAGCTCACTGAGGAGATGGCAAAGGCGCATCTGAGAAGATGTGCTTGTAATTAATCAGTAGGAAAATGCACATTAAACCACAATGAAATTCCACTGCACACCTATGAAATGGTGCCAATTAAGTAAAAGAGATGATGATAGCAAATTCTGGGTAGCGGGTAGAAGATTTGGAGTTCTAATGCAATCATGGTACAAAAGTAAAGTCATATAAGCATTTTCGAGAACAGATTTTGCAATTGTGAACCTGTCCCATAACCTAGTCCTAGATTTTCATCCATGAGAAAAGCATAAATTGTTGAACTATTTGTACACATCAGCTTTATTTGTAACCAAAGAACCTAGAAACCGTTTTCTCCCCACTGTTTCAGTAATAGGCCTTGAAACTCAGGGTCTAGGCAATGTCTTTTAGCTTTTTCACTCAAAGCTGGTGCTCTACCACTTGAGCCACAGCTCTACCTCCAGCTTTTTGGTAGTGAATTGGAGATTAGAGTCTCAGGGATTTTCTACCTGAGTTGGCTTTAAACCATAATCTTCAGACCTTATCCTCCTAAGTAGCTAGGATTACAAGTGTGAGTCACTGGTGCCCAGTTCTGGAAACTATTTAAGTATCAACAAGTAAGACTGAGTATGGTGGAACATACCAAATCCCAGCTTCTTGGGAGGCAGAGGTGGGAAGGACTATGGCTTGAGACCATCTTAAGCAAAAAGCTAGTGAGATCCTCATCTCAACAAACAAGGTGGGTGTAATGACTCACTTCTTTTCTCCTAGCTATACATAGTTTCCTATTTAGGAGGATCTTATCTGTGAGGTTAGCTCCAGGCAAAAGTGCAGGGCCTTATTTGACAAATATCTAAAGCAAAAAGTGTCTGGGGGTGTGGCTTAAATGATAGACTACCTGCTTAGCAAATACAAGGTTCTGAGATCAAACCCCAGTACTGTCCCTAACCACCCCCACCGAAGGCAACAATTGAATTCTATTTAGCAGTAGAAAGGAATGAGATATTGCGCAAGCAATGTCACATGAATAGATTTTAAAAGTAATTAATTTGAATGCAAGAAGGGAAGAAAGAGTACATATTGTATGATTTGATTTATAAGTCTTTAGAAAATGTAAACAAATGCAGAGTGACAGACTGAAGATCATTGGTAACCAGAGGCAGAAGGTAGGGCCCAAAGAGGTAGGTAGGAAGCTTTGAGATGATGGATTGTCACTGGCCATACATAATGCTGAAACTTAGCAAACTGCATAGATGAAATAGGTGCTGTCTGTCAATTATACTTCAAATGTTATTTCAAACTGCTGAGTGCCAGTGCCTCATGCCTTTACTCAGAGACTGAGATCTGAGGATCACAGCTCAAAGCCAGCACAGGCAGGGAAGTCTATTAGACTCTTATCACTAATAAATCATTCCCCCCCCCCCCCGCCAACACACACACAGAGCAAAGTAAAGCTGGAAGTAGAGCTGATGTTTAAAAACTCACAAGAGCTGGGAAGGTGGCTCAGTGGTAGAGTGCTTGCCTTGCATGCATGAGGCTTTGGGTTTGATTCCTCAGCATCACATAAGCAGAAAAAGCTGGAAGTGGCGCTGTGGCTCAAGTGGTAGAGCGCTTGCCTTGAGCTGAAGAGCTGAGGGACAGCGCCCAGGCCCAGAGTTCAAGCCCCACAACAGACAAAAACAACAACAACAAAAAAGCAATAACCTTGAGGAAAAAGATGGGAAGAGTATGATCTGAGTGAATCACTGTGGCACTCACTGCAGTGGCACACAGAAGCTCAACAGCCTGTATTCAAACCCTGGAGCTGTCATCTAGACATTACTCCCTGTGGCCTCAATGAATACAACTGCTGGGTTCATTCTTTCTTTGTAAAATGAGAATCATTAGGTTAGTGGCTCTAAGATGAACAGATCATAAAGGGTGATGGCTGGGCACATGGGGTGGGGATGATAGCTGCTCTCATCCATGGGCGCTCAGAGTTAGAAACCGTTTCTTTTTGGATACCTTGAGTGGACTATAGCCACCTACTGCTCACAAAAGGGCCAATCCTAGGATTGGCAATCTTTGGGGGTGTGAATGGATAGTGTGTGTGTGTGTGTGTGTGTGTACGTATTGTGAGAATACAGGCTCTATCCCTTCCACTTCTGGGAGAAAACATTACCAAGCAGAAAGCAGGACCACAATGCACCCAAGCTTGCTGGGTCTAACCCATGAGTGTCTTTTCCAGGCTGCCAACAGCTATGAACTGGTACAAGCAAGAGGGTATATGACCTTTGGTGTCTGCCTTTAAAACATAGTTTTAATGTATCATGTTGTATTAGACTTCACTACTTCTCTAGGAGGGAATACTCATTTTTGTTTCTGTTGTATTTTACTTGTGTATATCCAGGGATTTAGATAAATGCATGTCAAAGGAATGTGCTAATTATTTATGCACCATTATGCCAGTTATGTCACAAAATTAGTATTGGTGAGATTAAGGACTTTGAGGCTTCTGGAGAAATATCTGTTTGCATTGGGTGTTTCAGAGACCGATTTGTAGGAATCTGCTAACTGATTGGTGAAGCTCTGGCTGTATTTGAAGTTTGTAGAAAAGGGGTATTGCAGAACTCTGAAGGTGTTTGTGAGAAACCATGGAAATGCATCTAGCTAAGGGCTGATTTTTGGATGCACAGAAAGATCTACTCCTGTGGAAGAAGGCAGAAAAGTCTAGAAAAGATCTGAGGGCTTCATGAAAGCCAGAAACATTTCCTTCTTATGGGATGGTGAAAAGCCAGGCTCAGAACTTGTCTTTCTGAGGAGTTAGCGCTAAGGTTCCTTATGGCCTTTCTATCATAGGCAATCAGCAAAGACTGTGAAGCTGACTGAACTGAGTAGGGGTATACATCGATCTCGATCTGATCATCCCAAGGCTCATCACTGCTGCATCCCAGATCACAGGGCAGGGCTTCAGTCTGGTGGGCTGCAGACTTGTCTGTGCTCACCTGCCATTGGACATTTGAAACAGGTAACAAATTCTTTTTTTTTTTTTAAACAAAGCTTGTGCAAATCCCAAGTCTGGGTTATGCACACTACAAAGGGTAGAAGTTTAGCAGCTCGAGGGTGGCTGTTATTAAGTGAGGGAAAGGAACCATTATGATATTTGCTTTTCTTGCCTTCTTAATTTCTCCTTATCCACCATCACACACTTGACCTTCCAAGTCCTTTCCTTCGGAAGCCCTCGCTATCTCCTGCAGAGACCCGGCTGTTACACTTCAAGTACAGCAAGCTTAGATTTTGGATGTCTGACTGGGGATGGTAAGGGGGGCGTTGAGATCCGGTACATGGAAGAAAATTCATGTCTGGCTTCACTTGAGAGAGATGGACTAGTTTAACAGCAGTGTTTCTATAGGCAGTCTGTAGATAACAAAAGACCAGCAAGATCTTGACATCAGGCTTTGACATGGAAAACGTCACTCACTGTACAGACACACACATTTCATCCCTCTTCTGCATTTCGGCACCGTCAATGTTCTTTCTCTAGATTTTTTTCCTGCTCTGGAGGTTTCTGAGTCACCACCGAGGGAGACCCAATGTGATGTCTGGCCAAGTCTTACAAGTTTAGCATTCTCCCAAAAAGCAGACTTGAAAGGTTTCCTTTCAGTGATCCCTCAGTGCCACAGACCGTCTGGAGCAGAGAGTGTCCTGGGATCCATGCGTGATAATGGAGAGACCGGAATGACAGCAGGCACTGGGACTTCACCAAGTCTCCTGCCAGCCCACCGCTGCACTCCCTAAAGCCTTCAGTGCTATTTCTCAGACCCCTGCAGAGTTCCCACACACCCTGCTTTCTCTTAACCAGGAAAAGCCCAGCTGCCCTGTGAGAGATTCCAGCCTGGACTCCCTAGTCCCTTTCCTTCTTCTTCAAGCTAGGAGCATATGCAGACAAGGCAAATCTTTCAGTGTCACAGGGAGACAGTCCTAATGGATGTCTTTGGGTTCATGCTTGTGGACAGACATATGCACACGCATGATCTCTCCCAAGATTTAAGTGGGCCTGGAAATCTGATTTATAGACGCCAAGGAGAATAGCTCATTTTGTAATAGTTGACTGGGTTAAAATAGATGTACTTCTCTGGAAAGGTCAGCCCCACATACTCAAACAAAACAAATAACATTCCAATGAGCTGCCTTCCCCTTGATTTATTTATTTTTTGGTACAAATTTAGTCAATGCACTCCAAAAATAAGCTGAATCTATGTTACGCATGCCTAAGGAAAATAATTTTAATTCACAGAAAGTAAGCATATGATTTATGAAGTACAAGTATAAATGTTTGTAAAACAGTTTTAAAAGCCATTGTCCAGAGACTGGTAAACGTAGACCGTCATTATTTCTTCCTTCTATACATAACCCTGATCTTTATTCTAATTAGATTTGTCAGGGCTTGGAATAATGTGTTCTAGATACAGGGTGATTAATATGAACATCAAAAGTAGAGCCATCCTAAGTAGAAGATGTGGCTCAGTTTCTCTCCTTTTGCTGCAGTTTTTAGATGCACCCAGTGATATGGGTCTCTGGATAGGACTTAAAATTGGTCAGGACCAAGAGAAATACAGATATGAGATATGAAGAATTTTAACAAAACAGGGTTGCAGAGAGAGTTGGGCAAACTTCATGGGGATGGTGACATTTACATGTTCAGGAGTTTTCCCAAAGGACAAAGGAGAGAAGTGAGGAAGATTCTAGAAGACTCTACCAATTACACAAACCTGAAGGATAGTGGGTGCAAATAACAACTGAGCAATGACTAGAGACAAGGTCTAAGGGTTAAAAACTAGCTGCGGGTTGAGGTCTTTGTTGTGATCATTGGGAGTTAACAGGTAAAACCTTAAGTTCTGATATTTTATGTTACTTCTGTAATATAATTTATATGAGCACAAGAAAAGGTAATGTCATCTCTGGGTACTACAATTTTGAAAGTCATGTTTTCAGTCTTTTTTAGATTACTATGAAATATATATTATTGTATGGTAAACATGGGGAAGTCATTCAAAGCACACATAGAGGAAACAGAATACAGATTAAAGGACTGTGTGTGGGGAAAGGCTTGACACTGATTAGAGATGCTGTCTGTGGCGGAGGATGAGGAGGGTAGCTGAAGGGCAATCTTTCTACACGACATACAGTGCCTAGATCAACTGCAGATCTGGGGGTATTGTTTTAGTCCCCATATTCTCTGTATTGATGAGACAAAGTCTGAAGTTCTGCATCCTAATTCTGGGGACCAGGGTTAAAAAAAAATTAAAGTTGAATTTGTCTGGAAGAGGGACATTCAAAGCACACATCAGAAAGCCAACACAGACATTAGCCAAGAAATAGACTGTCCTGAGGTGTTTAATCCTGAAAAAGGGATCTTGTACAGGTCATTGTAGATATGTTCAAGTGCCCGCTGAGTTGTCATATCAGTGATAAATAAGACTTATCCTATAGGGCAACCCTTATGCTGGCAGTTGCAGTCAGGCTAGTTTTGGTTGGACACAGAAAAACCTTTTTTTTTTTTTTTTAAGACAAGGTCTCACTTAAAGCTCAAGCTGGCTTCAAACTCACAATCTCTCTGTCTTGGCCTCCTGGGTATTGGGGATTACAGGTGCACAGATCACATGTAGTTTAGGAAAAGCCATTTTGAAGTTCACTGTTGTGGCTAGAAGTGACTAAGATGATTTCAAACAACATCATGGTTGATAAATGACTTACTTTGAGTCACAATGATTTATGTCAGTCGGTCAGTAGAGGAAAAAAGGGAGCTGAATGAATTACTATTTTCTTTTTTCTTTTCGGAGTTTGATCTCAGAGCCTTGTACTTTCTAGGCTGGTCCTTTACTACTTGAGTCATACCTCTCGCCCTCCTTTTTGCTGGTTTATTTTGGAGATGAAGTCTAGGGAACTTTTCTTCTAGGCTGGCCTCGTTTGAACTGTAGCCCTCCAAATCTGCACCTCTTCAGTTGCTAGGATTACTGGCATGAGCTACTGGTACCTGGCTGAACTGAACTATTTTTTTTTTTAATTCAGTATCTACAAGTACAGTGCAAGTCATCTTGTAGCAATTGTCAATGGCCATCAATGACTTGACCTTCTTCAGTGTGACTCTAGGTTTTGGGAGGTGTCTGTCCAACCACAGGCGGACTGTGTATCTGTTGAGAGTCTTACTGGGAAGATTTATGATGGACAGGAGGTTGCTTTTAAGCTAGAGGGCCATCCTGTTTTCAAGTCTCCATTTCTGCAATCTGAATTTTGGAAAATAATCTGAAAAGTGGAATTGCATTCCATACAGCTCTAATTGTCAGTAGAGAGAAACTTAGGAACTTAGGGACAGAGTTAGTATAGAAGGAAGACAAAGGAAACTTCTTCATTCAGCTCTCTAGTTTCCTAGGCACACATCATGGTTATTTCTGGTAGGACTCTGCTCCCACGTGTCTCCCACATCTCACGTTTGGCAGGAGTCTGAGGGGTGTTGGATGGGAGAAAAAGCCAACTTTCTGCTTTGGTCCCTACCCAGTCTCCTGGAAACTCAATCTCTACAGAAAGAAATTGAGTGCATATGGGTGTGCCCTGAGCTGTGGCAGAATGCCACCTGGAAATTGTCACAGAATAGATTATCATAGCACTCAAGGCATTTTCATTCATTTTGGCCAGTGCCAAGAAAAGACTCACTCCCTTTTCCTCTTCCCCACCCCTACCCACCACACTCGAAAAAAAAATCTACACACCCATTAGTAATTCAGCCATTTATTTGGCTCACAATCATAGGAAAAGGGCTTAGCTCACTAACTGCACATCCAGATCCTGAATCTACACTTAACAAGAATGTACAGTACAGGATTTCCCTCATTACCACTGAACTGGAGATGATAAATTCATTAATTAAAAGCTATTTTCTGGCTCCTGATATGCCTGCTCTCTGGGAAAAGATTAGTACTGGTGTTAGGCAGTAAGTTAGTCTATAAAACCAAAACCCACTACTGTAGTGTGAGCTGGCTCTGAGTTTAATTATCCATGAACAAGAGGCTGAATTAATCTAAGATAAAGCTAAGTAGGTGTCATATTTTGATGTGATATTGTCTTTACTTTGAGGCTAATCTGCTTCTAAGAACCCCTTCTTACAGGCATGAAACCATGAGCCTTGTTTGGATGGATCTTTCAATGTATCTCTCTACCTTGCATCCTTTTTTCTTTCTTAGAGGGGAAATCTAATCTCCTGTCTTCAGAGCCATGGTTTGGTCCTTCCAAGATGGCTACTAGTTATCGGACCACGTCTTCTCTTCTTTCTCTGTCATCTCCTGTCCTTCTCCTCTACCCTCTCTGAGTCATTTATTGAACATCTTTTTTTAAATTTATTTATTAATTTTTTATTTGTGAACATACTGTACAGAGGGGTTACAATTACATGGGCAGGATAATGTGTACATTTCTTACCAAGCATTGCAGCCTCCTCCTTTGGTTTACCCTTCACTTATTGAACATCTTTCATGAATGTATGTTTGACACACATTCTTCCTTTCTTTTCATCCTCACTTTTCAGGTGAAAGAAATTGCTCTGGTAAAAGCTAGTATTATAGAGATGAGATCTGAACAAGTTCCAAGTCTCTGCTACCCCTGGTCACCAAGGACCTGAAGAGAAACCTGGCTCGTGGGTAGGGCTGTGGATAACCCTGGCTGCAAGGGAGGAAAAGTTATTAGAGGAAATGAGGCTTGACATGAAGGAAGCTCAGAATATTTTGACCTCGAGAAAGGCAAAAGGCAGATCTGATAGAAGATGCTGTTTAGAGGCCCTGGGACCCGGGAGAGAGATGGGAGCTTAAGAAACAGGTCAGAGAAAGGAAGCTTGTTTAGAGATGATATGGTTTGATCCCGGCCACACAAATGTGTGAGAATTCTGGAAACAGGTCTTTTTTTTTTTTTTTGCTTGACACCTAGAGATCACATAAATGATTTGAGGTAAAGATGCCTGGATAAATTGTTTTTTATTCAGAAAAAAATACTAAAATATTTCCGAAGAGCCAAAATGTAGAGGAAATTTTCCAGCCTAGAGATGATATATTTACACATTATATTTTAAATGAAAAATATAGATAGAAATATGTCCCCTGTGAGAAAATATCAGAAATACCAAGGGTCACTCATTCAGTTCCTACTTAAGCCATTCATTAGTTTGTTCATCAGCTATTCACCATTTCAAAAGCCCTGCACCTATAAAAAGGAGACACAGGAAGCATGTTCTTCAAAGGGCATTTTTGTGGAATCACCTTCCTTTTTTTTTTTCCCTAAAAGACTGTTGTAACCATTTCCTTTTGCTTTGGAATTTAATTTTAACTCACTTATTTATTAATTTTAAGTAGCTGTCCAAAGGGTTTCCACCCAACATGTGTATACAAGGCATCGATCGGGTGCTCCATCTCACCCCTCCCAACATTCTTATAGATATCATAGAACATTGCCGATGTGAATTTGGAAGAGCTCTGAGGTTCTGTGACTCAACTTCAGAGAAAGGGAAGAGGCAAAAGTCTATGAGAGGCCTGATCACTCTTCACCTGAAGGAATCTGAGTTCATTTCTTTCTGGTTCTGGATTTCTACACTGGGTGTTGATCTCACACAATAGGTATGAATGGATACAATAATGTCGACCTCAAACAAAAGGTATGCATGGATACAATGGTTCCATTATTCAGAGTTCACCCTGAGCTATGCACCCAAAGTAATCCCAAAGTTTTGTTTTTGTTTTTGTTTTCCTCCATAGTAGAACAGGCTATTTTGTTTTATAACTTGCTGACGTGCAGCCATCTCTCAGAGAGACAAGGTCTTCGCCTCATTTCCCAGGATCTTTGCTATACAGATACGATTGCTTAAAAAGCAAGGCTTTCATCTACTTCATCCGGTTTCTAAACACTTTAAACATGATGTGATCTGAGACAGCCAACTGTGGCTTCAGATCCGACTTCACATGTGACAGGATGCTGTGGCATCAGCCTCAGTTTCCCCACTGGCAAAAAGGAGATAATACTATGTCATTTGCAAGGTTTTTGTGAGAATCAAATGACAGCAATACCTGACATGATATAGGAGGTAATCTGTAGTGTCTGAAGATGAAGTCTAAATACTATAGGAAACCATTGCAATTCTCTAAACTCTGAGATTATATCAAGCTCTTCGTATAACTGGGATTTGAATTTGTCCCCCTTCTCCCCAAAAAAGTTCATGTGTAAAGGCTTGGGGGCTGCTGAACAATGGGTCTTTGTGGGAGTGACTGCATCAGGAAGGCCCTGATTTCATTAATGGATTAACCCAAGGATGGATTTATTACTTGATGGCTTTCAGAGGAGGTGATGGAGGGCAGGAAGTGGAGCCTGGTTGGATGAAGTGGGTCATTCTGAGTATGCCTTGAAGGCTACGGTGTATCCAGATGCCTTCTGTCTCCCTCTCCTTCCTGCCTTAGGTGGGGTAGCTTTCCTCCAGCACACCCTCTGCACAATGTTTCTGCTTGTCTTGGACCTGAAAGCAATGGAACTGGCTGATCACAGTCTGAAGCCTCTGAGCCTGTGAGCCAGAGGAACTCTCCTTCTTTGCAAGTATTTCACTGGGGTGTTTGTAGGGGGAGGCAGCAGTGACTTTACACCATAAAGGAGGGCATGTTTTAAAAATGGGATTTAAGTTCAATAATGTATAAATACTCATTAAATGTTTACAACGGGGGCTGGGAAGGTGGCTCAGGGGTAGAGTGCTTGCCTTGCATGCCTGAGGCCCTGGGTTTGATTCCTCAGCACCACATAAGCAAAAAGAAAAAAGCCGGAAGTGGCGCTGTGGCTCAAGTGGTAGAGCGCTAGCCTTGAGCTGAAGAGCTGAGGGACAGCGCCCAGGCCCAGAGTTTAGGCCCCATGACCAGACCCCCCTCCAAAAAATAAATAAAAAAATAAATGTTTACAACGATCATATTAGGTACTGATTTTAAATAATCACAACCTGTATGTACATTTGAATTAGTCTCACAAAATAATATTTATAATTATTGTGAAATGAATTTTTCAAGAATCCTTATAAACAGGCTCGGCCTGTCTTTTCTTCTTCTATAAATGTAAATAATAGAGAAATAAAACTTTGAGATTAGATAGTAGAATGAGTATAACAAAAAAACACAAAGCCTGACAATGGCTCGTTAGCAAAGAATGACTAGAATTCCAATCCTTTGCAGGTCCAGGAAAACTGGACAAACAAGGAGAATATGATATTTCTTTGCAGACTCTAGGGTAGAAATAATATTTCTTTGTGCCATTGTTCTGTCTTTTATGAAGAAAAAATATGTCAGATACCATATTAAATGCATGCAAATGCTGTAACAGGATGGAAAGAATCTCAAAGTTTTATGTGAGAAGAAAGCAAAGACTCAAAAGTATCCCTACAGAACCTTGAATACAGGACTCACAGGGAAGACTTCCAGTTGGAGAAGTGTTTTTGTTTAGGTGCCAAAGAGAAACTCTTTAGAAAACATTATGGGAAAAACATACTCCATGGAAATGTGTGTTCTAAAACTTCTTTTTTCTCTCCCTCTTCCCCATTCTCTTATTTTCCTTCTTTCCTTCCTGTCCGCCTTGGTTTTTAGTTTCTCTTTCTTCCTCCTTCTTCCCTCTCTCCCTTTCTTCTTCCCTCTCACTCTTTTAACAGAGTATCACTGTGGAGCCCAGGTTGGCCTGGAACTCAAGAGTCTCTTGCCCCTGTCTCCTGGGTGCTAAGAAAACATTTCATCCTATACATAAGTAGCTTATCAAGGTGAGAATGGACAACTAAGACATTTTGGATTTGGGTTCAGATTCAACTTTGGTCAATCGTTGATCCTCCAAATTATTTCAGTCCAAAGGATGACAAAGAAGAAAACAGGCATCAGAAGCATTTCTAAACACCACAGAGCACATTTCCTTTCTTAGGTAATTCCTATCGCCTGTCACTTCCTACTATTAAGGATGAACCATCCACGCTTCTCAGGAAAGTTGGAGCTCAAAGGATAACGAGAAAGTCATTGCTCAGCTCTGAGTTTAAAAATAGAGTTTAACACTTAAAAGAAAAACAAAGGCATGACCATTTTGGATTTCACTTCACAAAACTTGGAACTTATGGAAGAAAATAGAATAGTCTTTTCCTGCTTTCCCTTAGCTAGGCAGTAAATATTCAGATCCAGTCTTTGGACAAAAAGTATTTCCACAGGCTCATACGTGAGGCAGATGTCAGACATGGGGTAGGGGCAGCTGACACTAAAAGGAAGTAGTCAAAATCCTTCCTGGCCTGGGAGAGGGTTTTTCTGGAGAGAATGAGACTACATTTACTTTTCTACTTTGGGCTCTTTTCAGACACCCAGTGTTCCCTACTCTCAGGAGGTAGAGAAAGGAAAGAGAGAAAGACAATAGAAATTTCCCTTAGCCCAGAAGGGAAATCCAAACTCTAGAAAAGCCCTATATCAAAATCTGGCATTGGGAAGTAGGTCACCGCATCTCTAAATGAAGAGAGGGGAATTTAAATAAAACCCATGACACACATTTGGTTGTTTGTTGAACTTGAACACTGGAGACAGGTTAAGATTGATGGTGTCCGTGTAAGGAAACAACCAGCAGCCAAGGGGATGGGCTCACCCATGCCTTCGGTCTGTTCCCTAGTGCCCACAGCCAGAGCGCTGAAGGAGGGATAAGACATTTCCAAAGGTTCTAGCAGGAGTGAGAGAAGAAGGCCAGAGATGCTGAAGACCCCCAAGCCTGCCTTGCTATAGGGGCAGAGGTCAACATCTGGAGGGTAAATACTGGGGAGGCCCTGGCTGTGGAGGACCAGCAGCCTCAGGGTCTTGCTCATGGAGCTTTCTTGTCCTGGAAAGTTCCTCCTGCCTCCAAGGAGGAAGGCAACGATGGATGAGCCTAGTCCTCTGAGACCCAATATGTAAACACTGTAGAAACTGAGTGTACCTGGAACAGCCGAGGTGGACAGGAAGTCTGAAACAGAAAGTGGCATAGTATTGTTCAAACCGGAAGTTTGAAACCGGAAGTGACATAACCTCAATATAAATAAAGGTAATTTTTTTTTGCCCACATATGGTACTGTGTATTTAAATAAAACCCATGACACACCCTTAGTTGATTATTAAACTTGCTAACTGGAGACTGGTTCAGTTTGGTAAGACCAGTGGCATCAAGCCACGTCCATAGCTTTAATGGAAGAAATGCATTTGCACAGGCCTACCCCACTAATGTGCAGTCTAGCATGCACTTTTTGGTAAGAGAAGCTAGGGATTTAAACTATGCACAAGTGGGGGAATGTGGGAGGGGAAAAAACCCATTTTAAAACAGTTTAAATTTACTGTTTGTGGTTACAAGTTTCCTTAAGAGACATAATATTTTTTTTCTCTTGTCTGAAAAAAATAATTTGGACTAACCTCAAAAAAGCTGGGTTTAATGTTTCTCAGACTGTTTCCAAGCAGACTAAAATACCAACAAACTCATATCCACAGAGAGATGTTTCTGGTTCACCAACTTTGCCTGATTCATGCCGAAGTGCTTATATGCTTGAGATGCATGATGTGTTTTTGAATGCAATATACGGAGTGCACATACCAAAGAACGGATTCCTTACAGAGGATGCCTGACCCCAGGACCACTGTGAGACAGGACAGAGTGGGTGCAAAGAAACAAGAGTAGGAAAACTACACTATTCTGGTAGCAGTTTAGGAAATTTAAGTTAGCTCAATAATAGCTGGGCCAACCATTCAACTGCTTATTCAAATCTACTCTCTCCAAAGAAAAAACTCTTAAAAAATTGTAAAGGTGATGTACAGAGGGGTTACACTTACATAAGGAAGTGTTACCCCCTCCTTTATTTTCTCCCATTTTCCCTCTCCCCTACTTCCCTCTTCCCCCGCCCCCCAAGTTGTAAAGTTCATTTCCAACACGGTGTCTAGTGAGTATCTTGGTTGCATTGGCTCATCCTTTGTCTTACTGCAAAGAAAAATCCTTTAAGCTTCAAAATATGAGTTGCAAACATTTTTTTTAGTAAGACAAAGGCTCAAACTGTGAGTTAAATAACTGATTTCATGTCTGTGAAAATTTGTGAGTGTGTGTGCCAGTCTTGGGACTTGAACTCAGGGCCTTGCATTTTCTATGGTTTTTTTGGCTCAAGGCTGGTGCTCTACCACTTCAGCTACACCTCCACTTTAGCTCTTTCTGCTGGCTAATTGGAGATAAGACTCTTTCAAATTTACCTGTCAAGGTGGGTTTTGAACTGTGATCCTTAGATCTCAGCCTCTTGATTAGCTTGATTATAGGTGTGAGCCACCAATTACCAGCCTGTGAAAGTATTTTTAAAGTGGTACCTTTGATTAAACAAGTTAGTTCTTATGAAAAGGCTCTGTGAATTTGAAAGTGGTCTGATGATAGCACTTGTTGCCATTGTTATTTTCACTTGTAGTAACTGTTGTCATAGGCCAGAGGTCATTTGTCACACATACCTCACTGCTGTGACCCATGTAGCTAGTACAGAGTGTGGAAAATTTGAGGTCTAATTACAGATGTACAAATGGATCTTTTCTGAGACTTGCTTCTATCTCTCAGAGAATGATTATATTACTTATTTGAATCATAAAACTGTTGTACATAAGCTCATGAATGTAAGTTCTTCTCACATGCACACAAAAATATCTGCCATGAGCATCAGTTGCAAATGATGCTAATTTGATCTACAGTTGATCATAGCTCCATAGGACCTGGCCATGAAAGAGACATTCAGTGAACCAGACTTTTGTCAATGGAGGCTTTCTGGATTTCACCCCAAGAGTTGTTTGAGCTTACAAACATTATGGTAGAAGTTCGAAGTACTCTATTCTTTATGATTCAGAGAAAAAACATTGGAGAAAATCACAATTATTGTTGTTTGTCCTCACAAGAATTCTTTAAGAAGTTTGTATTTACTGTTTTGTTTTTTTAAAGCGTACATTTATTTTATTTTATTTTATTTTTTGCCAGTCCTGAGGGCTTGGGCACTGTCCTTGAGCTTCTTTTTGCTCAAAGCTAACACTCTACCACTTGAGCTAGAGTGCTACTTCTGGCTTTTTCTGTTTATGTGGTACTGAAGAATCGAACTCAGGGCTTCATGCATGCTAGACAAGCACTCTACCATTAAGCCACATTCTGAGCCCCTTCTTCACTGTTTTTACTTTCTTTCCTTCTATACTACACTCAGACTTAGCCCTCAGCTCTTCCAGGGCAGCCATTCTTGAACTTCCACCAGGACCCAGAAGACATTCTCAGTTCTCATTTATTTTACACCATCCTGCAGCCTTGACTCAACCAATCACTCTTCTGGAGTGCCTGTCTTTCAGGATACATCTTTACCTCTAGTCCTCTACATGCTGAAGAGCTTCAGGGACCATTTCTAAGATCTCTCTACTTAAATTCACTGTCTTAAGAGATCCTTTTAAGGCCGTAAGGACTCTCTGCTTGGTGTTCTCAAATTTACAACTCTAGTTCAACATCTTTGTGATTTGCATTTCCAAGTGGAAATCCATGAAAACATTTTAGATTTCACATGGTCCAAACAGTGCTATTGATTTTCTTCCCTCTTCCCAAATTGTTCCTTCTTGTTGGTCATGTCTATGATGTTGTAAATGATGCTATTTTTCCTTCCCATTTTGGAATCAAAATCCGAAAGTCATTCTTGATTCTTCTCTTTACCTTATGCCTGGCATCTGCAAGAAAATTCTGTCATGTACTCTCTCTCTCTCTCTTTCTTTCTCTCTCTCTCTCATCACTTCTTATCATCTTCAACAATGATCACCACACATATGGCCACTTTAATTTCCTGCCTGAGCTAAAATTATCCATGAAGTTTTCTTGTTCTCTTTCTTACCATCTCCAGATTAGTCACCACGCACTGCTAGAGAGAGATTTTAAAAATTAAATTAGATCATATAACTTATTGCTTGGACCTCAGCTGTGGCTTCATCATCACACTTGGAATAAACACCAGACTCCTGACACTGGGCTGTGAGTTTCCTGTTTATTTCCTAATCTTATCTTCTATCTCCAGCCTTCTCTCCCATCAGGCACAGCTCTCTCTGATCTTTATGCTCTGATGTCTAATCCTCTAAGTTCCTACATGTCAAGCTTCTTGCCACCCTAGGGCTTTTAAACATGATCTTTCTCGGCTAGGAATGTTTTTCCTTAGCTTTTTTGCTCATGATCTGTTCATTTCATATCATTCAGATCTCTGCCCGACCTTTACTTCTTCTCTCCTCTATCTAGACTAGATTACTCTTTAATTAAAAAAAAACACACACACACAAAAGGTAACTCTATTCCTTTCCTATGCTTTTCTTCTTAGTACTTATCAATACCCCAAATTATGTTGTTTAATATTATTTACTTAGGACCTGTCCTCCAAATTAAAATCCAAGCTCCCCAATGACAAGGCCTTTGTCTTATTCGTGGTTCATCACATTCTCCCAGACCTACACCCATACTTAGCACATTTAAGCAATAAGCCATGCATGACAAGTACTCATTAAAGATTTGCACAGTCGCATCGAATGGCTGGGAGCTAAACATGAACTAGAATGATGGGAGGGAGTACAGGAGGCGGCATTATACATCCACTTGGAGGTACACTGGGATATCTTGATTGAATCCTGATTTTTAATTCTATCTAAAATCATGCCATTGTTTTCCTTCAGCCTGTTCCCATATAAAAATCATCACCATGTAATGAGCATAAGAAGTATCAGAATGGAAAATAATAGTCAGCATAACATAACAGTATTTGGAAAGCTACAATTATGATCTTATCTCACATTTGTTCTGGAAAATGTTAATGGTAATTTTACTATAGAGCACTGAGGAATTTGTATTCACATCTGCTTATTTGAATGAACATAAAACCAGTCGTTATGTTAGACATGAAATAAACCATATAGTTGGAGAAAGAAACTAAAAGATACACTTGTATGTAATAATCTTAATTAAGAAAGGATGGTTAAAACTTTAAAAGCACAGAATAGAACAGTATTTCTACTTTGGAAAAAAAAAAGTGAGGAGGGGATAAAGTTTCTCCAATATAGATGAGCAGTGAGTTCTAGTTTCTGTTTTATTTTTCTGTACATGTAAGTTAAAGAAGAACAGATGAGTAAACATTGGTTTATCTTTAAACTTAAAGAAAATTACTACTCGGCTCTAAGCACTTAAAAGATATGAATTTCTGTTATCATATACTGATGCATATGTATTGCATAATGAATGTATTGAACCAAAGCTTGTTGATTTAAGTCAATAATAAACATGAACTATAGCTTATAGTTTCTCTGGGGCAGGAATTTGGCAATGGTCTGGGCTGGCCAGGCTCTGGGCCTGGGTCTCCTGTGGGTCTGCAGGCAAGCGCTTGACCAGGGCCAGCTTCACCAAAGGATCTGACTGTGGCTAAAGGATCCATTTCCAAGGTGGCTCTTTCATTGGTTGGCAATTTGGCACTGGTTATCAGTGGGAAGGTCAAGTTCCTACCTAAGTGAACCTCCTCACAGGCTGCAGAGAGGCTTCAGATATAAGGCTGACATAGAAGAAACTACTTAAGAGGTCAAGCAAAAAGCCACAAAGCATTTTCAAAAATCTGCCTTGCCAAGTGCTAGCGGATCACATCTGCAATCCTGTCTACTCAGGAGGCTGAGATCTGAGGTATGAAGCCAGCCTAGGCAGGAAGGTTTGTGAGATTCTGATCTCCAAGTAACCAGCAAAAAGTCAGAAGTCAGAGCTGAGAAGGTGGCTCAGTGGTAGAGTGCTTGTCTTGCATGCATGAGGTCCTGGGTTCAATCCCTCAGCACCACATAAGCAGAAAAAAGTCAGAAGTGGCGCTGTGGCTCAAGTGGTAGAACGCTAGCCTTGAGCTGAAGAGCTGAGGGACAGCGCACAGGCCCCAGAATTCAGCCCCCATGATCAACAACAACAAAAAAAGTCAGAGATGGAGTTGTGGCCCAAGAGATATAGAGCATTAGCCTTGAGCAGCAAAGCACATAGGTCTTGAGTTCAAGTCCCAGTAGCACCCACACCCACCAACACACATATCTGAACACAGAAGTGTTACACTCTTGCCTCCACGATGGTCTGCTGGTAATTCAGACCAACTGTGAGTCAATGTGAGAGAAAACTACAGAAAAGCATGAACATCAGGAACTAGGTTCTTGGTAGGCCATCTTGAAGGAGGGCTCCAAGCTCATTCTTTTAACATCTCTCCTAACCCAAAAGGTAAGAGGAAGGTATACCAACAAAAGAAAGAAGGAGAAAAAAAAAAAGAAGAAATGGAATTAGTGGTACAAATGTTGAAGTATCTGAAATTGGGGCCAAGTAGATTTTCAAATGTTAAAAGAATTAAACATAAATAAATAAATGAAATCTAACTGCACACACATATACATAGATATTTCCATACTTTCTCTTTCCACTTAGAATGGTATCGGAAAGTGAGGTCTAGGTCATTAATATTCAAAGAAGTCAGAAGACTAATCTTAGCATTAATTGTTTTTAGCAGAGAAGTGCTGTTACGTTGCCTCCAGGATGAGCAGGTGAGAGTATCTTTAATTTTAACTGAGATTTGTAAAAACAAAATAAACAACCCCTCTCAATGCTTGCCTTTCATAATAACACACTCAATACATTTTAGGATTTTATTCACCCTTAATGAAAGCTTTTGTCCCAAATCTTGGTGGCTTCGTCTTCTTTCTTCTTTCTTTTCTTCTTCCTCTTCCTTCTCTTCCTCCTCTCCTTACTAGTCAGCCATCTAAACTCCTTCTCTATATTATTTTGTAACTATTTATATGTAATTATTTACATTTAAGTTTTAAATGACTAAATATTGGACATACATACACTGGGAACCCAGCTTAGAGTTATGGAAGTCACCAGTAAGTATAAGAAGCAAAACCCCTAAACCAAGTGAAAACAACAAAAAGTAAAGAATATAGAGGCTGATGTTAGCATATGCATGGCATGGTTACCGGAAATTGACTTAAAAGTATGTGCGTGTGTCTTTCATGCAAACACAGAGAATAGAAAAAAATATTACAAACAAAGCATAATTCTACCAAACCTCAGAACACAGAACTTAACCCACTTTAAAAGATACAAATCCAAAATCATCTTTGTCCCTCGACCTCATGTATACAACTTGGCTAAGACAATAATCCCTCCTTGAGGGAAGAGCACAGTAACATCTGCCTTTTTATTGGGAAATTTATGGGCACTGATTAGATTACCGCAGGAAATAAAAACAGCTCTGGCATGGTACTCAAGAATCGACTTTTAAGTCTGAGCCTGACCTGTGCATTCTGCATTTGGCAGGAGTGGTGCTCAGCAGAACACTGATCCATCAAATTGTTCCAGCCCCAATCACTGGATTGACTCCTCAGGCTCTGTATAACCCTGACAGCAGTGTTGAGGAAAATTTGCCAAGTTTGCCTCTTTCCGTTTTGTGAAAAAGCCACAGATTGCAATGGAATTCCTCGTATCCTACAATGCCATCAACTCTTTTGCTAGTAGTCTAACCACTAACATCACAAGCAAAAATAGAGACTATAAACATCTCTAGAAACAACACACTATTTATATTTAGTCTAGGTTTGCTAGCTGATGACTGGCCTATGAAATGGAGATGCTAACATTCTAGAACTAATATCCAGGTATGGACTATGATTCAACTTGATGTTAATAGTGGCTTATTTATGGTGCTAAAGAAAGAATTTAAAAATGTGAATTACAGCCATGAATCCCAGATGTTAGCAATAGAACTCCATGGTACCTCAAATGAACGCTACTACCATCCAATCTCTACAATAGTGCTTCTCCGATCAGGTAATGTTTTTGAACTTTACATTATTTTTTTAAAGATTATTCTCTTAGTAACAAATATTTCTATGGAGATAATTCAGTAGCAACAATATGATATGGTTTGTTATTGTCATTATACTCAATGAGAAATGTTCAATCAGAAAAATGTTGAGACATTCAATTTGAAGGGAAGAAAATTTTGCAAGTACTTCCTGTCATTTTTCTTCTGAGTTGAAACCAGGCTGGGTGATCTTTTGTTCTATGTCAGATGTTTCTGATTCCAAAATGCACTTTGGCAGCTCATATGTAATGATCTTCTTTATTTTCTCTGAGTTAAAAGCTTTCATCACAAATAATGTTCCCAGTAAGACATTTTAGGGGATAGAGGAGCCTTTTCAAATAACTCACATGTGAAGTGTTCTTGTATGATAACTTGGATTAGAAGAATGAAAATTCCACCTATGAATACTATAGGTTAAGTATACAAATGGTTTCTCTGCAGTATTTACATATAGACACATGAGGTAATATAATCAAATTCATTCTATTTATATTTTTTTGTTTTTACTAGGACTGGGGCTTGAATTAAGGCTCTCACCATTTTTCAGCTTGCTTAGCTGGTGCTATACAATTTGAACCAAGCCTCCAGTGCAGTTTTTGTGTTGGTTAATTGGAGATGGAATCTTACAGATTTTTTTGCCTGGGCTGGCTTTGAATCTTGATCCTTGTCAGCCTCCTGAGATGTGTAAGGTGTAAGCTACTAGTGCCTAGCACATTTCTTTTACCCCTCTGCCCACTTCTTTTAAACAGTTTTTCAGTCATACCCATCCTCTCTGATCCTCCCACCCCTTCACCCTTTCCCTTTCCCCTTTTCATATACTATTGGTTCCCTCTTTTACAAAGAGATCCTTTTCTTTACAACTATGTCTTCTTCTTCTTCTTTTCTTCTTCTATTTGTAGTATTGCTTTTACTGCTCAGTCATCTATTTGCATGAGTAATAAGTAAGCCAGAGAGCCAGGCACCATTGGCTCACTCCTATAATCCTAGCTACTTATGTGGCTGAGATCTGAGGATCACAGATCTCTTACTCTTTATCTCCAATTAACTAGCAAGAAGCCAGAAGTGGAAGTATGGCTCAAGTGGTGGAATATCAACCATTAGCCAAAAAGTTAAATAAGAGCACGAGGCCCTGAGTTCATATCTCAGTACCAACCTAGAAAAAAAAGGTGTGGAGGGCGGAGTACAACAGTACTGTGTGCATTAAATGAGAGAGAATTCAAACTGAGCATAAAAACCAGGAGACAGGCACCTTACTCTGAGGGACAAGGTTTTGTGCAACCCAGCTAAATAGGATTTATTTTATTTTATTTTTTAGGATTTATTTTTGTTTTCTAGTCTCACTGAAAATTTTTGTGATTGCAAGGAAAATTACCTTTGCTCTTAGCTTGCTAGGACTGTAAGCAATTACAAGAATACTTTCTCAGATGTGCTTCACTTCGAAAGAAAAGACACAGTAAAGAGTGGCTAGTTTTGTAAACAAATCATAACTCTAATTTCTGCATGTGGCGAACATGTTGCTAGCCACAAGTCACACCTGTGTGTAATCTCTGTCCTGTGATTGGAGGCAGCGTGTGTGACTTCTTTCCGACTAATGAGAATATAGAAAAGGTAACCGGAGGCCACTCACTTGATGAGATTATGTTACGTAGCAAGGATGGCGGAAAGTCACCTGTAATTAAGGCAGGTCAGGGATGTCTCCCTCTAAAGTGACCATCAAGAGACACTGGTGCTTGTCCTGATACAACTTGAAGATGCTCTCTGTGTGAATTGCCACACTGTGAGCTCCCTTTCCAGAGGGCCATGTGACAGATACCTGTGAGTGGCCTCTTGAGAATTGAGGCCAACTTCCACTCAATGGCCATAAAAAGGCCTGGTTCAATGCTATAACTTCAGCCAAGTGAATTCTGCCAAGGGCTTCTATAAGGGGCGGGTGTCATACTTCAGAATGAGACACCAGTCTCCCGAGGTGGGGCTTTCTTCTGGTGACCTGCAGAGGAAATACTGATATAGGAACGTCCTATGCTGAGGTGACTGTCCCTGCGACCTTTCGTGAGCAACTGATTTCTGACATGTTTGCCACCTTTACTCCACTGCCAGGGAGAACAAAGACAGAGAACCCCACAGAGCTTCACACTGATGTTTCTGTCTGGGGGTTCCCCTCTAGCTTCACAGACAGTAGAAGTAAATTCCCATCTGTAACAATTTGGAAACTTCCAATTTCCTCTTATTTATGTTGTGCTTGTTTTGGAAAAATCTAGGCAATATCTACAGATAGACACACAGAAGGCTTCTGAAGGATGTTTGTGAAAGACTGCAAACTCGGATCGCAGAGAAAGTCAAAATGCAGACAAGCTCTTATTTTTAGGCTCCATTCCAGATCTGACCAAACAAAACCAGCAGAAAATAAACAAAGACAGCAATTTAAAAATGCCCAGTCAGCAACCTCATTCAAACTCTTTATGGACAGCAGGGTCTGGGGGAAATGTCTCCAATCAAAGTCCTCAGTTTATTTCATAGACCTAGAAACCTGGTACTGGACTGCTGTGGTGTGTTGATGATGAAGTCATCTCCAAAAGGCCTATGTATTGAAAGCTTGGACCTCAGCTGGTGAATCCAGTCATTGAGAGAGGACTGGAATATGAGACATTGACTTCTTCAACAGATGATTCCATTGATCAGCTCATACGAAATGGGCTATTAGGGGAGACATGGCTGGAAGAAGTAGGCCTCTGGGTGCATGTCTTTCAAGGGTTTAGCTTGCTCTAGCCTCTTCCTGTCCGTCTGTCTGTCTCTGTGTTTCCTGGCTGCCACAACCTGAGTAGTCATTCTCTATCATGCCTTTATGCCATGATGCATTGTCTCTCTACTTATAGACTTCAACCTCTAGAGCCATGAATGAAAACAAGTTTCTCTTCCTTTAAGTTTATTACCTTGGGTTTTTGTTCATGGTAAGAAAAAAGAAATACCTGCCCACCAACTAGGAACTGAATAAATCGGAGTCTCCTATTCTATATCGAATTGGGATTTGGGGGAAAAGGAATGCCTTTCTCCAGACTGCCTAATGATCATTCAAGTCTTTTTCCAAAGAAACATAGGCTGTATGGTTTCCTTCATTTGTAATAACTAGAATATGTCTAGGATATTCTTAGTAGAGGATAACAAAAGCTCAATAGCTATGTACATATGACCATATAAAATAATGCTTATTGAAATGCACTGGAAGAAATGGAAACAAGAAGCATTTATTTTTTTGTTAGTTATGGAGCTTGAACTCTGGGCCTAGCACTCTACCACTTGAGCCACAGTGCCACTTCCAGTTTCTGGTGGTTAATTGAAGATAAGAGGCTCACAGACTTTCTGCCTAGGCTGGCTTTGAACCATGATCCTCAGATCTCAGTAGCTAGGATTACAGGCATGAGCTACCGGTACCCAGCAAGAGGCTTTTTTTTTTTTTAAAGTGAACTGTTTGCAATTATTTCTTTTTTCTTTCTTTCTTTTCCCCTTTATTTCCTGTCGTCACTGTTTTTTATTTCTATATTCTTTGTCTTGTATATAAGTTTCTCTGATTTGGGGAAGGGAAGGAGAATCACAGAAATTGTAGGACAAAGGGTGAACCAATGTAACAGTGATATTCAGTAGACACCATATTGGAAATGAACTTTACAACTTGGGGGGAAGGAGGAGGCAGTGGGAGAGAGAGGGGGTAACAATGTTCAAAAAGAAATGTACTCATTACCTTACTTATGTAACTATAACTCCTCTGTACATCACCTATACAATAAAATAGAAAGAATAATTTAAAAAGAAATTAAAGAAAAAGTCTTTTTCCAAAATCTGCCATGTCTCCATAGTTAAAAAAAGATCTCAGCTGTAATTGATCTATATGATATTTCTGTCCTAGACATTGTACTCGTTGCTGGAGATTTTACAAATGATGGAAATCTTCACAGATAACAGTGTTCTCCAGAAAACAACCTTGATTATAGCCTAGTGGTACAACTGAGAACCCAAATAGATAAGTGCCATTCAGTGAGACAATGAACATGACCCATGTGTTAAATAAGCAAATATGTATTGAGTGTCTATTATGTGCTAGGAAGTGGAGCAGAAACTGGGACAAAGCAAAGAATAAGACAGATATGACCTTGGTGTCAGAGGGCCTGCATTCTTGCACAGAGACAGCCTTTGGAGAATAATGATGTAGAAGAAATCCTCAGTGCCAGGTGAGGACACAGAGCGGAGTCTGTTCTGTTCTACCTCCTGGAAGGCAGAGAATGGTGATTAGCCTAAAAGATACCCAGGGCATGTTTGGGCAAAAGAAGAATTCAGGAGAGAATAGTTGGTGGAAAGATCAAGTGTTCAAGAGAGAGAAAGCTCCATCACTGGAAATAGAAAGGAGGAAGGGAGATTGTCAATGCATTCTTTAAAGTCGGAAGGAAATACAATACATTGGCTAAATCACTCAACTTGTCTTTACATTTAATAGGAAGCAGAAACTACATAACTATCAATCAAAGCTTAATGATTAGCATATATAAAGTTAATTTAAGGAACTCACACCATTGCAGTTCAATGAAAACACAAGAGTCATTTAAGTTGACCTGAGCAACCTACTAGCTCTTTTGCAATGCTGAAAACGACTCAGAAATCCTTACTACTGATTTCCTTCAACCATAGTTGGTAAACACTGTTCTGCTAAGCTAAATTGGTTTCCCAAACATCAGAGTGAGATTTAAATATGCATTTCTTGGTTAGAGGAGGCAGAAACTATTTTTTGTCTTCAAAGTATCATGCATTTGATAAACTATAAGATATTAAGAGAACTTCTTAACACTAGCATACTACTTTAAGCCAACCTGACTTTACTATAACAGTTTTTTTTCCTACCAGTGACTAGTTTCAAATAAACTCCTCCCTTCTGCCTCAATTTGGCTTCAATATAAAGCCAGAGGTAAAACAGCTAAAGTCAACCTTCTTTGAGGGTTAAACAAAAACAGGAAATTGGAGAGTGGAACCAGCCTGACATTGAATATCAGACTCAACAGAGGACATAGCAATGCTTGCTGGACTCAATCAGAGAAGTCGTAACTTCCCTGTCAAAACCCATGAATTCATATAAAAAGAATAATCAGGTCTGGACCCATCCATATTGCTGCCTGAGACAGCACTTCGGACAGGGAGGTGTGCCAAGCTGCTGGGCAGTAAGACCACAGACAGCAGGTCTGCTGGCTCTGTCCACTGTGGAAAGCTAGAAACCTAATGGGCTTTTCCGAGTGAAGTTGGACATGATGAAAGAAAGGCAGCCATGTCCCTTTGTGCCCTGGTCTTGGGGCTTTGGGTTTTTGTGTCCTCTGGAAAATGGTAGAAGAGTGTCAGTTCCCATCTCCCTTTGATTCCTCTACTATGTTTCTGTTGACTCTCCACGATCTGTCTACCGTGCTCATTCTAAGACCACTGAACCTTACTGGAGGAGGCACGCATGGTCCAGGTTATTCAGGATAAATTGCCTTCCCCCATGTCCCTGGCTATTCTTATTTTTTTTTTAATCACACACAAAAATAATAGAAGGAAGGAGTCTTTTTCAGAACATGGACTTTTCTAGGATCTCACAAGCCAGCAAGATCATATCATAGAGATGAAAACAAGAAGAATAGCTTTCCAAACTGTCACAAGTCTCTTCATAACTTCTTCCATTTTTGGTGTCTTGGAAAGATGACAGAAACATCAATGGGATCAGAACTGTTCACCATCCAGAGTTGGACTGGGTTGTACAGAAGTGAGCCTCACATAGAAACAGATCATGGAGCCACTGGGAACAATTTTAAAGTGGGGATGAATTTAATCAAGTCCATATTACACTTAACATTCTTTTCTATTAAGTACAGGTCACTTCCTTCAAGATACTATTTCAAGCAAATACGCTTTCTGCAATTCTGTAAGACTGAAGAAGTTCATTAAACAGCCCAGCAAAACAGAAAACAGATGTCACAGACGGTTTTTTTTAAACATTTTTAATGACATTCAGCTTGTTTTCTTGCGCTCATTTTGCAGTTGCTATCATACCCTGGAGTTAAGTTCATGAGTTGCTGGACTGGGAGGGTGAATGTCAATCTCATATAATTGGTGGTAGAAAAGCTATTCAAAGAGAAATATAGTTGGGGGAGTCTTGTAGATTTCTCTCTCTCTCCCTCTCTTCTTTCCTCCTTCTCTCCTTCCCTCCTTCCCTATTTACCCTCATAAATACAACCTGACCAGATTTTTTTGGCTTAAAACTCTTGAGAGTTCTTTTAAATCAATGTTTTCAGTCTCTAAGAACTTCCCACACCACCAGTTTTGACTAGTTATTTTTCTGATCGTTCTTTCTGGGATTCTCATGCTCATTTATCCTGAAAAGCACCTGTTTGGTTGATGAAGAAACTTAGCACTGTCCATTTTAGCTCAGAAACAAGCAGATCATGGCATGATGAAATGTTTGGAGATGAAAGTCATAGTTAACTCAAGTATAGGCTTCCATGGTTAGATTTTTTTTTAATGTATGTTTTCCAAACATTTGGGGGAATGTTAAACCCACAATTCATAAATACAAAGGTATCTTTGAAGAATCAAAATTTCAGGCCAGGTGTTGTGGTTTAAACCTGTAATCCCAGCTACTTGGGAGGTGGAGATGGTTTGAGGCCAAAAGATAGGCAAAAAGTGAGACTTCATTTCAACAAACAAGCATGGTATGGTGATTCACAGTTGTAATTCTATCTACTCAGTAGAGTAGGTAGAGGATGATGGTTTGAGACTCATCCTTGGGTAGAAAGTACAAGATCCTAGCTACAAACAACTAGAACAAAAGGTGTTGGGGGTTTGACTGGAGTGGTACAGTGTGACATCCCAGTACCACCCACAGGGAAAAAAAGCAAAAATTTCAGATTAGACTCAACTGAGTAAGCATGTTTGCTTCCTTCAGAAGTATATTCACTTAACAACAGTGGCTCATGCCTGTAAATCTGAGCTACTCAGGAGACCGAGAGCTAGAGGACCATGGTTCAAAACAACCCCTGGCAGAAAAGTCTGTAAGACTTCATCTCTGATTAATTAACAAAAATCTAGATATGATTTGTGTTTCAAGTGGTAGAGCACCAGCCGAGTACCAGCAGGAGAGCCAATGGAGCATGAGGCCCAAGGTCAAGCCTGGGTACCAGGAAGAAAGGAAAAAAGAAAGAAAATACAGAACTCTACAAGTCCAAATAGGAACTGTAGAGGATCTTTTCATTGCTTTTCTTCTTTGATAATGTGTCTTTAAAATCATCATTAAGATAGTTTCCCAGTGTTTGAAGGAATCTAAAGATGACCAGCCTGTGTTTCATATTGTATCAAAAACTTTGTAAGAACAAATGTTTTGCACAGTAGGCTCTCTCTATACTGCAAAGAATGCATCGTTGTGTTTTCTTTCTTTCAAGTTCTTACTGGCATGCTAAGAGGAAACAATGAATTATAGTGCAGTATCTTGTTTACATAAGCATTCCCATATAGTCTACTAATCAAGAGTTGTTTTAAACAACTCTTTTAAATCAAGGAAAAGATTGTATAAATAAATGGTATAAGTCCAAAGCCAGAAAAACAACGGAAGAATTCTAACTACAGCAGCAATAAGTAGATCTGAAATAAAAACACACACAGTGAGCAGGTGCCCTAGTATTGGGGAATGGCTTGCTTCTGGTGACACTTAAAAAAAAAGTATGCAATTCAGAAACCTGTGGCTTCTATAGTATCCCATCACAATGGGCTATTTTTCCTGCATAGACTTTTTGCTTCAAACTCTTGCATTTTTTTCCTAAGAAAATCTGTAGTGGGACCATTTACAAGTGCAGATTGTTAGTGTGTCAGTGTTCCATTGCTGTGACACAATACACAATATATGAGTGAAATTAGCTGAAAGGGGGAAAGGTTCCAGTTGGTTCATGGTTTCATGGTCCATGGCTTTTAGGCCTGTGGCAAGACAGAAACTTCATGGAGGAGATACATGGATAGTAGAGGGAAACTGCTCACCTGTGGCAGCTAGGAAGCAGAGAAAAATAAAAGAACTGGGGAACCAAATGCACCCCTTAAAGGCACACCCCTAGTGAACTGCTTCCTCTAGAAAGACTCCATCTCCATAACAGTCCAGTTAGCTGTGAACTCATCAATGGCTTAGTCCACTGATGAAGCATCTTTGTGATAGCACCAACTGGAGACTGAAACTTTGTTCAACACACAAGCCTTTACAAGGAGCACTTCCTATCTAAACCATCGCAGTGAGGTATTACAAAGCATACAAAAATGAAACATATAGAAAGCAGTAGTTTTACTCTTGGAGTAGGTGTGACTCTGTGAGCTTAAGAAAGACTAATGTGGGGTTGATGAAAGGTTAGTTTGGAGTTATGGGAACACTTGGAATGCAGATGTCCAGGCCTACCACAGGGTGGTGACAATAAGAAAGGAAAAGCAGAGAGAAAACGTACAATAGAAATGATTGCAAATGCTGTGGGTTGTTGATACTTGCTACATAAGAGAAGGCTCCAACTTCCATAGGGGATGGCTTCATCCTCTCGCTTTCTTGAGCTCCTTCCTACAAAGCCACGATGCAAGTCCTCATTCTACAAAGAGTCTTCCTCAGAACGAGATCTTCGCTATAGAGGATAACCCTGGAAGCATAATTGCTTCCAAATCCTGACCAATCACATGTGTTGAAGTTCCAGTTTCTGACCACAAAGCAATGTACAGTATGTGAGTGAAGTGAAATGGCCTTGGAAGCTGAGGGGGCGGGACAAAGGTAATGTGGTTTTGAAATTTTAAAAGAAGGGTGCTCAGATTCCTTCCGTGCTTGGAATTCACAGCTGATATTCCTCTAAACAGACTTCAGAGTTCAGGAAATACAACCGGAAGCAGATGGGCCAGACAGCTGTTGTAGTCTGTGGTCAGTCAGTGTGTGCGGTAGGTTCTGCACAGCTTGAAGCCCCTGCCATGATTATCTCAGAAAGTCATTCTGTCTGTGTCTTTGAGGTTAGACTACAGAGTGACTGATGAGGTATTGCGAGTTCTTATGAATCATTCTTTTTCTTTACGGCTTGGTTGCAATCTGCGCATGATGAACGTGGAGTCACCACAGACCCAGGAAATGAGGACAAACAGACTCTGTAAAGCTGAACGTGTAACAAGGGATTCACAGAGCTGCCGTGCCTGGGTGCAAACAACCAGATTCTTGCCACAGAATGCCCAAAAGAAGGTCAAGGAAAGCTCAGGTGGCAAGTCTTGTTTTGGTTGAAAGTTTCTTGTTAAGAAGATTATTTTAGCTGAGTACCAGTGGCTCATGTCTGTAATCTTAGCTACTTGGCTGGGACTGACGTTAGGAGGATCGTAGTTGAAGTCATTCCAGGCAGAAAACTCTGTGAGTTCTTCTTCTCAACTGAGAGTTATATGCAGTGGCTCATGCTTGTCATCTTATAATAAGAAGCCTAAAATAGGAGGATCACAGCTTGCCTGTACCTCGGCAGGAAGTGAGACCCTATCTAAAAAAAATAACCTGCTGACCATTTGCAAGGCCCTGAGTTCCAACCCCAGGGCTACCAAAAAAAACAAAAAAGAAGAAAGAAGCAGAATTCTGTCTTAGGAGAAAAAAAAAAAGGCATCTGCCATTTAGTGAAGTGAACATGGTACATAGAGAAAATATTCCCCAAACTCCTCATTACTAACATAGCCGACAATTTTCTTCTAATGTGCCTTCATCTTGGAAAGAGTGTTTTCCTTAATTTCTCACTCTGCAGATGTTTTCTCCATCTGGCACTCAAAAGTATTGTTACTTGCATATAATTTTCCTTTGCAAAAAAAAAAAAAAAAAGCTGGCCTCAACTATGTGTTACAGGAAAGATCTCTGAGCTGTCTTTGAGCTGAGACTATTTTATGCCTCCATTCCATGGTTTTGAGGTCTCTGGGCAAGCATGCTTTCGCCCTAGCTGCTTTGCAAGTCTGGATGTTTGAAAGGGAGGAGAGCAAAAAACTGCCATGGAATATTATGTTGCGAATATGGCCAATAGTTTGCCTATGCCAATGATGCTCCAAAAAGATTGTAAAAGCTGCTTTTTGAAAGCATGGGGCTTGGGAAGAATACACACACACACACACACACACACACACACACACTCTTACACGTGCTGTACACAATTGGATTCAACCCCTTGTTTCCTGTATGAATGTTTCACACTTCATGCTATAATCACCCCTCCCCCATAGCTACTCCTCCCAATAGTCTGCTCCCCTCCCCCATGCCCGTTCCCTCCCCTCCCCCATGTTTATTTCTCCCAGTGGTCTGCTTTCCGCTCCCTGTCACTTCACCACCATTGTCAGCACATTTCTGACACTGCGGGCACACTGGGAAGGAAAGCACAGACTTAAGGGCCAGTCTGGGTGAATATTTTCAAACATGTTGTGGCAGATGCTGTTCTACCTTGAGCTCCCTCACAGCCTCGCGGCTCCACCCAAGTTCAATCCTGATTGTCACAGATAGAATACAACAGAGATCCTTTGCATATTAGGGATTTTGCAAGTCTCCACCAGTCCTGGTGATTTCCTTTCTTTTGCCAGATACTTACTTTCCCACCCTTGCTTAGAATGAAAAAAACTGTCTTGAGACATGGTTGTGGTCAATGACACTTAAGGGAATGTCTGCTAACAGGATTTTTTTTTTTCAGAGAAGAATAAATAGAGTCTTACACAACTCATTATGTCCACTCTGTTTTCCTGGCACTGGACACTGGGGTCATGGCTTGGGGTGGGCAGCCCCAGCTACTTTATATGATGAAAGAAGGGTCAAAGTAGCAGGATGTTGGTGGCCTACATCTGTCATCCTAGCTACTCAGGAGGCTGAGATCTGAGGATCCCAGTTCAAAGCCAGCCTGGGCAGAAAAGACTGTGAAACTCTTATCTCCCATTAACCACAAAGCCAGAAGTGGAGATGTACTTCAGGTGGTAGAGAACTACCTAGCCTTTAGCAAAAAAAGGTAAGCCAGAGTGGGTATCTCTGAGTTAAAGCTCCAGTACTGGTACAAAGAAGGAGGTACAAAGAGAGGGAGGGAGGAAGGAAGGAAGAAAAGAGGTGGGAAGGAAGGAAGGAAAAAATGGGGTGGGAAGGAAGGAAGAAAGAAGGAAAGAAAGAAAGGAAGGAAGGAAGAAAGAAAGAAGGAAAGAAAGGAAGGAAGGAAGAAAGGAAGGAAGGAATGCAGGCCAAGGGACTCTAAACACACCCTAACATCTTCAATTACTGGCCCAAGCCTGGGCTTCCAAAACATATACACTCTGTGTGAGAGATGTTTGCCTAAGTGTGTATACCAAGCAAAACGTGTGTTAAACATTAGTGCTAACATGTTGTGTTTGCGAAATGAGACCTCTTTTGAGAAATGAAAAATCAAAGGCACACTGAGGCAGAGACTAGAGAGAAAAATGACAGGCATGCTCCAAAGACTTTCTCCCTGCAGTGCTCATCATTACTGGCCCTCATCAGCCCTGCAATGAACTCCCACTTTTCTAGAAAAAGGTCCTTGCAGTAACCTATGGAGGACCAAGACCCAAAGCTGAAACTTAACTGCCCCCCCCCACTCCTAACCCCCTCCATTTCCACCAACATGACTATTGCTTGTATCTATAGGCAGTCTGGCAGCAGCACCCAGAAACCACAATACTCCTGGAAGGAAGGGAGAGAGAAGCTTTGAAAACTAGAGAAAAGCAATTTTGAAGTATTCCTGGGACCTGGGTACAGTAGGGCATACCTGTAATCCCAGCAGTATTCAGGGGCCTAAGGTTATAGGATTGGGATTTTGTTTTAAAAAAGAGAATAAAAATAAATAGAAAGATAAGAGGGGTGGGGGAAAGATATGGATGAACTTATTTACCTCTCCCATCTCTTTTTGGCCTCTTGCCTGAGGGACAATATTACTAAGCATGAAATGGTGAGATGAGGTAGAAAAGACTCAGAGAACATGTATTTGGGGGAAGAAAATGACAACTGTACAGAATGTGTACAGACTTATTTCTTGTTCTCTAAACAATACAGTAACTGCTTACAAAGCACTTATACCTGATTGGGCATTAGAAGTCATTTAAGATGATGTAAAGGACATGGAAAGATGAGTATAGGTTAATCAAATGGTTAATAAAAGCTAGCTAATATGCAACATTTATCTACTTAAAAAGAAGAGAAAATATACAAGATTTATCCATAGGCAATGTGTTTATAGTTTCTGAGTTAAGGATGAAAATACTTTGTATTTAAGACTCAAACTAAGAATGCCAAGAATTATATTTACACAAGATCCTGAAAATTTCTCTTAGCTGCAAGTTTCTAGTTTATATGTTTTATGGGCCTAATATCAAATTTCTCTTTGTAAGCAAAAACCTTGTACGTTTTCCAATTTAGGCTTAGAAGGCAAAGGTGAAGAGATGCATTGAATGTACAAGAAAAATAATAATAATAAAAAAAGAAGCTGGGTGCCAGTGGTTCATGCCTGTAACCCTAGCTACTCAGGACCCAGATCTGAGGACTGTGGTTCAAACTCAGCCGGGGCAGGAAAGTCTGTGATTAACCAATTAACCACTAGAAAATGGGAAGTAACACAGTGGCTCAAACTGGTAGAGCGCTAACCTTGCACAAAAAGAGGTCAGTTCAGTGCCCAGGCACTGAGTTCAAGCCCCAGGACTGGCAAAAAAAAAAAAGATTCATTCAGGAGTTTTAATATCACAACAAAACAAGTTTCATTGTTGCATGTAGGTGGCTTATCCTTGTAATCCTAGCTACTCAGGCGGCTGAGACCTGAGGATTGTAGTTTAAAAAAATAAAACAAGTTTCAAAAAGAGAGTCCAAAGGAAAATGAAGAGAAAATTAAAAAGGAAAAGAAACCCCTCTATCAACTCTACAATAACCATTTTAAAACAAGGAAACGAAGAGAATTTCCACACTTTATGCACATAAAAATTTCCAGAGTAGCAAAGCACAGGAAGAAGCTTCGACACTGTTCCACAGCATCAGGAAATGTCTAGATTTAAAGAAAAGATTCTACAGATTCCCAGAATAGAAAAAAAAAGTAACTCATTTCCAAAATATCAGGCACCAGACCGGCACTGAACTTGGTGCCATACAGCTCCACCAAAAACTAGAAGTTGAACTCATTCCTTCACAGTTCTTAGGAAACCCCTGTACTGCCAAACCCTGTAAGAAGATGGAATACAGACATTTTTCACAGAAGCAACATGTAGGAACTTAATGTGCTCTGCACTCTTTCTCTGGAAGCTACTGGAGAACATGAAAGCAATGAAATATATAGCATTTAGAATCGGGCAGTCTAAGACAGGAAAAGATAAGATGTTCCTCCCTGTGTGATGTTCAAGAAAGTTCCTAGACGAACAGCTGTGTACTCAGCCTGGAGAGTAGCTGGTCAAGAAAACATCAGTTGATGGAGGAATCTGGGAAGGAGTTTTCTTGCTTCTAAGGAATGTTGCTTTTGGAGTGGGAAAAACCTCATCAGGAAAATAATATTTAATAGCTACCCTGTGGTTTCAGTGAGACCCAACAGAAATTCATATAGTTCAATTTCTTTTTATGAAAAAAATGCCATGACCAAAACTGAAAAAAATAGAACAATCTAACTGACTAGATGGATCAGCATGATACTGAAAATATTTTAATAATTACTCCTTATTTTTGCATTAAGTTTCCAAAGTAACTTTTGTGACTTAAATAATTTTCTGCTTGGTTATATAAATATAAAGTATGTCTAAGTTCTATAGATTGTAGTAAAGATTTTCTGGAGGGAAAATAAATGTCTACTTGCCTGGCCTAAGTGAATTGTAGCATCTGTGTAGAATCTATGCTTCTGTCAGAGATCTAGCACTTGGCTTTGTCAGGAAGAGACTGTCCAGTGCTAGAGACTCTTAGGTTAGAACCATGCATGGCTGGGTTTTTCTTGGTATTCCAAGAGAATACTGTATTCTGCTTCGACTTTTTTTTTTTTTTTTGAGGGGGCTTGGTCTCAGGGCTTTGTACTCTTACGTGGCTGTTTTTCAGCTTATGGTTGGTACTCTACCACTTCAGCCACGTCTCCTGTGTAATAGTTTGATGGCTAATTGCAGATAGAGTCTTATGCCTCAGCTACCTCAGTAGCTCCTGGTGGAATGAATCACTAGCTCCAGGCAATCTGGCTTCAATTCTAAACAGTATACTGAGTGAAAATGTATGCCAATGTCAACATGAACCCAGACATAAAAACATTTTGCTATCCTCCAATAAGAAATGTTAGTATTGGTCAATTTTATATGGGGGGAGGGATAGAACATGAAGAAGAAAACTGATCTCACGGATCTAGCATTTCTATCTGGTTGATTGGCTCATAATCAAGTGGAATATAGTAAGAGATAGATAATTCTTATCACCAACATGGAACTTATTCAAGACCACATGCAGTGTGCAATTCAGACTAATAGAGACCTGGGAGAAAGTGATGCCAAATGAATATAAACCTTCCCCTGACACCCACCCAGGTCTGGGGACTGAGGAACTAAGCACTCATGCTAGGAAGGTGCTCTACCACTGAGCTCCACCTACACCCTAAATCTGTACTTTAGTCTGTACCTTGCAGACAGATACCTGTTTGGGGCTAACTTTTGATCCCTTTTCAGAGATCAGGCTCTTACAAAAATGATACTGAACTCAGGTGAAAATGTCTCCCAGCCCACAGCTCAGCCTCTACCATGCAGCTTGTCTTCCTGAGAAGACTGCAGCCTGCCCAGTTAGTTGTCTTTTGTTCTTCTTGGCTGATGTGGATTTTTCTTCTCCTCCTCAATCCACCCAAATCCAGTTCTATCTGCTTTTGGGCTCTACTAGATCACAGTTGAGATCTGCATAGTTGCCTATTTGTATTTCACTAACTTCAGGATGTTTCAGTATGACAGAGCAGCCTCAGGTCTGAAGTGGGAGCCTGCCAGTTACTCATGATGTTGTACCAGACAGAATCATAGACACCAGCCCTGCTGGTGTCTTCGTCTTATTTTACTTTCAAGTTATTTCCAGCTGCTGCCATGGTGAAAACGAAGACCGCGGTCCTTCGCATAAATCAAGGCTTTTAACGATGGGACCTTCAGGACCCAAACAAAGGTTTTTTAGAAACCTCTCTGTCTGCCAAATTTTTGGTAAAAATAATTCTTCACTGTATTTCTCTCCAGGACGGCAGCTGTTTAGCATCAGAAAATCTTAATAACGACAATAACCAAATGTAACCCTGCTTTTCAATGGTAGAATAATTAGAAAAGAAAAATGAACTAGAGCTCTTGCTGTTATTCCCGAATGCTTCCTAGTGAACAATCCACTCTGATATATGTAAAATTAGGTTGCAATAGGATAAAAGTAGACACGTCTATTTCCCATTTGATTTCGAGGATGCCTTTTTGAAGCAAGCAATAATCATAAAGGAAAGTAAGGAAGGACCAGACACAAATACAGAATCCTATTGACTCCACCACCCCAGGCTAAAATCATTTGGAAGTCCCAGCTGTATAGTCTATTTAAAGACTTGCATCGAATAAAAGACATCTTTATTTTATTTTTTATTTTTTGCTGTCTTGTACTCAAGCCATGATTTAGGCTTAAATTTTTTTGTTATACACTTTATCGAATGTAGTAATACGTCCTGAAACCAGGTGGCATATGAACTATTTCAACCAAAAGAGAAAGGAGGACGAGAAAATATTTGTGGATTTTCCAGAAATCTTTCACAACTTTCACAGTGAATGGCAATTATTAGGAAACCAAGTTTGACATTGCAGTAAGGGCGTATCATTACTCAATAGGATCTATTTATAAGCTCTTTTTAGCAAAAAGAATGCTGAATAGCTGTGTCTACTTTGACATAGACACTAAAGTAAAAATAGTTGCATAGTATGTTAGTCATTCAATTGTTTTACTAGTTCTCTATTCTGAGACTTGCAGCTGGAGTGACCCTACTATAGATGCATACATTGTTGCATTTAATTAGCAAAATAGAGCCAAAGAATTATTGTGCGGTAGAGCCGGGTACATAGTAAAGGTAGTTCAGGATTTTGGATTGACATAAGGTATAGTAGTATGCTTTAGAAAAACACAGTAGGAGCTGGGGAATCTGTAGTTCATACCTTTAATTCTTGCTATGGGGGAGGCTGAGATATGAGGATCAGGGTTTAACACCAGTCCAGACAGAAAAGTCTCTGAAACTTCTATCTCCAATTAACCAACAAAAAGCTAGACATGGAAGTACAGCTCAAGTGGTAGAGCAGCAGCCTTGACGGACAAGACTAAGAAAAATACAGCGGGGATATATAAATAGATTTAAATTAAATTAGTACACTTTTTTTGGGGGGGGTCCAGTCGTGGGCCTGAACTCTGGGCCTGGGCGCTGTCCCTCAGCTCATCTGCTCAAAGCTAGCGCTCTACCACTTGAGCCACAGTGCCACTTCTGGCTTTTTTTCTTTTTGCTTATGTGGTGCTGGGGAATTGAACCCAGGGCCTCATGCATGCAAGGCAAGCGCTCTACCACTGAGCCAGCTTCCCAGCCCCTAAATTAGTACACTTATTTACCAAGGTATTTCTTCTGAGCATTTTCAAAAGCCTTTACCATCATGTGTATCCGGACTACAGCCTTGATCTAAGAGGGGTCAGCAATGTTCTACAGGGAACTGTCCCATCCAGAGTTTAGCAGACACAAACCTAGAATATTCCAACAGCGAAGTCTGAGGCTCTGATTGCAATTAATTTATAGTTTCCTTTTGAATAACGAAGCCAAGATGTGTGCTGAAATTCAAATGTGATTTCTCCAGTCAAGTCTTTTCATGGGAAATCTGTATATTTTATCAAATTAATTTAATATGGGCATGATTCTTAAAAATCAATGGAAAAAATATCCATATGCCACATATGGAAAAGGTTTTTGTAAAACATTACACCAATTCTAGTGTTATCCACAAGGTTTGGATAATCAAAACTTTAGCTAAGTAAGGAAATGGTCATTCTTAGGTTTGTTGAGAGAACATACCGTCTGCTTTTATACATGTAATAGAAACCAACTAAAATAAACCTTGCTCTTACTAATGTTCTCACCATTGGGTGATGTATTAGTTTGAATGAAAAACTTACACATTCACAGAAAATAGATAAATCACTGGTTCTAAAAAAAGGAAATTTGGCAACCTAATATATCTCAGTCTGCAGTAGACAGAAATAAATTCTCCAGTAGTAAAAGTTGTGGACATGGAGTGAAATTCAGTAATTATGAATTAGGGAGTCATTAGCTGAAAGCAAGCACTTAAAAATGATTCTAAGAAATAGGCTTGTTCAATAAAAACCCAGCTCAAAGTCTTACTTGGATAGAAGAGTTAAATAAAGACAGGATGGATCATCGTGCTGAAATGGACCCAGAAGCACAAAAGGAAATGGATATTGGACCTGTTCCATTGGCTTCCAACTACACATAGTCTTAGTCTTCATGAAAGAACAGCCCATGGTCATCAAGACAATAGTATTGACAGTGATCTTGACAATAGTCTAACCATCTCAGGAGCAAACCTCACCCCCATGGATCTCTTTTTCACTCCTCTTCCTTCTCTATTTCCCTCTCTGGTCTTTTGCTTTCCTTTTCTGTGGGTTGTGGGGATTGAACTCTGGGCCTGGGCACTGTCCCTGAGCTCTTCAGCTCAAGGCTAGTGCTTTACCACTTGAGCCACACAGCACCACTTCTGGTTCTCTGATGGTTAATTGGAGATAAAAGTCTCAGGGACTTTGCTGCCAGGGCTGGCTTTGGACTATGATCCTCACATCTCGACCTCCTTAGTAGCTAGCCTGAGTCCCCGGTGCCTAGCCTCCATGGTCTTTTTCTACACCCCTCCCATTTCCTTTGGAATGCCTTGACTGTTCCTAACTGGGGTCTTTATGTGCTCAAACATCTTTACCACTTTGTCCTAAGTGGAATCCGGCTTTCCTTGCTGATGTCACAAATCCCATCATCCTCTCCCCTGAGGGAGGGTTCTCCTGCTCCCCCATTTTGTGAAACTTCTCTCACAATGGTGTTGCCAGGATCATTCAGCCTCTGCCTCTCTTTAAAGTCTTTGCATTCCACCTACAATTGAGCTCCTCCCTGACCACCCTGCGCATTTCCCTCACTCTTCTCAAAGTGACTTCGCTATTCAGCATCTGGAGTTCTACCATCATCACATGTTTCTTCTCACATGTTGATTTTGTGGTTCCTTGGCCTCTTCTCCTTCTGTGACCTTAGGCCTCTACTTTAACTATGCACTCAAACAAATATCGCTTAATGTTGTTTTATGACTTGGAAGGAGTTTGTTGTAAGATTTTGCACCTCAGTATCATCCCTTTGATCGTAACTATTGTTGCCTTTCCACATTGTGAAATCTCACATTCCCCTTCGTAAGTGTTGTTCTTGGTGTAACTCATTTTCGTGTGCCTTTCCCATCTCCTGTGACCATTTCCCATCATTCCCTTTCTGACTTAATCCCTGATCTAACTTATTCTGCTTCTTTTTCTGACCCTAATTGCACTGCTTGGATAATGCTCTCAATGACCAGTTTTCAAGGATCAAGTTCAAAATAATGGCCTCTCCACTGGGCCCCGGGGCTGTCACGATCAGTTGCCACCTTCTGAATCTGATGATGGCTGAGAGAAAGTCAGGAAAAGATGCCATTGAATGCAATACAAGTTTCCCTCTTAGGTTTCAGATGAATTCTTCCCACTGCTAGGGAACACTCGCATTCCTTCCCTGATTGTCATTTCTCACAGTTCTATTTAACCTTCTGTTGTTGGCCTTCATCATTCCACAGTGACCACAACTATCTTTCTTCACACACTTGCTGCAATTCTGTTATTTGAACTGGAATCTCCTTCTTTCCTTCAGCATATCTTTTTGAATTCTTCACCACTGGAAAAATCTTTCCATTCGGATTTCTGTGCATTAAGTATTTGTCTTAAAAATCAATCAGTCTGTCTGTCTGTCTGTCTGTCTATCTATCTATCTATCTATCTATCTATCTATCTATCTATCTATCTATCTATCTATCTCATGTATCTATCTATCTATCTATCTCATGTATCTATCTATCTATCTATCTCATGTATCTATCTATCTATCTCATGTATCTATCTATCTATCTCATGTATCTATCTATCTATCTATCTATCTATCTATCTCATGTATCTATCTATCTATCTATCTCATGTATCTATCTATCTATCTATCTCATGTATCTATCTATCTATCTCATGTATCTATCTATCTATCTCATGTATCTATCTATCTATCTATCTATCTATCTATCTATCTATCTATCTATCTATCTATCTATATCTCATGTCCCTTTTATCCTAACACTTGAGATGTGTAATAGGAGTTTGGTTTGGAGATGGGTCATTTAGAGGAGCAAAGTCCCTTTGGAATGCAGGACATTTGAGGGGGGGGGCTTTCTAGGATGAGTTCATCTTTCTTGCTGTTGTTTTTATTGTACTGATAAAGTACTATGTGATTTTTTTTGTTTCTTTTGTATGTTCTTCCCCCATGATATAAGCCCTGTTTTCACTATATTTGATTCCAGTGCCCTGCATCTTGTATACAGATTTTTCTGATTTGGGGAGGGGAAGGGAAAGAAAAAAATGCTGAAATAAGGATATAGGAGGACCCATTGTAACAATGAGATGTACAAGTCACTATGTTGAAAATAAACTTTACAACTTTGCAGGGGGAGGGGAGGAGTTGGAGAGGTGGGGAGGGAAAAACAAAGGAGGGGGAACAAGGCTCGATAGGAAATGGACTCATGTAACTATAAACCCTCTGTACAGTATCTTTACAATAAAAAAAAAACAGTTGGACTCTTGAGAGGCTGAATTTCTAGAATAAGAGAGGGAGCTCCAAGAGGAGGGGAGGGCAGTTCAGTGCCCTGGATTTCTGTTCCCCACTGGGCTCCACACGAAGCTTGAGCATTATGACTTGGCAGAGGGCATCCATGACCGAGAAAAACTGAGTTGAGGCTTGATTGGGAAGAAGATAGAAGAGTAGGCTCAAGAGCACTTACGTCTTTCAATGCAATTATAAAGATACTAGACACTATCATGGGAAAGTTAGAAAACAGCATGGTGAATAAAACAATACGATCCATTTCAGATCTGATGACTCAATGAACTCTTGGTAACATTTGATGTATTTCCTTCTAGTATGAATATGTTAGTTGGGTAATTCATTTTCCGTAAAATTAGCATCATGTATATTATTTGTAGCTACTATACTGTAGTGCAACATTATTAACAGTTTGGTATCCAATTCCCAATATGACCTCTGAACACACTGTTTATATGTGGCCTCAGAGCTTTACTTCCCTTTCCTTAAAAATGTCCCTTTTATCTGAGAGGGGCCATATTTTTCAACTTTGAACGTTTTTGCTGGTACTGGAGCTTGAACTCAGAGCTTCACACTCTTGCTTGGATTTTTGGCTCAAGACTAGTACCCCACCACTCAAGCTATACCCCTACTTCTGGCTTTTTGCTGGTTAATCAGAGATACGAGTCTTATGGACATTTCTGCCTGGGCTGCTTCTGAACCACATTCTTCAGATCTCAGCCTCCTGAGTAGCTAGATTTATAAGAAGGAGCCACTAACTTCTGGCTTTCAAGTTACTCTTATTTAGGCATGGTGTGATGGAAACTTGAAATTGCATTATCATGTATCCTTATGCTATAAGGCACCAAATAGTTAAGGTGAATATAGTATATTTTTATTTACTTATTTGTTTTTGTTGGTCGTGGGGCTGCTTGAACTCTGGGCCTGGGTGCTGTCCCTCAGCTCTTCAGCTCAAGGCTAGTGCTGTGTCACTTGAGCCACAGAGCCACTTCTGGTTTTCTGGTGGTTTAACAGAGTTAAGAGTCTCATGGATTTTCCTGCCCAAGCGGGCAGATCTCAGCCTCCTGAGCAGCTAGGATCACAGGCATGAGCCACCAATGCCCAGTTATAGTATATTTAAAAACAAATGGTTGAGTGCCACTTTGGGTGGAGACAGGGCATCTGCAAATATTTCCAGTTAAATATTACACATCAACTAAGACTCCTAGCCATAAAAGTAAGTACTCAGCTTTCTTCTGGAAATGTAATTATGCATTACCTTTACCAAAAGACGAGTGTAGCAAAGTAGCATTATTCTAATGCCTAAGAATGTGACACTGTGTTAGAGCCAACACTTACAAGAGAAAAAAATCCTAAGAATATATCAAAATGTTATTCCTTAGTTAAAAGTTTCACACTTCAGGAAGTTCCTTGATTGGACTTTCCACTTCAGGGAGGGGTTGTTTTCAAAGGGATCCAACAGAAACACTGGTACTGTAAAGTCATCATCACATTGTATTAATGAAGAGATCATATTTGCACAAGCACCAACTGTAGAATCAGGGTCAGAATTGCTTCTACAGTCTGTATTGATTGCTCCTGAATGGGCTGGGTGACTGTGTCTTTGTCTGTCTTTGTTTCTCTTTCCCTTTCTCTGTAATTTTATAGAAATCCGGAAAGACTAATTTCTGCCCCGTGTTTTTCCCAGTGTTATTTTGAAGGTCCCTCTGCTTCCATATTTTGCATTTTCCCTGTTATTGGATTGAATTGCTATTGACTTTGAAGACAGAGAAAATCTTTTAACCCAAAATGGAGCTGGTACATAGGGAATCTCCAGAGTTAAAAGTAGAATGGTTTATCTTCTCAACATTAAACTGGGATAGAAAGGCATTTAGATTGTACTGAACCTAATTTGGGGATTGTCCACTCTTACAAAATCTGCATGTTGTTAAAGGATGAGTTGGGTTTATGTATGTGAGCATGTGTGGATCTGTGTACGTTCTTGTGCATATCTGTGCATGATCTTGGAGATCAGATGATTGACTATTCAAAGACCATGCTTTCAACATTCATTTCAGTGCTGGCACCCAGCATTTCCCAATACCTTGCAGGTGTTTAATAACAGTGAGGAAATCCAAAGCACACCAGATTTTAAGATGCATTTATGTATATTGAAGAACTTTCTCATAATTATTTGATGGTTACATTTCTTTGGCTACTTGTCATATATTTTGCCATAGGCCATTTTGCTTCACTTGTCTTTGTCCTTCATGTTTCCTTTTGTCTACCAGGTAAGGCTCAGGCTAGATTAGAACCTAGACAACCCCCTGTATTCTAATGTCAAAGAGTAATATAGTGAGATCTTGAACCCTAGCTAGTAGAGGTTAAAGGATGGAAAAATGTTCAGTTTGCTAAATTATACAACCCAAGCCACACACTGGGGTTTGAGCTCTGGTCCAAGATAAACAGGACAGGAAGGGAGTAACACAGAAGGCCTCAGCCCTTCATCAAAAGTCTGGCATCTGATGAGGGGTGTTAACATGTCAAGTCTACACACCTTGAAACAGCAGCGTTACTGTACTGACATTGCTGACAGGCTTTGCAAATGTGCACTAGAGAATGAACATGTCCCACTAGTCCTTCCAAATGTCCCATTTACTCTACAAGGTATTAAAGTACCAAGCCCCGCTTTAGACTGTGGGGAGAGAGGGAATCCAAGGCCTAGCTTTCAATGAGCTTACATTATAATACTGGAGGGAAAGCAACACAAATAACCAGAAGGCAAGTACATACACTGTCAGAAATAATTATGTCCTCTGCGATAATTAAAGGGGATGCTTTCCTGGAGTGTGGTTGGGTGGCTACTTTAGGATGGGTGGTCAGGGGAGTAGCTGAGATTTGAAAGGCAAGAAGAAGCCAGTTATTAGAAGAACATTCAGGGAGTAATAGAATATTCCACGCGAGGGCACAATTTGTATTGATATTTGTGCCTGGGAGAACCCATAAGGAACTTCCAAATATATAAGTCCTAATAGAGTTGAGTCACTGATAAAGAGTAACCAAGACTGCTCTTTTCTTCCCTCTCTGACACACATCCTCTCCCATTCCTGCATATGCCATGAAGAGATATCTGTCTTATTTTGAATATACTGATTGCTCTGAAGACACAGCTTTGCTTTGTCAGACTAGAATTAGACTGACACCAAAAATCCTGCTATATGGGCATGAAAGAGGTTATGAGATATGCTCTCTTTTGAGACAAAATTTGCAGAGACAGTTGAGTGTCTAATAATTGGTGTGGACTCAATGAGAAAGAAAGGAGCAAGGTTATAAAATGCAATTATTTTGGAGTGCCTACTTTAACCTAAAATTACTTTTCCCTTCCTTCCTTTCCTTCTCTTCCTTCCTTCCCTCCCTCCCTGCCTCCTACCTACCTACTTCGTTCCTTCCTTCCTCCCTCCCTCCTTCCCTCCCTTCCTTCCTTCTTTTCTTACTTCTTCCCTTCCTTCCCTCCTTCTTTGGTACTGGGATTTTAAACTCAGGACTTCATATTTGCTAGGCAGGTGCTCTGCATGGAGTCATGCCTCTAGCTCATTTGAACTAGTTATCAATGAGACAGAATCTTGTTTCTTGCCGGGGTAGACATATGAACTGTGCAATCTCTATTTCTCACTTCCTACATAGCACAATAGCTTGGGTGACAGGAGGCACATTCCACTGTGTACTTTTGTATTTTTCTGCCAAAGCTGGCTTGGAACTGTGATCCTCCTGATCTCAACATCCCATGTAGGTGGATTTCAGACACGAGCCACTAGTGGGAACCTGGCTCCATTTTTTTTTTCCCTTTAAGGTAGGAAGTAATGATGCTGCATTTTTCTTTAGCGATTGAGAGAGGGCAATTGATAAGAGCCATTGATTTTAGTGTGGAAAAACATTTTAAAACATTTTATTATCATTCTTCCTGTCATATGGGCATGGACTTTTATGGCAGTGTATATAGTTTTGGCATTAGGGTGGCAAGTAATCCTAATTTTATCTGCTGAGCTGACAATTCCTGGGTTCACAGAGTTGCTCATGATTTCACCCTATAGTCATTTCCCTTTCTGTTATTCATTGTTTTCTCTCTGTGTGTAGCTTCTATTTCTCTCTCTCATAAGACAGAAGACCCCACAATAGAAAGACATTAATGGGATTTGAAAATAGCATTTTTATTTATATATTGTTTGATTGGATAGAGAAGGTAGGCTCATTAGAAAAAAAATCACTGCATGGCTGGGCACTGGTGGTTCATGCCTGTAATCTTAGTTACTTGGGAGGCTGAGATCTGAGAATCACAGTTTGAAGCCAGCCTAGGCAGAAAAGTCCCCAGGAGCCTCTTATCTCCAATTAACCACTCAAAAACCAGAAGTGGTGCTGTGGCTCAAATGGAAAAGCACTAGCCTTGAGCATAAAGAAGCTTAGGGACAGTGCCTACGCCCTGAGTTCAAGTTCCACAACTGACAAAAATAAAAAAATCATGGCATACTTTTCTGTATGTTTTTCAAATCACCCACTGAGTTGAACACTCCCAGGATTTCCTCCCATTGACTGCATTTCAGGCCTTTAAAGAACTGTTTTGCGTTATTTGGAAAACCCAGAATGGTTCACACTGAGCCCAACATTTATTTTGAATCTTCAGGCATCATTTGTGGAGAAAGAAGTGGATAAATAGGCAATAAGTTAGATTTACGTCCGTTCCCATTTTGCTGACAACACATACGATTTCATGATGCTTTCTTGGTAGTGTCACAGACGATTATGAATATTGGCCACCGAGTCACAGAACTGATTTTTTTTTGTTTTTGTTTTTGTGTTTTTTCTCTTATAGTCCTTGGTGATTTTATGGTCTCCCAGCAGGAGGTAAGGCAGTCTGCAAGGCCACTGTGCAGCGCCTCTGGAAATGACCTGCGTTTGGTTATGTTCCTCTGGTACTTGAGGTGCCATGTCAGAGGCAGACACTGGGGCTATAGAAAATGGACTGGCTGCCGCCATGACACCAAGCCAGAAACTCCCCTTGATGGCAGGAAGGACAGACCCAAAGGGAGGTCTGGGGTACTTGCAAGTCTACTGATGATGAATGTACTGTTGAGGATATTTATTAGATAACTGAAGATGTTATCTAATAACAGGGCTTAGAGAAGTGTTTATGATATTTATATCCTTTCATGACAGTTTTAAATCCCCCTCCTTTGTATGATCATAACTGGAGCTTTTTTTGAAAATGACACTTTTGCCAGGTACCCGTAGCTCCTACCTGTAATCCTAGCTATTCAGGAGGCTGACATATGAGCATCAGGTCCAAAGCTCTCCTGGACGGAAAAGACCATGAGACTCTTTCTCCACTTAACTAGCAAAAAGGCAGAAGTGGATTTATGGCTCAATTCGTAGAGCCCCATCCTTGAGTGAATAAAGTTCAAGCTTCAGTAGTGGCACCAAAACAAACAAACAAAACAAAAATCAAAGTCAAAACAAAAACAAGATCATTTCTACAAGTATTTAACAAATTAAATACAATGACCAGATTAACTTCTTTCAAGAACAAGTACTTTACTTTGTATTACTTTCCCCTTCTAATTATTTCCTGCTAGGTTGATTTGGAATGATAAACATTAAATATCATAAAACCCTGAGGGATGAACTTCTTTCTATCAAAGGAAGTAAAAATCACAGGGTGATGGATAAAGACGAAAGCAAACTATAGATTTTCCACAGCTGATGATAAAACAACAAATCTCATGATTTGAATATGACATTCCATAATGTTTTCTTATCAATGGATGCAATGGGTAAAGCAAGAGCAAACCTTTTCAGACCAGACCAAACCAGTAGGCCAGATAACCTCAAGAGGGCCAGACAAGCAGAACATTTTTCTTTAATTGCCTCTGCATTATTTGAATTGTCACATCACCATGCACTGATTTTATAATGCAAACAAATCATTATATTTTAATTATTTTAAATTTTCCCAACCAAGAAAAAGTTTTAAAAAAGATAAAGTATCATCCATCATGTACTATCTTCTACCTGGCTAAAGGCAGGTAATTATACAATATGAAAACTGTGAAGCCAAGCTCTAGGGAAATATGTAGACACTCAAAGATTTGGAAAAAAAAAAAAGAACAGTAATAAAATCTACTTTAGGTAAATACGCCGCCAGATTTTGTGTTACATACTTGTTCTGCCTTTTCCCAAATTTCCTCCTTTCGATCTCACACTATCATCTCTTTTTATTGTCTTATTGTACATCGGACATCTGACTCGTAAACACATTATGATGTTACTCTTCACATTTGTGCCTGAGCTACCTGTCCCCTTAATAACCACAAAATTGTTCTGCCTGTATTTGTAGACATGCCCCCACCAGACAAACAGGTATCAGAGCTAAAAACTACAGAATTGTTCAGATGCCCGAGATAAGAAGAGCTGTTAAGGACCATTAACAAGTTTTCATGTTTACTCTCCCTTGATTTATCACCAATTCACGATGGCTTGTTATAGTAGATAAACTTCACTTAATCAAGAGCCAGTCAAGTACCACTCATGAAACACATCACCCTTTCTTTCCCAGGAAAGCAGGGACCTGTCTCATGAAGAGCACTACAAACACATATTTAAAATACAGGGAGGAAAGAAGTAAATAGTGGCCATTAATTTGACGGCTGGTGCTATGAGTAAGTCTCTTTTATGGCTGCTATTTTCTTTAAAAGCGTATTTTGCCTGTTGAAGCTCTCTCCATAGAGCCAGGACATAGGTCGCTTTCTCACTATTTAATGCAACTTTAGTCAGTAGCTCTATTATCTTTAAAAAAAAAAAAACAACCAGAAGAAAATACAAAATTAAGTGCTGGGTAGATTTTTGAAACTATGACATGAGATTGTTCAGAAGACTATTTTTTTATGACACTCTGCCCATTTGTTGATTAAAAATGTTTTGGGAGTTGGTTTAGTAAATAATAGAGGAATGTCAAAATGTAAGGTTATTATTCTAATGTAAGCGCGTCATAATCATTTCTCCGATCATAGAAAGAACATGGAATGCTTAGGACTAGGGAAACAAAGAATAATACCTATCATCTAGGAATTTTTCTTGCACCAAATCACAAACACCAGACCTTATGGGGGAAATACAAGGGAGTTTCCTAGGTTTGGGCCAATCGAGTGCCTACACATTCTAAATAGCTCATGCATTTTGACTGACCTCTGTCAGAGCGGTAACTCAAGTTACTATGATAGATCTTTTTGAGTTCACTTATTTCTACCTCTCTCTGACATTGTAATGGTTCCATTTTTAATAACTCTGCTGCACAGTGCCAATGGAAACAGCTCATACAAGCTTTTCCATCCTTATCATCCTAAGAAAATATCAGAAATCAAATAGGAAGGTGGAACTATGCAGTTCCCTGGAATTCTGGAGCCAAGTCACTGGAGTTGAGAAGAGTACTCTACTCTTCTTCCTGACCAGCCTATCTCTGGTTTCACTGCTTCTGCCAGGATCTACACACTGAATTTCCATGCTCAGATTTGACTTGTCTCCTCCTATCTTTATCAGATCTCCTTACTGAGTGCTATAATGAAAATATCTGGTCATATTTTACTAGAGGGTGCCAAGTTCACCTAGCCACCTTTTTCATCTTTACTGGGAGCAGTTATACTCTTGGCTACAAGTTGGAAGGCCATGGAACTCACGCATTATTTTTGCATTCAAAACTAGTTACATCCTTTAATAAAAGGAAGATTTAACTGAGCTTCTCATTCCCTTCCTCCCTTCCTCCCTCTCTTCCTCCCTTCCTCCCTCTCTTCCTCCCTTCCTCCCTCCCTTCCTCCCTTCCTTCCTGCCTCCCTTCCTCCCTTCCTCCCTTCCTTCCCTTCCTTCCTTCCTACCCTTCCTTCCTTCCCTTCCTTCCTTTTTTTTTTTGAAGCCTGGACAAGTTGCCCTGTAGTTGAATTCTGTAAAAAAAAAAAAAGTGTTTTCTAACCAGAGAGGAAAGTAGCAGGAGTATGGAAAGTATTATAGAAGTATGCAGAAGTACTCACAGTTTTGGTTTGGCAAGCAGGGGCGGTGGCTCCTTGGTGGGTGAAAGCAGGACCGCTGGTGTTGGAAGAGATTTATTAGCGTTGGCCTTGCCATTCATCAGTCCATTCATTCCATGGCCGGGGTGGACTCCGTTGCTTTCCCTCTCGGCAGAACCGAATTGCATCTGAAGGGCTGCCATGCTGAGTCCTAAGTCAGGGCTGTTCACCTGCTGGATCTCACATGGTTTCTTGGATGCCAACTCAAAGTTGCTCGTCTCCAAGATTGGAGGGGGCGGTGGAAAGTGCTGGAAGTGGTCATTGTTGGCATACCCCAATGAGTCGTAGCTACAATTTTCAGTGTTGGCTAGGAAAAGGGAAGAAAAGGGAGATGCTACCACTTCACCAAGTCATCTTCTCGCCATCATAGGTCTCCTGAGAATCCCTTGTGTCCTGTTCTTAGAGGGGGATGCTGCCCTCACTAGGTATAGCGTTGCCAGCTGGGAGGCCTGGCTTTTCCAGGATTACTTCAAGTGTCTCCCACCTGCCTCATTTCCCAGCTGAATTCATACACAGAGAAACTACTCATCAATTCATTAACTCCAAATAAGACCTAAAGGTAGAACTTGGTTTAATAATAATAAAAAAGGACTACACAAAGAGTATCAACCAAAATGCTTTAACTTGTCACTTTTCAGTCCATGAAGCTCACTGGAAACTGATCCATGTTTGTACCCAGTAGCTCAAGCTATAAAACATTTATGTGGATATTCATTTTATTTTAAAGTGAAGGAAAGAAAAGTTCTGAGTATCAGTGAAATGGATGCCTTTTCCTCTCACATGAAACGTTTTCTACGCCAGATATTTGTCACAGCTGTGTTTTGTTTGCTTGTTGTGGGTTTTTATTTTTTTTTTTTGCCAAATTCCTGTGACTCACACCTGTAATCCTAGCTACTTAGGAAGCTGAGATCTGAGAATCCCAGGTTGCAGCCAGACTAGACAGAAAAATCTAGGACATGATTATCTCTCATTAATCTGCAAAAACCCTGGAAATGGAGTCGTGGCTCAAGTGGTAGAGCACCAGCCTTGAGCAGAAAAGCTAAGGAACAGTGTTAAAGCCCTGAGTACAAGCCTCAGTGACAGTGGAAAGAAGAAAGGAGACTTTATTTTGTTATCCACAATATTCTCTCTCTGTGTATGTATGTATAAATAAAAAAAAAAATATATATATATATATATATATATATATATATATATATGTTCCCCTCACCTTTCCCAGATCGCAGCAGACCTTCTTTTATTATTGTTCTTTGAGCACCCCACTACTGGCATAGCCACTTGATGGAATAGTCTTCTAGCCAACTGCAAATGAACATGCCCAATACACCCTACTCTATGACTCCAATGATGACCCTAGCATTTCTTACCTACGGGAGTCCTTCATGTTAACCATTTCCCTTTCATTGCCTTTCTCAATGGAGATGGAAAAGCATATGCAATCTCCACTCTCCTTCAGCCCTGGAGCCACTTTTGGTCATGCCTCTGCTGCCACCTAGCCCTGAGTTCTTGCTCTTCCAGGAACCAAATGGCAATGGAGTTCTCCAACTCAGTCTCAGGCAGCAGACTTCCACTTACTGGTTCCCTGCCGTGTGTATTACTATGGGCCAGGCTTCATCAAGAGGTTTAAAACAGAACAAAAAAAAACCCAAAACCCAACTCTGTACGCTGACTAATCGAGATGGGCCAATCACCATAACTGAAGAAAGCTCATTAATAATAGTAGAAAATAGCCAAGTAAAAGAAATAATAAAAGCAACGTGGTGTTTTAGGATGCCTTTCCTGGTGTTATGTTTTTTTGAGTTTAGAAAATGTCCATCTATTTTTGAGTATTGGTTGCAATATCCTAACATATTGCTTTATTTAGAAGTTATAAATTATCATTGAAGTTTGACTTTTAAGATCTTTATTGCTTTTCTGAATTATACTTCCTCCCTCCCTCCCTCCCTCCCTCCCTTCCTTCCTTCCTTCCTTCCTTCCTTTTCCTCCCTCCCTTCCCTTTCCTCCCTCCCTTCTTTCTTTCTTCCTTCTTTTGTAATTCAGAACCTCATGTACCAGACAGGCACTCTATCACTTGTTACATCTCTTGTCCTACACTAGGATTTTATTGATTTTTTTTCCAGAAGTTTAGTGGCCCAGACTACAATCTAATATTACCAGTGTCTCAGGACCTCATCCACCGGCATTTCTGAGAAGCATGACTACAATCTGACTTACTAGATGACTTTCTAGGTGGAGAGGATTCCAGGTTACCACAAAGACTTAGAAAACCAGTTCCATTGTTTCCCCAAATGAGACTGCATTATTAAAAAAAACAACCCCCCAAAAACAAAACAGCCCCCAAAATGAGTGCCTTGTTATCCACAGTTCTGCCCCCTTTCATAGCCTTCCCCCAAAGCCTTTGTTTCAGATAAAACAATTGATTGTTGGGGGGTAACTCCTGGAGGTACCACCAGCATTCCTAAAGGCTGAGTGCTCCTGGGACAGTTGCTTTTGACATGTAGAAAGAGCACTGGGGAACAGAACCACATACCTGAAGTGACAACTAGTTGGGCAGTGCTGGTCACTGATCCATACTCATTTGTTGCTGAGCAGGTAAAGATGCCAGCGTCTTCGGGGAAAGTCTCAGCGATGACAAGGGTGCAAATCTCCTCTGGAAGGGAAGAGAACAGGGTCATTCATCAGGATAAACCACTGAGTCTTTCTTTTCCAACCACTTTTTTTCCCCCAAATCTTCTTAAGAGCAAACATTTCAGCCTTCTAGAATAAAGCTTTCTTCCTTCAATTTCACTATCAATACATGAAGAAATTCATCTCAAAATATTGTCTAGATATCAGCTGACATGTAAGTGTTTAGGGCTCTCTTTTAAATTCAAATTGAAGACCCTTGTTTTTTTCTGTGTGTGTGCTTGTACTGGGGCTTTAATTTAGGGCCTCTACATTGTCCCTTGGTTTTCTTCCTCATGAGTGTTACTCTACCATGTGAACCACAGCTCCAGTTTTAGTCTTTTGTGGATTAGCTAGAAGATAAAAGTTTCTTGGATTTTTCAGACCAAGCTAGCTTCGAACTTTGATCCTCATATCTCAGGATAGCTAGGATTATAGGTTTAAGCCACCTGTGAAACTTATTAACATCATTATTTAAAATGTAGAGAACTGTACACCTGCTTTATCTTCTGTTATTTCGTGTGTTTGTACAAAGTTTGTATAATGCATTTGTATTATCTGTTCAAAATAAAATTTATGAATTTATCATAATACAAAGGTATCATAATACAAAGGTATCATAATATAATAGGTGTAATAATACAATAGGTATTCAAAGGAAAAGAAAACTAATTCATGAAACTATGTTTGGTTTTATCTTTACAGACTCAAAGGAAAAGCTATCTTGAAAAATAGCAGAAAGGGGCAAAAGAAATCCAGTCTTTGTGATTAGGGATAATTCTAGTATAGCTAACATTTGGCCAATTAAAAATACTGCATAGTCAACTAGACTTTTAGTCCATCCAGGAGCCTGAAATAAGTATAAGTACTAGACTTCTTTCTCTTTTTTTCCTTAGGAATGTTTAAATGGTCTATAAATCTTAATTCTATATTCTGAATTCTTAATTTTAATTTTTCCATTTTAAACTTCAAGACATTTTTGAAAAATACAACTTTTTGGGGGTAGAACTTGTCTTGGACTGTGTTTTAGAGATTCAATATTGTGTTTCCATAAAGAAAACTCAAATCAAGGTTACATTCCATGAAACAGGAAGCTGCAGTCTGACGGATAGGAAAGCAACAAAAGCTCACCTAAGCTCACTTCAGTGTCTCCATCAATGCCAAAGACTCCCCTGTCTCATGAGAGGTGCACTGTGGGAACTGGGAAAAACCCATGAACAAACCCTGTAAAACTGTGGCGTGTGATTGACACGTAGGTGATTTTGATATTTTAAAACCAGTGATTCTGTGTAGAGAGACTTAGGAAAAACTAAAGTGCCGAAGAATGAACTGGCAGCTTTGACACTCATTTTGTGTCCTTCTGCAGTTGGTCCTCATAAGCTCTAGCTATGATTTAATTTTGTATAAACCACAGCGAAGGTACTTGAAATCCTCAATGAGACTGGATAGCTTTTTTTCCCCCGCATTTTTGAGAGGGACTGTTAGGAGATTTTGTGTGGGTTTTCTTGAACATGTTGGTTCTTGACTTTTATGGTGGTGTTCCCGAGACTTGTTTGATGATAAGAATCACCTGGAACATTTGTTAAATATGCTGATTTCCTAGTCTTCTGTTCTCCTCGAGAGAGGATGATTCAGTAGATCTGGGTTGGGGCCAAAGAGTTTTAACCAATATGTTTTCCAGATGATATTTTTTACCTTGTGCAAAATATAGAAAAGCTTGTCCTAAAAAGTGGATTTTTAAACCTTTTAAAATTAGAACTCACAGAAGGAAATTCATTTCATAATCATCTCAGTCACATGTTGAGGTATTAGGTGTGTGTGTGTGTGTGTATGTGTGTGTGTGTGTGTGTGTGTGTGTGTGCGTGCGTGCCCACATGCACATGTGTATATGCTATGTTTTAGTCTATTTAAGAAAGGATAATTGCCACTCACTGTATGATTGGTCAAGCAGCTAACTATACTTCCTGTAACATCTGCTATAGTTCCAGGGTCAATAACTGTCCATTAATCATGACTATTTGACAAATGAAGAAAAGGCTTTCAAGCTGCAGGTTGAGGAGGTACTTCTACATTTAAAGGACACAACTTTTTTGATTAAAAGCTTCACTAAATAGAAGGAAAACAATAGAATAACAGAGAGCATGAGGTAATTCTGTGTTTTGACAATACTGTACACAGTTATTGGCTTTCCAATTAAAGAGGAAGATAGAAAGTGTGGAAATAATTCAAGTTGGAGTTTCACCTAAGATTAATCATTTGAGAAGTAAGATGTAACTGGAGGGGTGTAAGGGACTGGGAATGTTTTAATTGAATTCATATGGTTGTAGAGGGAGTTAAATGTAGACTTAACTGGAGAAGGGTAAATAAAACTTAGGATATAAGTGCTCTCAGGGATTTCAGAGTGAGGGGCTCAAATCTCTTATTTCTTCAGGATTAGTCCAAAGGAATTCTCTCAAGGCCATGGCCAATTAGTGCTACAACCCAGATGCTAAAGGTAAGTCACCCGCCTCCCACAGGCATATGGTTTTTTTTCCCCCAGTTGTTTTGCATGTTTTCCTAGCTTAGACACAAGGAACTTGGAGGGAAGCAAGGGAATGGAAGATTTAAGCCCTCCTACTCAGTCTTACATGCTTCTGTAAACATTACATTTTCAGAGATTTTTTTTTAATTTTCTAAATTGGACTTGGTCAGATTTTAGCACCTACATGTGGTTTTAGGATAGGAACTTTCCATGAAGGCATGTATCACAACTACAGTGGTACCCATACAGTGGGTACCTTGGTACCCATAGGTACGTGATTCCAGGGAGATTACATTGAAGAAAAATATCACACGCTCAGGACACATAGAGCTCAGTACTGTAGAGCAGATGCTTGATTCTTTCCCCCCAAATGTTACTCAACTTCCACTAAAGGCAATAAATTGAACACTCTCCCTTGATGCCTTAAATTAAGTACTTTACTTTTTACTTTGTCTTTTGAACAACATTTGCTTTCAGCGAGTCGATTTTTCACAGAAAACACACAGTGGGTCCCACAAACATTTTAACAATGTTAAGCACAATTAGGGACTGACCCAGAGTCTCTCTGCATCAAACTGAGCAGAGGGTTTAAACATTTTTGTAATTTGTTTTTAGTTATTTATTTTTATATTTTTTACTGTATGTGGTCAAAACTGTGAGTGATAATCTGTAAAGAAGGTGAGCTTAGTATATAACTAATCAGTAAATAATTCATTATACAGTTTGTTAATTTCTGGTTCCTTGACTGGAAATAATCTCTGACAGCCAAGACCATTTGTAGTGTTGATGGTTATCTATTCTTAGCATTTAGCACACCTCAGGTTCTCTGTAACTATTTTTAATAAGTGTACAAATGAAATTTGAATTGGAGGAAGGTAATAATGTTTTTACAGAAAGCCTATTGTCTACAGAATTTCAGACTGATTTTCCTAAAGCATACTTTGTGTATTTCTAATTTGATTGAGCAAAAGTCATTTTATATGAATATTCAGGAATTGCATGTATAAAATAAGATATAGAAGACCTGATATAGCTAGTAGATAACCAACTCCACATCTAGAGAAGACTTTTTAAAAACAGAGAAGGAAAAAGTATTGTATATTATTTTAGTGATTCAAACATTGCTAGACTATAGTGATTTTTATTGGTTAAAATTTTAGTTTAATGCCTCAAAAGTTATTTGGCTTTTCTTGTCTAGGGTCATTCGCCCTTCCCAGGAGCAGGTTTTGTTCAGAGAAAGGGTCATTATAGCTTGTATGGTCCTGACATTATAATATGAAGAAAGCCACGAGGAAATGAGATGAGCCAGGATGTAATATTGAATTTTCATCTGGTAGCATCTTACTTGAACAAAAACCATTAAGACATCTGTAAAATAAATTCTGGTAAGGAGTGGAAATCAGGAAATGACTATTCATGTCAAATAAAGGGAGTTGGGGCTTACTGGTCTGTAGTAAAGAACTGTCTCCAGTATAAGTGGAAAACTTTAAAGTTATTAATAACTTTAATTATGATCCGTTTTAATCCAATTTTCCTAAGTTTGATTTCCTGAGGTTTTTACTTGAGGGCATATAATAAATTACTAAGTCAGAAACTATTTTTATTGGTACTAAATTCTTTGCTTTTTTACAGTTGCCTAAAATTTACTTAGTTATAGTACTATCTCCCAGAAGGCAGGCTTGAATCTCATTCAAGTCCTTGGATGTACTTAACACTTGGCTAAATACAAACAAAACCCAATTTTATTATTATGTTGTGTTTTTTTGCAGAAACTCATAGGAAGAAAGTCAGGAGGAAGCAGGGATAAGATTACTGGGTCTCTTAGGTTTTTGAGGAGACATTGCTTCCTTCAAAGCAATTCATTTGCGGGCAAATGTAATGTTTGTATTGATATTTAATAAGGACTTTAAAAAATGGTAAACTTCATCATATAGGAAGATGTGTGTTTAAAAGGCTGGTGGCTCATGCCACTAACTGTCACCCTAGCTACTCAGGAGGCTGAGATCTGAGGATTGCAATTAGAAGCCAGCCTGGGTAGAAAAATCCAAGATTCTTATATCTAACTAACATAAAACTAGAGCAGAAATAAACATAAACCTGGAACCTCAAGTGGGCCAGCTTTGGTGGAAAAGTTAGGCAAGATCAAGAGGAACTGAGTTCAAATGCCAGTACTGATGTGTATGCACACATGCACACACATGAGCTCTGAGTATCTATGAAGTCTAAGACATAAAATACTGCTCATGCTTTAGAATGACTACTGTATCCTCCCTAGTTAATATTCTCTTTTTGAAATAGTGATCCTTCGATTTTCTTTATATGGTCACCATCTCTGTATGTATCCTTAAAGAAATGTGCTCTCTACTTTTAGAAAATAGGGTAACAAGTCAAGTACTAATGGTTTGCACTTGTCATCCTACCTACTTGAGAGGCTGAGATGGGGAGAATCAGAGTTCAAGCCCAGCCTGAGCAGAATATTTCCTGGGAACCCTTTTCAACCAATACTTGGGCACTATGGCACATGCCTGTCATCTTAGCTATGTGTAGGCTGATTTCTGGTGGCTCTTGGTTCCAGACCAGCTCACTCAGAAAACTCCATGCCACTCCATCTCCATGGAAGAGAGTTGGACTTAGTGGTGGATATCTGTTGTTTGAACTATGATGGGAAGTTTACTATAGCCAGATGGCAAGCCCAGAGTGCTCCCAGGAGCACAGAAACAAACAGAGCAAAACAGGGGTAGAGGTAAACGCAGAGGTAGAGTATCTGCCTAACAAGCACAAAGGAAGGAAGAAAGAAAATCAGATAACAAGCATACTGTCTAGGGCCATTAACTAGTCTCAACTTGTAGAAAGACCTGCCTGGGTCTCTGGGTAGGCAATGTCACAGGTGAGTCCCAGGAAATACAATCTTGTCTCAGCGAGATGGTCTGCTGGGGCTGAGCGTGGAAAAGAAGCTGACTATCTAGCAGAGATCGTTGGTGGCGTAGACATCACTGTATCGTCTATGTCTAAACACAACAAGGCCCACTTCTAAAGCTCAGAACACTGCTGTGGGGAGGCAGAGGGTCTTGGGCAGTGGCATGAACGTGCGCAGGACAACCAAGGTGGAATAGCAGTTCCTCCAGGTTTTATCATCTCAGTAACAGAGGGAAAGGGCGAACTTCTCCGGGAGTCACTCTGTTGCAGCCTGCACTCCCCCCACACCCGAGGCCCCGCTGCTGCCCTGCTGGGGATTCTCTCCTGCCCCCTGCATCTTCATCTTGCTTTTTCTGAGCCCCCTCTTTTAGGGTGGTAGAGCACATCTCCCACCAAGAGTGGTGGGAGGAACCGTTCTGAGACCATGCCTGTCTGAAAAGATCTTCAGACTCCATCTTCACATAGCGCCCAAGACTGGACTGTGGCTAGATTTCTGGGTTGGGAGTAATTTTACTTTTGACCTTCTGAAGGTTTGACTCTCTTGTCTCACGTGTCTAGTGTGGCTTGGGAGGATGTGTAAGCCTTTCTGATCACAGTTTGAATATAACCTAATTCCTCCCTTCCCCCACCCCACCCCAATGAGGCATTTATACAAGAAGCTTCCCATCCTGGGTATTCTGAATTTCACAGTGATTGCTGAATTTATTTCAAGCAGTATATATTAGGTAGTTTTTTTTTCCAACTCTGGAAATGGACAGGTTTCAGTAGGGGCATAATCCCATCTCTTCCTTTTCTTTCTTTTCTTTTCCGGGAACCCTAGCTACCCATGCGTCTATGCGTCTATGGTCTTTGCAGGCTGGTTCTTTGGTTTGTATAACTTTCTAACATCTGTTTTTCTCTTGGATCCATTCTTTGTCTTTTCCCCCCTGTATTTTGTGGGCTATGTTACCAAATTTTCCATTCTAAAACCTCCTTATTCCCCCTCCCTTTGCCCCTTTGCATTGTTCACCATAGTTCTCAGTGTTCATTCTTAGATCACCAATTTTATTATCTGAGGACAGACTTTAAAGTTTTGCCTTCTCTCTCTTTCTCTCTCTTGGCAAATCTGCATTCTCCAAGTTGCCTGCAGGAGAGTTGCTTGCTCTCTTCTTTCTCACTCATGTTAGAAGCGTAGCTCAGATGGCGTTAATCTGTTTGCCTGCCTGGGCTCGGAGTGGAGGAGACTCCCTTGTCAGTGATGGTGTAGCCTGTAGCACAATGTGTCTTTGGAGGAGAAACTCCTAAGTCACAACTTTGCTTCCCCCTTCCTTCTCTGCAGGTGCTCAGATTGCACAGAGAAGAGTCCTTCAGTCTCTGCCCAAGAAAGTCATTCTTAGAAGGTAACATTCTAGGGCTGGGAAGGTGGTTCAGTGGTGCTTGCCTTGCATGCATGAGGCCCCACATAAACAGAAAGAGCCAGAAGTGGTGCTGTGGCTCAAGTGGTAAGCGCTAGTCTTGAGCTGAAGAGCTGAGGGACAGTGCCCAGGCCCAGCGTTCAAGCCCCATGACCGACAAAAAAAAAAAAAAAAAGGTAACATTTTAGAAGCTCCACACGGGAAAAAAAAGGCCTTCAGCATTAGAATTCACTCCATTTTCCTTTGGATATACACGCTAGAGTGCCTTTAGTCTATCCAGTCCTTAGATCATGGGGATGTTAAGTATCTCAGCGAGTTTTTCAAAAAATGATGCTATAACACAAATCACTATACCTAATATTTCCAAACAACTGAATAGGATGTCTGAAAGAAATAGGTACTGTTTGGAAAAAATATATACTTGCCACAAAAGGAAATGTTTGTTCTTTTTTAAATAACCATAATTACTTTCTATTGGTTGAATGCCTTCGTTGGGCCCTGGATATCCTCTCAGTGTCAGACTGGACATGGTTAGGCTTATTTCATAGTCCCCATAGATCATTTCATGCGGTCTTTGCTTTATTTCATTACACGTCAATCAAACGCTCAGTTTTAGGGCTGGAGGGGTGGCGCAGGTGACTGTCTTGCCAGCATGAAACCCTGACTTCAATCCCTAGAACCATATTCCCAAATAAACACAAACAAATGAAAGATGTCGATTTCGCAGAGATCTGAAGTTACAGAACAGCCATCCTGTTGTAAACTGGAATTATTTTCAGCTAGTCATATATATGGCTCATCCTCTCACATGTCAGATATCAATATGTTGAAACCTATGAGAGCCCTCCTGTCAGAATGGAGAGACACCACAGCAACTCTGTTACTTCATCCCATAGTTTGGGAAGCACAGGATGTATATACTTTTGATCCACTCTTCATCCTAGTCTTGAACTTGCATTTCTATTATATATGTACTGAGTTATAAATGTACTGAGTTTATAGCTATCTCAACAAATATTCTTATCATTGCCCCCCCACAACTCAGCCTCTTGGTATTTTTAATTGTGTAGAATTTATTTCAGATTCGGAATCACTTTATCAAGTCTAGAATGGGCCACAGTAGTGATCATAACACAATAAGAGATACTGTACTTTTCTATGTATAATTCTCTAACCAGTAAGATACTTTTTTGGGGGGTGGTTTTCATTTTGCATGCCATTAGACAATGTTATAGAAGTAACTCAATACAGTTTGTGGCTGTTTCCAGACAGCTGAGTAAGCGCCTGAGTATTAACATCTGTCAAATGAGTCTTCTGTAACCCACCCCTCAGACCAGTCTTTGAAGGATTCAATCAGTATAAAGACAGTGTCTCAAAAGAAGGCTGGGGCAGGTAAGATGACAAAGGAGGTTGGTCTGAAGCAAGCCGGCTAGCTATGAATTCACAAAGCAGTCTGAGAAGATTTGTGCTGCAAGCTGACTTCTGTCTAGACAGAGAGGGGAGTGTAAAACGCATTAGACAGATACAACACAGTAGTGACGAGGAAAACCTGCTTCCTTTTCACAAATGTGCTGGAAGGCATCTGCTACTTTCTTCTTTATCTAAATATCTCGTTCTAATGCAGCACTAGCTAGGTATTTTTAGACCTTAAAAATATCATGCCCATAGATAAAGGAAGAAAAGAAGGAGATAAGGAGAATGAGAGAGTGGACTGGAGAAAGAAAGAGGAAGGGAAGGAAGGAAGAAAGTTGTGGGGGCTAGATATACACAGAGAGAAGAGAGAGCAAACAAAACAAAACAAACAAGACAAAGCAAAAACACCCCAGTGACTCTGACAGAAGAAGGGAAGAGACAGCAATAAAATTTGAATGCTTAAATATTTTTCCTGCATTTCAAAGGCTATTTGGAAAACATTTGGAAAACATCACTAACCCAGTCCTATAAAATTTATCTTCGGCCCCAGATGGACTGTATTCACGTGTCACTTTTGTCCTTTCTAACAAACAGTGGCTAAAGACCAGCTATTAGAGAAGCCTGCTCCTGCAGACTTTGTCTATGGCTGAGTACATCAGTGGGTTCACTAGGTATCGTGATGATCAGGTCATTGAAGAAAGTAAACTCTGAAACATGATCTTTGTTCACTCTGACATGGAACTTTGGGGTCAATGTAAGGAAAACATCTAGCAGTTAGCAAACGAATCATACCTCGTTGTGTGAGGCATGCTGCAGTTTTGTTTCAATACAAATCTGCTTTAAAATTTGTTCTTAAGTTTTTACGCATGACAACTCACAAAAGCAATGATTGGAGTTTCACTATTTTGTGTTGTTTAAAAATATGGCTGTGTTGCTGGGTGCTGGTAATCCTAGCTATTCAGGAAGCTGAGATCTGAGGATCGTGGTTTAAAGCCAGCCCAGGAAGAAAAGACAGTGAGACCCACCAATTATCCACATGAAAACCAGAAATCAAGCTTTTCCTCCAAGTGGTAGAGTTCCAGCCTTGAGCACAAAAGCTCAGGGACAGGGCCAAATCCTGAGATAATGACAGTGGATATCAAGATGATAAGCAATGGGTATTATGAATGTGTTCAGGATACAAAATGTTACATCAAAATAGCCTCCACAGTCTGGGAAGCTATGAAAGTATTTTTTTTTTTTTTGCCAGTCCTGGGGCTTGAATTCAGGGCTCAGGCACTGTCCTTGAGCTTCTTTTGCTCAAGGCTAAGCACTCTACTACTTGAGCCACAGTGCCACTTCTCTCTCTCTCTCTCTCTCTCTCTCTCTCTTTGTTTGGTACTGAGGAATTGAACCCAGGGCTTCATGCATGCTAGGCAAGCATTCTACCACTAAGCCACATTCCCAGTCTGATGACTCTATTTGATGTGGCAACTGACACACTGCTTGGGATGTCATGCTCTAGTTGTAATTCAGAGGCCACGCATCAATTCCAGTTATTCTCCTTGGATATTGAGTAGCATCTTTTAAGCTTTGGATCCTAATAGATGCATTCTCTGCTTTTAAAGATCCCATGCTTGGACGCAACAGAATCAGGGATGACCAGAGCATTGTGACCTACAGGAGCCCACAAGGAAGCTTCAAGTTCCCAAGCAAAGGTCAGGTCAAGGTCATGGTTCCCAAGGAAGGTTTGAGCAGGATTTGCTTGACCCAGAAGTAGAAACAGTAACATCATCCTTTGTATGTTACCCTTTATTAAGAAGCACATGAAACTGTGGCTTTGTTCATGGAAAAAATAATCCCAAGTAAACAAATAATACCAAGAAAACAATGTTAAATAGGGCATACTATGAATACCTGGCCAATTTTTTTTTTTTTTGTAGTCCTTGAGGAGTCATAAACAGATAGAAGTTGGAGACAGGGCGATGGCAGGCCCCCATGGATCTCAGAGCATGCTGATGAGGTCAGATGACCTGGTAATTAAGAGAGATTCTCCGTGCTTGTAGAACAGTTAAAGTTGATGGCTCATGGCACATAAATGAGACATACGTGGGGTCGACTCACACATCTTAGGCGGCTCTCATTCGAGGCACATTCTCAGCCACGCTGCCTCTCTGTTAGTGGGTTTTTGTCCACAGAAGTATGTAGCAAGCAGAGAGCTCTTTTTTACTGGAATTTTAAGGAGGAATTTTTTTCCCCCATCATTGGCTTAGTTCGCTTTTGGAGTATGAAAGACTATATTTTAGAAAGTCTTTAAGTCACCGAATCTGACCTTCTTTTCTAAATGGCACTTAATGTTTTACTAATAGAGAAGCTGAACACAATGCCTGATCCATGATAAAGAGCATTGTCTCCAAGGGGGGGTTCATATTTCCAGGGTATTGCCAAAACATTGTTTCATGTATAACTTTAAAACAGAAAACAAAGAACTATTGAAACCCAAAAGATACATCTTCCCTTCCCACCCCCCCACCCCCCCCAAAGAAGAAAATTCTTACCAGGTTCAGCTGTAGATCTGGGTTCTTTTTGTCACAGGAGAAAGAAAATAAATCAGAAAAGAATATTAGGATAGGGTTCTATTAAAATGAACCTACAACTCTCTTCTTATTGTCTAGTGTAGAACACATTATAGACAATTTCTACAAGAGAAAGTTCCAGCGACAACGTACAAATGTCTCTTCCTATAAATATAACAAGTTGAGTTCCAAGAACACTTTAAAGTATTATTTAAAGACATAGTTGTTAAGTGGATTATGGACTTGTGAACTTTCTAAAATTATTTGCCTGACTGTGAGTACAAATGTGAAACCTTTTTTTCCCCTCGGCTGTGGGGCTTGAACTCTGGGCTTGGGCACTGTCCTTCAGCTCTTCAGCTCAAGGCAAGCACTCTACCACTTGAGCCATAGCACCACTTCCTGTTTTCTGGTAGTTTATTGGAGATAAGAGTCTCATGGACTTTCCTGCCTGGACTGGCTTTGAACCGTGATCCTCAGCTCTCAGCCTCCTGAGTAGTAAGGATTAACAGGTGTGAGCCACCAGTGCCTGGTGTAAAACTCTTTCTAAAGAAAGAACATAGAACTTGTATCAGATTCAAAGGCGCCTCAGTTTTAGTTTCCTGGGCCCTGTTACACAGTGCCTTATTGACTCTTGTGCTTCTCGAAAATAGAAATCAACTCATTTGAATTGATTTTCAATCAGCATTTCTCTCCATTTTCCCTGAAATCAGATGGACTGGGATAGTCAGCTGGGGAGATGCAGTCGTGTCCCCTTACTTTTTTGTAGAATTCGGAAGTCTGGAGAGTCTTGGATCTCAATTCCTTGGCGGGACCACTGCACCTGTAGAGGGGGCGCCCCTCGAACCCGGCACTCCAGGACGACCACCTGGCCCTCCGAGGCTGCCGTGTTCTGCAGCTCCTGAAATTCAAGCAAAAGGCTTTCCCTTAGACGGTGTATTCTTAAGCAGTTTCACAACAGAGATATAATTTACAGACCTCAGTCCCCAAACAGCAAGCAAAACAAAAATCCCCGGCAGAGCTCGTATTCAAACAATTACCTTTAATAAATACCTTTCAGCTATTCATAATTTCTTCATCATGAATGAGTGATGTTTACCACCATAGGCTCTGAAATACATGTGGCCTATTTATAAATTTGTATTGACTATTTCTTACCTTATTTAATGGAATTAAAGGTCACTGAAACTCTTTGGCAGTACTGGGGTTTGACTCAGGGCCTTGCTTCTGCTGGGAGTACTCAGCCCTCTTCCCTTTCCTTTTCCTTTTCCCTTTCCCTTTCCTTTATGGGATCTTGCATTTATACCAGGGCTGGCCTGGGTCACACCCTATCTATAGTTCTCATATTGTTGGGTCAACAGGTGTGTGTGCCACTATATCCAGCTTTTTATGGGTTGAGATGAGATCTCATGAACTCTTTTGCCTGGGCTGGACAATCTCTTCCTTCAAGTAGCCAGTATGACAAGCAGGAGCTATCCCTTCTGGTAACTTGTTACTTTTTCTTTACATTTAATAAGCTGGTGGAATGTGAGTTTCTTAAAATAATTACACAACAAATGACTATAGATCTTTAGAAGAATCAAATAAGACAAGAAAGAAAAGCCATTTGTTTTCATAAGCTCCAACCTTTTCATGCACTCCCCCTTTATCTCTGCTCAACTTGTTATCCATGGCAGCTTTATGAAGCTGAGGGATTTGGGTATTTTCTCATTTCGAGATCCTCAGTAAAATAATCAAACTTCCGTACTTCCACACTGACCTTCATTTCCTCCTTCCTTACCCCTGCCTGTTGCTTTCACGCTCCTCCAACTCTAGACCAATAAATTTTTACAATCTAAAAGATTAGAAATTAATTTGGCTTCATAGATGCAACGTGGTAAGGCTTTAGGGATTGTTAGGAACCATTAGGATCTATGTCCTCTCTTTCCCTCTAAGTGGGAACTTTAACCTTTTTGACGATATAAACTTGTAAGCAGAGGACCAGATCAAATACAAAGCATATAGACCTCTTTAAGTAATTGAATCATGATACAATAACTCATCTGTATATGAAATAAAGAAAAAAAATCCCCTCTCTCATATTGGAAGAGTATGTGGACTCCTGATACGTTGTTCTGTGGGTGTTCATTTTAATTGTTTGAGGGAACAATAGATAATCACAACTTCTACAGCCCATGAGAAAAGCAAATGTGGAAACAAATGGCTTGTAGCAAGTGTGTTAAAGCACTATGAAAATTCTGAAAGTCTGTGATGTTGGCAGGGTAATGGGAAGTGTAAGGGGAAGTCTGATTTGACATTTGGTGAGAATTTTGGATTTGAACTCAGGGTCTTTATGCTTCCTAGGTAGGATTGACCCAGGCTTCCAGTCTTTTATATTCTGCTTATTTTTGAGATAACATCTCAGAGTTTGCCTAGGGCCAGCCTAGACTGGAATCCTCATGGTCTCAGCCTTCCGTGTAGTCAGGGTGACAGGTAAAGACCATTTTGCCTTGCTTTTAGTTGAGAAGGGATCTTTACAATGCTTTGTCTGAGCTGGCCTCAAATCTTTATCCTCTGGAACACTGCCTTCTGAGTAGCTATGATTATATCTACTTTCTCTCTCTCTCTTCTTCTTCTCTAGTAAAGCTTAAGTAAAAGTACCAACTACTGATTTCATTTCTTCTCCATTCTTTTTATTTCCATTCTTATTTTTAAGTGTAGAAAGATCTCTGGCTTAAAATTAAATTTTGAAAAAAAAACAATTAAATGTTGACTTTGTGATGGTAGCCAAAGAAGAAATGACTTAGTGGCTCAAAGCACCGTTTCACCCATGGGGTCCAGAGTTTATGGGCTGAGCTGTTAAATATCTCTAGTAATGTCCAGGAAGCCATTCATGATAGGTGACAAATGGCACCCAAATATTTTTCATGCTTGAGCTTTCAGGCACCAGAGGAGACTGATTTATTACTAAGACTATGTAGGGTTTTTTTTTTTTGTATTTTTTTTTTGAGAGGAGGGTGTTGGAAAGTCAGCAATGCAAAAAATGGGCATATATCAAAGAATGAAGGCAGACCAAACTCTAGCTATTATTCGAGGACACTTGGCTTCTCTTGTAGAGTGAACACACAATACACACACGCGCACACACACACACACACACACTTATCTTGACAAGAGTCCTGGCTAATCACAGTGAGCCAGTAGAAGGACCTTCTGGCATATACGGAGAAGCCCTGAAAACACTGAGCGTTAAGTTTCAGAGTTTGTGCTTGGTAACATGGTTCACCCATTCATCCATTCAGCGAAGGATCTGGGAGTCCTCAACAGTTTTACTTTTTTTGTTTGGTGAGAGTTAGTGCTTGTCTTTTTGTCCTTTTCCTCTTCTATTTTGTTATTAGTATACATTAACTTGTACATTACAAAAGGATGGTTTCATGGTGATATGTTCATACAGGTCAATAATACAGTATACTTTAATCATATTTACATTTCATTCTTTGTTATTCTTGGGTGTTTCAGCACACACAGACATACACACACACACACACACTTCTATCCTAGATCGTGTCTAACTGACTTTGTAATTCCTCAGAGGCCCTGAGGGAAGACATGCCCCGTCGAGGGGGCTATCTGCTGACCACGTGTGCATCTTTGTCAGAACATCCAGAGTACCACAGTTCACACCAGTTCTCTGGCAGGAGGCAAGCCCTTTAGTGTGCTGGGCTGGCAGGCAGAAGCTATGGCTTTGCCTTGGACTGGGTGTGCAGCTGAAGTTACCTTTTCCAGAGGAGTATGAGGAACCGCCAGGATCATGGCCAAGAGAAAGAAACAAGGTGCACAAGGGGAGTGGGGTGTGGGTGTGTTGCAAGGTGGGGGATGAGGCGTATTGATCCTATAGCTTGGGATTTCCTAAAAATTAGTCTACGGAAAAATATGTCTATTTAGTTTTAGCCTTTTCAAGTTACATTGTTAGCACCCAGAACACTTTTCTTTTGGGAAGAAGAAAAGATAACTAAAGATCCAGACGCTAGTGATGCATGCCTGTAATTCTAGCTTCTCTGGAGGCTGAAATCCAACATGACTGTGGTTCCAGGCCAAGTAGAAAACTCTACAAGACTTATCTTCAAAATAACCAGCAAAAGCCAGGCTGGAGGTATGTCTCAAGTGGTAGGATTTTGATTTTGGAGGTTAGAAATATTTACACACACACACACATATATTTTGGAAATGCCCAAAAGCCAAAAATGGATTTTTACAAATGTTTCATAAATATTATATGCTATGCATAGTTTGAATAAATATATGTGTTTATATATATATATATATATATATATATATATATGAGTTTTTGTCGATTGTGGGGCTTGAACTCAGGGCCTGGGCACTGCCTCTCGGCTCTTTTGCTCAAGGCTAGCACTCAACCACTTTAAGCCACAGCTCCACTTCCAGTTTTTGAGTGGTTAATTGGAGATAAGAGTCTCATGGGGAGTTTTGAAGCCAGGCTGGCTTCAAACTGTGATCTTCAGATCTCAGTCTCCTGCATAGCTAGGATTATAGATGTGAGCTACCAGTGCCTGGCAGAAGACACATTTTTACAATATTTTGAATTCATCTATGTTTTGTCTGCAACTTGGAACATGAGGTAAAGTATGGATTTTCCATGTCAGCACATAAAGAGTATTGGATTTTGGAGCATTCCGGATGAGGGATTCTCAACCTTCATCATAATTAGTATTCATTTAGAAAGTCTTCATATCTCATAGGACAAGTACCTTTTTTTCAAGCATGACTTTGTTTTTTGTTGTTTTTTTTTTTTTTTTTTTTTTTGGGTCCGGTCGTGGGGCCTGAACTCTGGGCCTGGGCGCTGTCCCTCAGCTCTTCAGCTCAAGGCTAGAGCTCTACCACTTGAGCCACAGCGCCACTTCCGGCTTTTTTCTTTTTGCTTATGTGGTGCTGGGAATCGAACCCAGGGCCTCAGGCATGCAAGGCAAGCGCTCTACCACTGAGCCACCTTCCCAGCCCTTTTGTTGCTTTTTGTTGTTGGTTTTTTCTTCTCTAGCAGTGCCCTGGCTATAATTGATGATTTAAAAAATTCCTCACATTTTTTAAAAAATCAGTTTACTAAATTCTATACTAAAAAATAAACAGAAATAAAAAAAACCCTATTGGGATTTTTTTAAAGCAAGATTTGTACTAACTGTATAATCAAGGACTAATGACTTTATGGTCTTTCAGTCTACAAGAATGATAGATCTCTCTATTAATTTGGTCTTTCAATACAGCTTCCAATAATGTTTCATAAATTTCTCTGCAAATAGAAAGAAAAAGAAAAGAGAAGAAGAGAAGAAAAGAGATATGTTTCAGGATCTTAGGAAAATAAAATTACCCAGTATTTTTTGAAATAGGTAAAAACTTGTTAGATCTTGCAAGCAATTTCCTTGGGACAGGCAAGGAAGGTTTTAATACTGTATGTGTCTTATTTTTCTTTATCTCACATCTCTGTCTCTCAGACCTTTCCCAGGGCCACAGGCACCCAGCAGGTCCCCAAATGCCTTTTTACCCCCAAAGGTAACTCTTTGAATCAAGTGTATGGATCTGCTCATTGTACTTTTTAAAAGCTGCGACATGGAAGAAGCCACATGTGAATGAAATTTAAGGACCAAAGCAAACATGGAGAATGAGGTTTCCAGCTGTCAGACCTTTGTAAAAACAGGAGGAAAGTAGGCTGAGGTGGTTCCATCGGTGCGGCAAAGATGTGCAGTTGGACTGTGAACCTGAAAGAGCAGAGACACGCATAGATGAGAGTCTAAATATGTACATCACTGTAGGGATGGGCTAAACTTACCTTTCATTCTTGGGCTGGCTCCACCTGAATGAAACAAATAAAAGTTTGACCATACATCATGCCTTCGTCTTCTCTTACAGTGTGGACCTTGTCCTGCTTCCTCGTTTCACATCTGTTACTCTTCTCTGTTCAAAAGGATATTCAAGGTAAATGTTCCTTTAGGTCCCTGAGGATCTGTGGGCTCTTAAATGCTATTACCAAATGGATTTCTGTGTGTGGGACTTCCACCAGGGTCTTTTTTAGAAGTTCTCACAGATGTTATATTTTATTTTAAAATACAACCTGGATTTGTGGAGTCAAGAGTATAAGATGTTGGCAGTGGAAGGCAAAGTAGATGATCAAAACAGGGCCCTATGTTATTATTGTTTCTTGAATCTTACACTCTTTCAATAAAATTGTTACGGAAAATAAGGAAAAAGGAAAATTCTTTCTGATGTGCCAATTCTCCCCCCTCCCAAAAAAACACCCACCAAAACCAACACCTCTACCACCAACAGGTATGGAAATACACAGTGGCATTCATCTCTGGGAAAACTTAAGGATTTCAGAACAGTAAATGGAAAACAAATTTTTGTGTGTGTGCATGACCACTTATTTTAAACAATCTTATACAAGTGGTTGGTAGCTCTTCACTGGCAAATGCTGATGTGATATTATGTGTCTAAAGGTACCACAGGACATCAGAATGCTTGACCGAACTGTGGAAATACTGACATAATAATGTACTTTATTCATTGTTTCTGTAAGACTTCACTGGCTTGTAATTCAGGAGGTCTAGGTTTCATCTTTCACTGTGTTTTGAATCCACTGAGAAATATGAACCTATTTTGTACCACATTGTTTCAAGTATTATGTCAAGATGAAACTTCATGATAACCTGTGAGGTGGGTAGTGTGAGCATCTCCATTTTACAGATGAATAAAGTAGGCACAGAAGGATTGCATTATTTCCTCAAGGTCCCTCAGTAAGTGGTAGAGCTTGGATTCGAACCTAGGCAGGCTGGCTTCAGGCTGATCATATCTATATCTCATTGTCTGTAACAAAGAAATGATGGAATTCCCCTGAGTACTTCATTCACCCAGCTGTAAAAGAGAGATGCAGTCACTTTTAACTCAGTGTTCCTGTTGAATTAAGACCACTTAAAAATGCACTCTTCACATCCTTACAGTATTGACATCTGTAAGTTAATGTGTGCCTTTCTGTTCTTAGATATCTGTTACAAATTAATAAGCTCTCCACATTTAAGAGGTAATTTAGGTCAGTATTTCCTGTTTCTCAGACAAACTGGAAGTGATGTTGATGAGGTCTTTTTCTGCCATGGAATGTCTACACAGTGTTCAACATTTGTCAATATTTAAACATCAAAGCTATGGATTTAGTCAGAGGTAGTTTGGATATTGTATTATGGTATAGGGGTTTAAAGGAAATCTCTACTAGATATGCTGTCTTTGGGTTACTTCTACTGGTTAATTCTTTTCAAGTTTATCAACCCACATGTCTTTACTATATATCATGCACTGTAGTTACCCAGACAGCTCTGAATGCTTGCTACATAGATATTCAAGGTGATACACCTGTTAAACAGTTCTCAATCAGGCAGGGGTGAGTTCACATTTTAAGAGTGTGGGAGAAAGACTTCTATGAGTGTTGTATTTAAAGATGACTATCATATAAATGATATACAGATTTTTTTCTGTAATTTGATACTTACAGAGTGAACACACCAAGGATTACTTCCCAATAGGTTCTCTTACTGTTCTTTCTTAAACAAAAAAGTTTGGTGAGTCAGGTACTGGTGGCTCACAGCTATAAACCTAGCTACTTAGGAGGCTGAGATTGGAAGATCACAGTTCAAAGCCAGCTCATGCAGGAAAGTCCATGAGACTCTTATCTCCAATTAACTACCACAAAACCAGAAGTGGAGCATCTGTAACTCAAAGTGGGAGAGCACTAGCCTTAAGCAGGCACTAAGTTCAAGTTCCATGACTGTTAAAACAAAAGCAAAGCAAAAACAACCAACAAAACAACCAACAATAAAAACCCAAACCCCACATTTCAATGGAATGTGCTTTAAAACAAGAAAAAAAATTCAATGTCACAGTCTTAAAATGAAGCAGTTAGTGAATCGACTCCACTGACTGTGGCTCTTGTACAATTACCTGTTGAACAGGGACTGACAAAGGCTGAATCACAGCTGTGGTTACTCCTGTCTTTGGAGAGGATGCTCCTATTGTCAAGGAAACAGAAGTTGTTTTCTTTTGAGCTCTGGAAAATATAGAAGCAAGGGCTCAGTTAGAACATTTTCTTAGAAGTGACCTCTTGAAATACTTCTACAGAAGACCTGCTTTTTTTGTTTGTGTATGTACTTTTCCCCCCACAAAATTGCCCAACTATGGAATTGGCCTTGGTATCTTTAATCAAGAATGCATAAAGAAAATGTGGTATACATTGACCTTCTCTTTCACTTTTTATCTTGATTTTTCTTTTTTTTTAAATTTTATTTTATTGCAAGGGTGATGTATAGAGCGGTAATAGTTACCTAAGTAAGGTGATGAGCACATTTCACGTGAAACATTGTTACCCCTCCCTTTTTTTCTCCCACTCCACTTTCCTTCCTCCCCCCACCCCCTCCCCTGCCACCAAGTTGTAAAGTTCATTTCTAACATAGTGTGAGTGCTGCTCTTGCATTGAATCACTCTTTGTTCTTTGTCTCACCATTTTGTTATTTCCCCTTTCCTTCCACAAATCAGATAAACATATATAAAAGACACAGGGTACCAAAATAAAAAACAGTGACAACAGGGGAAAAACCAAAGTGGGTGGGGAACAAAGGAAAAAAGAAATAACTTCACATTCCATGTCTTGGAGTTCATTTTGATTATCATCACTCTATATGGTCATAAGTACATAGCTATTGAGCTAATATGATTCTCTGCTAGGAGTATCCTAGACATACACTAATTATTTCAAATAAGGGAAGCCATGGAGCTTATGTTTCTGGGGGGTCTGTCTTACTTCACTTAATATGATTTTTTTCCAAGTCTTTTCATTTCCTTATGAATGGGGTGATGTCATTCTTTCTGATGGAGGCAGAGAATTCCATTGTGAATATATATCACATTTTCTTGATCCATTCATCTACTGAGGGGAAACTGGGTTGGTTCCATATCTCAGCTATGATAAATAATGCTGCACTGAATACAGATGAGCTAGTAGCTTTAGTGTGGCCTTGTTTGTGATCGTTTAGATAAATATCCAGGAGTGGGATTGCTGGGTCATAGGGGAGCTCTATGTTTAGTCTTTTGAGGAACCTCCATATTGCTTTCTAGATCTCAATAGATGCAGAAAAAGCATTTGACAAGATCCAACACCCCTTTATGATGAAAGCTCTGGAGAAACTAGGAACCATGGAATATTCTCAATATAATAAAGGCTGTATATGACAAACCTATGGCCAGCATTATACTTAATGGTGTAAAGATAAAACCATTTCTTCTAAAATCAGGAACAAGACAAAGATGTCCACTCTTCTCCACTCCTGTTCAATATTGTATTGGAATTCCTAGCCAGACAAGAAGGCAAGAGACAAACATAAAAGGGATCTAAACAGGGAAAGAAGAAGTAAAATTCTCCCTCTTGGCAGATGATATGATCCTGTATTTAAATAACCCCATAGACTCCACTCCCATGTTACTTGAGCTGATACAAAACTTTGGCAAAGTAGCAGGGTATAAAATTAACCCACAAAAATCAGTAGCTTTTCTATATGCCAACAAAGAGAAGAGGGAGGCTGAAATCAGGAAAGCAATTCCTTTTGTAATGGCCTCAAAAACAACAACAACAACAAACCTAGGAATTAAGCAAAGAGGTGAAGGATCTCTATGATGAAAACTTTAAAAACCTGCAAAAGGAAACTAAAGCAGATTTAAGGAAGTTGAAAAACCTCCCATGCTCCTGGATTGGGAAGATTAACACTGGGAAAATGGCAATACTGCCCAAAGTTATTTACAAATTCACTGCAATACCCATCAATATCTCCGCAACATTCTTTAATGAAATAGAAGAAGCAATTAAAAAATCCATATAGAATAATAGAAACCCCAAATAGCAAAAAAAAAATCCTTAACAGGAAAACAGTGCTATCATTACCAAACTTCCAACTGTATTATAAAGCTGTTGTAAAAACAGCTTGGTACTGGCACATGAACAGCACTGAGGACCAGTGGAATAGAATTGAAGACCCAGAAATGATCCCACAGACCCTGAAAATATTACAGGAAGGGATAGGGGATATACTAGGGCTCTTTGGCACAGGTTGAAACTTCCTAAATACAGATCCAGAAACACAACAAATCAAAGGAAGGCTGGATGAGTAGAATTGCATTAAACTGTAGAGCTTCTGCATGGAAAAGGAGATAGCTAGCAAGATAAATAGAAAACTCACAGAGAGAAGAGCTTCACTAGCCATAACAAGGGCCTCATATCAAAACTATACTTAAAGTTAAAAAAAAATTAAACCTCCCCAGTAACAAAAACAACCACCCCATTAATAAGTGGGCTAAAGAATTTTAAAGAGATTTCTCTAGAGAGGAAATAAGAATAGCTAATAGATGCATGAAGAAATGTTCAACGTCTCTGGACAAAAAGGAAATGCAAATCAAAACCACATTATGATTCCACCTCACCTCAGTTAGAATGGGCATTATCAAGAAAACAAATAACAATAGATGCTGGTAGGGATGTGGCAAAAAGGGAATTCTGCTACACTATTGGTGGGAAAGTAAACCGTGTATATACATCTTGTAACTGCAATTGTTTCAGAAACTGGAACTCAACAATCTACAGTTGAAATACCTGTGGTGGCTGTTTGCATAATGTAAGATTTGTAGATATTTAGAAAAATGAATACAAAATTGAAAGGAAACCATCTAGAGTTAACTCAGAGATTCTAAAGTATTAACCATGAAAACCCTAATAGCAAGTTAAATCCTTGGGAGAGGTCCAATGTTTATCCATAGAGAGATATTTGAAATCTTCACGACTAGGGTCCTATATTTAACTCAAAGTTTTACATGTCTATTTTAGGCCTAGCAGCTGTTCTTGTGCTGGATTCCAATTTTGTGGAGAGTATCTTGGAATTTTTGTCTTAGTGCATAGATAAGGGCCAGATTAAGAAGAATTTTTGCCATTGTTGAATGGCTGGCTGTACAATCTCAAGCAAGTCCTATGACATCACTGAATTTGAACTTCCTGGTTTGGAGCCCAGGCTGCCCTCTAACACTTTCTCCTCTTGCTGTAGCATCCTGAGTGCTGGGATTGCAGGCATGTGTTTAGCTTTGACTCTATCTGAAATCGATGGTGGAAAAGTATATGATCTTATAAGTATGCTTATAGCATCTGTGAATATTTGGTAGAATGGATACTTTTATTTTATTTTATTTTATTTTTTTTACTGGTTGTGGGTCCTGAACTCTGGGCCTGGATGCTGTTCCTGAGCTCTTTTGCTCAGGCTAACACTCTACCACTTTAAGTCACAGCTCCACTTCCGGTTTTCTGGTGGTTAATTGGAGATGAGTCTCAAGGACTTTCCTGCCTGAGTGGCTTTGAACTGGGATCCTCAGATCTCAGCTTCCAGAGTAGCTAGGGTTACAGAGCCACACTGGTAGCTGATATAATTATTTTTTATGAAGCTTACATATTACCATTGTCTTTTTAAATTGTACAGATTTGTTGTACACAGTGTGGTAATTCAGTACATGTATACAGAATGTCTTGATTAGATCAGGGTAGCTGGTGTAACAAAGCCATCTGGCAGCACATATTGATATTAATGTATTTCCTACCAACTTCTGGTAGATTATATTTTTGCAAAAGAATGAAGATAGTAATGTTTTCTGAGCAATCCATATGGCTTTGTAGAAATCACTAAATTTTGTAATCTTGGTGGTATAAGATCTTAGCCAGTAATGGATTTTACCCAAATGAAAATCAATTTCTGGCTCAAATAGGTATTTTTTGGTCCTCTTTACATCTTGGCAATGATTTAACTGATTTTCCTCCCCATGTGACAGCTACTTAAGTTGAAAATCAGTTCAGTGATTGCTATTGCCATTAACATTGGTAGATTCAGCATATTGATGATGAAATGCAGATTCCAATGTTCCAATTTTTTACTTAAAAATTGTGACCCAATTTCAAATATTTGATCTCTGATGGGTAAGAGTTAACTGTGCCAGTCCGAGCCCAGCACTCTTGGATTCAGGCCTCAACAGTTAACATCCTTTATTATGTAGATAATTCAACAAATCAGAGACACTTACTGTGGCATTGCTCCAGCTTTTGATCGGAAAGTTAAACTGTCACTGTCAGAATCCGTGGAACTGGCTCCTGGGAAAACATTAAGGACAGATGAAAAAGTTAAGACGTCAGTGGCATTTACAATTTCAAAGTAATGATCCTCATTTGTTTTTATTTTATTGTTAAGTAGTTGTTCAAAAAGGTTTGTATAAGTCAGGTTGTGAGTACAACGCATCTTCATCAATGTCGCCTCTCCTGTGGCCCTCTGCCATTTTCCTCCCTCCCATCCATACTCTGAAGTTATGAAGTTCATTATATACATATATAATAAATATAATAAATAAATATAATAACTGCATTTGGTCACCCTTCCTTTGTCCATTCATTTTTAAAGCAGGAACATACAAAGTCTTATTTTTCTTCAGTATACAATGAAATAGAGAATAAAGGTGCAAATTATTTTTATTTACTGCTTCTTTTGAAGATCATTTTTAAAAAAAGAACAGAACTGCTAGAAATAGCCATCTTAAAAGCAATATGCTTTTAGAGCCAGACCTATCATTACTTGTCTTTATATTAACTTTTCCCTCTCAACCATCTTTTACATGGCTTAAAAACTATGAAACAAATGTGTTCACATAAAAAAAGTTCATAGGTTTAAATCTTAACCCTAAGAGACTATGTGGTGTGGTAACATCACTGATTAATAAGTAAGAAGAAGATACTCTATGATACTTGAGAAAAATTGACCATGATAGAAGGTTCATTCTTGAATAAGAAGGTTTTTCAATTTGGATTATGCCCTTTCCTCCTTTCAAACTCATTGGATTGTTATATTCCTAAATTAATAGTCACAACCAATTTTTTTGTCTAAAGGTAATTAAACTTTGATATTTCAGTATTTACATATTGTGCATCAAGAGTTTTTTTTTTTTAATTTATTTGGGTCCAGTCATGGGGCCTGAACTCTGGGCCTGGGTGCTGTCCCTAAGCTCTTCAGCTCAAGGCTAGCGCTCTACCACTTGAGCTACAGCACCACTTCTGACTTTTTTTTTTTCTGCTGCTGATGTGGTGCTGAAGAATCGAATCCAGGGCCTCATGCATGCAAGGCAAGCACTCTACCACTGAGCCACCTTCTCAGCCCTCAAGAGATTTTTAAGTGATGGATTTAAAGCAATTTTAGTGATTAAAAGTATATGTATAGTGCTTTCCTAATGAAATCCAATTCATTTTTGCCATTTCAATTAGCCTAAAAAATACATCCTGATGGAAAAATATCATCAAACAGCACAGAAGACCAGTGAGTTATTTTCCTAAAAAACATTTGACACATTTGGTGTTTACTTTTTGGACAAGTTTAAGATATCAATGTACATAAATTTCTCCACATTTATACAAATGGACTCTGTAATTCATGTACTACTTGCAATTAGTTACTTCTGCCCATCAGTACATTTAGTATATATATATATGAAGACTCAGTTCTCTTGGCTGACCTCTGGAATTTCTTCTCTTGTTGCCTCCAGTCTTTGTCAACATTGAAATCAGTCAGGATTAGATAATACTGCTAATATTTCCATTGCCCTTTTCTTATTTTTGTAACTACCATTCAGTGTGGGTTTTGTTTACCTGGATCCTGGACTCTTACCTGATTTCTCTGCCTCCCAAATTTAGCTTTGTCTTGCCTAAGAGTAATTCTCTTAAAGCACCCCTTTTCTGTTAAAGAACTACCATACGTGAGTCTCAGTAAATGAGAACAGCCAAAAGGCCTTCATGATTTCCGATTTGATTTGATAACCAGGACTTCCTACATTTCTTTAATCCTAATCCAGAGAGAACACAGTCAATACTAATCCAGAGAACTGACACACTCAGTAGTGTATATGGCATAGGAAATGTGGATAGTGCAGCAGAGTTGGCACACACACACACACACACACACACACACACACACACACACACACGTAAATCGCTGCCCTCGTGAACTTTGCATTCTAGCAAGGAAACCGACAAAAGGAGAGAGGATAAAATATGTGATAAGGACCCATTGCAACAATGAGAGGCATAAGTCATTATGTCGGAACTTAACAACTTTGGTGGGGGGTGGGGGGAGGATCAGGTGGGGGGGAGGAGTATGGGAAGGGATGGGAAGGGGAAACAAGGAGGAGGCAACAATGCTTGATAAGAAATGTACTTGTTATCTTGCCCTTGTAATTGTAACTCCTCTGTACGGTATTCTCACAATAATAAAAAGAAAAGTTTCCAGTGAAAGGGGAAAAGATAAAGCAGAGGAGGGGCAGAGAGGTGGGTGGGGCTCAAACGTGACCGGAGAAATGAGGAAGGTTCCACCAGGACCCAAGGGATGAGAGGGATTTTCTGTCTTGTTTCCCTTTTTATAACTGTCGTTTTAGTCACTACCCTAGCATAAGCCTACCCAGACTTTCCCTGATATTTTATCTTTTAAGATCAGCCCAATTTTCTAGGCTCTGTCTTCTCTGAGATCCCAGCGTTCTTGACACTATACTTGTCACTTACCATGTCTGGTAGAAAATCATTGTGTCCCTGAGGATTGAGGAGGGGTTGGGAAGAGACTTACCAACTTGTGAATAGTTATTCAAATTTTCTTGTGCCTAGAAGGCTGCTAGATTCCTTACATCATTTGATTATAATTATAATGAACCTTGCTAAGAAGTGAGCTATGTCCAATTTGTACCTAGAAAATACCAGGTACCATGTGGTTAGGTAACTTGCAGGAAGTCACATCACTAGAGAGCTGCGGTGACAGGAAGTGTACTCCTGTGGATTTGAACTCATGATGCATGATCATCTTGTCCTTGGCGACCTTCACCCACTATGCCAGTCTGTCTTCCTTTGTGTACTTAGCTCAAGGTTTACTTAGGGCAAGCCTTTACCTTCTGCTGGAATGAATGCAAGCCAAGGGAACTAGGAAGCTTGTTTGGAGAGAAGGTGTGGACTATCAAGCTGCTAGAGGGACCGGGTGGAAAGGGACTGCTAGGTCTGCAGTGTCTGGATTCTATTGCCAGGTCCCTGCCAAGGGATTAACAGTAGGAACCATCAAAACAAGGTTATGTACAAGGAGGAAGTTTCAATTGATAAAGTAAATGTGTAGTACAGTGCAAGTGTGTGTGTGTGTGTGTGTGTGTGTGTGTGTGTAAAGCTAAACAGGGGAAACTCTAGAAATGAGCTAGGTAATCTGAGAGACCAATTGAATTGGAATCATAATGTGTGTGTATGTGTGTGTGTGTGTATGTGTGTATGTGTGTGAGAGACAGAGACAGACAGAGACACACAGAGAGACACACACACAGAGAGACAGAGACAGAGAGAAAGACTCTTATGGAAATTATCCAGACACATTTTCCCTCTCCAAGCAGTTAGAAATCAGAAACAGAAGCAACTATTGCTCACTGGATTCCAAACATTTAAAATCATTAACAAAAATTTTTCTTCTCATGCCCTCTATTTGAAACGTCATTTTGGGGCTGAGGATGTTGCTCAGCTGTAGAATCCTTGCCTATTGTGCCCAAGGCCCTGGGTTTCATTCCCAGCCATGCAAAGAGGAAACAAACAAAACCCCAAATAAAAAGATGCTATTCCTGTTCCTTTTATTTCCAGTGGATTTTCAAAGAAAGAAAGGTAAAGGGTAAAAAGATGTGTCCCTGAGAGCTTTTCTGCACCTGCCGAGTCCTTGTGAAATCTCAATGTCACCTTCTGTCTCAGGTGTCCTGGCAGAGACGCTCTAACAGATGGTGGCAGATCAAATCCTCCAGTTCTGGCCAGCAAGTTCCTTCCCCTCCCCTCTGGGCAATTCTCCCTCCTTCTCCTGTCCAGTGCTCTGCCTCCCTCCCTTCCCCCCCTCCCGCTCCTCTGTGGTGCACCTGCAGGTCAGGCAAAAGGAATGTTTATGACAGGAGGAGGTGTTTGAGAGAGAGAGAGTTGGTTAACTTAAAAAGAAAAAAAAACAGCGTTCAAAGCAGTGTCCAGAATTAGAGAAAGAAAGAGGGTACAATGTAGTCAGGGTATTCAATGTACACTATAAAAAACATGAACTATGCTACTTATAGGCAAAAACAGGAGAGAGAAACTGGGGGAAAGAGAAGGAAGGGGTGACAGTGTCCAGAAGAAATGTACTCTTTTATCTGACTCATATAACTGTAACCCTTCTGTATATCACCTTTACAATAACAATAAAAGTGCATTACCTGAGTTATGGAACTGTAACCCCTCTGTACAATACCTTAATAATAATGACCAAATCATATTAATAGAACAGATAGAATAGTTAAAATACTATAAATAAAATTATAGCACTATAAAAAAGTGCAATGTGATCTATACATATATACAGAAAAAAGATTAGAAAAGCAAATGTCTTAATAGTGATTGTGCTACCTGGATATCTTTTGGCATAATTGTTATGTGTCTGGCATGAAGCATTTCACTCTCAAAAAGTTATTTCCTCCCCCCTTCTTATTTTTGGCAGTTCTGAATGTTAGACTCTCCCCCCTCCTTGATGGAATCAAAGATACCGAAGTATATGATTGAGAATGGAAAAATAGGGGACAGAAATCAGGTATTGGCATTTTTTCCATCTTCATTTGCATGTGAATTTTTAATACAACTGATGAGATATAAAGCATTAATGCAAGTCAAAATGTTTCAGTGAGCAAGTGTTAGCAGCTCAACCTTATTCAGTTATAAATAAATCTGTTAAATTTTTCTGGACAATAGCAATATTTGGATTTTTTTAAAGAAGTAAATTTCTTATTGATGGCAAAAAAGAGGGACTGTGGGCTAGAGGGGCAGCTCAGTGGTATGGGAAGCACCTATATGTACAGGCCTTGGGATTGATCCCTGGTGATAAAGGGAAGAGAGAGAGAGAGAGAGAAGAGACAAAAAACAGGAAGACGGGAGTTATAGGACAGTGAAATTACATGTGATTTTTATCTATGTATTTTAGAGTTTTTAAAAATGAAAACATACTGTTTTTTGTTCTGGTCATAATAGCCTGTACTATGTGCCAGGTAGCACCAGGGAATTCACTCATTCAATCCTAACAAGAACCTAATTGTCTCCATTGTGTAGATGAAGAAGCCAGATCCCAGAGCCACTGAGCGCTCAAGGTCACAGAACAAGGAACTGAGCTCTTCATAAAATATTATGAACAACGTTATCAAAATAAAGAACGTGAAGAGTGGCCCACACAGTGCTCAGACCCCTTTACATTCTCTTCCCAAGAGTTTGAAATCTAGCAGAAGCAATCAATGCTTAGATTATTCGCCCGACATCAGACATCAGCGGCATTGCAGTGATGCCCAACATTCAGGACTTCGTTTATAGTGCTAGGATCTGCAGGGGAAAATGACCCCATACCGCAGCACGGCACACTTCCAAATGTCATTTACAGGGGTGCACATTTTATCTGAGTATTTTATAGCATGGAAACCTATCAAGAAATATCAGGCAGAATCTGCTCCCCTGCTCCTTGCTGGTGCATTTCTGGCCCCCAACCCACCCAAGGTTGGGGCTGTTCCCCTCCTTACATAGCTACATACTTCCTTAGCCACACTGGCTGCTTCAATCCAGTTCTTTTGTTCCAATCTATCAGGGCCACACCCCCTTCAGAACTCTTCAAAGCACAGTGGTCTGTACAATCCTTTTACAGTCACGAGGAAGGAGGTGGTGGAAGGCTGAGCTGTCCGTATTTATCTTACAAGTCCATATTTACCTTTCCTCTTTACCTTGTGAAATTCTTGGCTCTGTCTCTTTTCCATCTAGCCTTTGAGGGCACCTCTCCCCTCTAGGAAACACTGCACCCGAGTTCCTTTCCTGTCTGTCCTCTTCTAAAACTGCATCTCCGAACGAGAGAGAGGGGTGTGAATTCCATCAAAGCAGCACAGAAATGCTGCAGTGCAACCCCCTTTGGGATTTAATATATACAAATGAAAACATACAGAAAAGACGGTATCTCCCTCTCCCTCTTGCAAAACCTGCTTTTCTCTCTTGGACTATTTCTCCTGCTCCTTTGGGCATTTCTGCCCCTCTCCATCCAGACTTTTGTACTCCTTCCCTGTGGCTGGTGGAACATCCTTTCCCCAGGTCTTCTCTATTGACTTGTTATTCTCTATGTTCAGGCCTCAGAGGAAATACCTTCACTCCAGAATGTCCTTCTGATCAAGTCCTCCCATTGGCCACCTTCATCTCCTGCACAGACACGCCAGTGTTTGGAATTCTTTAGGAACTCCAGGTTCAGTCTTCCTCCTCTTCTAAAGTGTCAGTACTTGTCTTGTTCAGTAATTCATTCCTGGTGCCTGAGCCACCCACTGCCTCTCACTGTAGCCCCCCATACACGCGAGGATGGGCGGCTATGCCCTGGAAATCACTGGATCCAGAGCCTACAGTGTGAACCAGAGTAAGGGAAGGGTCATGCTTCTACCTCCCCAGTGACTTGCCTGTTCATATCGAATTAGCAATGTGCTTTAGGAAAGAGTTCTTGAATCTAATTTAAGGGCTGGAATGAGTAAACATAGCAAGTCCTTCTTTGAGGGAGTCTAAGAATGTATCTGAGAACCTCAGATACATCAGATACCTCTCTTTATTTTCCTTCGAGATAAAGACATACTAAAATTTCTCACTTTAAAAAAAAGTTGACATCTCTATTTTACAAGGGCATTGAGTTGGTTTTCCTGAAGTGCTTTAGGTTAGTATTAGAAGGAGGAATATCCATGGCAGTGCCCAGGTCCTTTCTCTTTTTTTCAATGTATGTGAATCCCTATACAGCCACAAATATATGGGCTGTTGGTGTGGCGAGTGGGATCTGGGGGAAAATGGAACTGAACAGAAGCAACCATCTTTGCTGGTATCCTGAGTCTGAATATACATCACATATATTAGCAGAAGTGTCTTGCTCCCAGAATGAGGAGTTTGTCCAGCGGATTTCAAAGGCAGAGGAGTACTGGAAAGCCTGAAGTGTTTACACAAAACGTAATTGGTTTAACTAAATAAAATTCAAGGTCATTCTTGTTAGAAACCAAAATTGATTTCAGAGGCAGAGAAACATCTTAATGTGAAGAGTACATAGATTGTACCTTGCACTTAACTTTTCAACTTCATTAATGTCTTTATGATACTTGCTATTTCTACATATTGCTTATAACATTATGTATTATTCTTATGCCAATACTGGACTCAGGGTCTTGTGCTCTTGCTTTGCAGTTTTTTGGTCAAGTCTGTATGCTACTATTTGATCCGTGACTCCATTTCTGGCTTTTTGGATTTCATGGATTTCTCTACCCAGACTGGTTTTGTTTGTTCATTTCAGAATCATTGTTCAACTTCTTTATTAGAGCTCTTCAAGAGAAACAAAGTTTGAATTGGAAAAGAAGATATTCACAAGGATACCCAAGGAGTGGTAGACTTTCTTACCTTCAATGAACACCTCGGCAGAGGTTGAGTCGGAGCCACTAGTGTTTGTCGCCAGACAGGTATAGCGGCCAGTGTCGTCCTCAAAGGCCTCTGTGATGGTCAGGGTATGGAGGTCCCCGCCCTCAGAGCGAATGTGAATGTCAGGAGTGTTGTGTAGCTCCTTCCCCTCACAGAACCATCTGTAAGCCAAATGGAGGTCAAAGGTCAAGGAAGGTCCAGGAGGAAGGGATGATGTTTAAAACCATAAAGCATCAGCAAAAGATGAGATGGTAGGCAGTCAGACACTCCCTTGATAAAAAGATCTGGGTCAATGTTACACATGGACGTTTGACATTTTAGACCGTGAAATTAATGACTAGACAATACCCCACAGGTTTTCACTGGAAAACATCTTGTCCATTTTCTCCACCTTGACAGCATCAAACTTGGAAAGCCCATTTGGGTTACAAAGTGAAAAGAAAGGGAAACTCCAAGTGTCACCCCAAATGCTTGATAGTACATGTCTCTTACGTCGAGTACAATTTTATTTATTATTCTCTTCCAAAAGAAAGATTGAAAAAATCAAAACCGCATGCTGCAAACATCTAATATGTAAAGGGAGTCTTATCATGGTGATTACAAAATAATATCATAGGCAGCGATATTTTTCTTGACCCAAAGACTTCTGACCAGCTGAACATATTTCTGAAATTTATAAAACTTTCAAGCAGAGTGTCTGGGCTTCCAAGATGGAAAGAGATGGAGAAGCCAGGCTGTATTTCATTCTTTCTGCTCAGACATTTCCTTTCCCAAACAGCCAGAGGACCTGAACCAAGGTGCCTTCTCACTCTTTCTTCTATTCCCCCAGCACCTCAAACTCTCAACAGCATTAAATTACAATACAAAAAAAGAAAGAAAGAGTTTCTCCCAAACCCCAATGTGTGACTTATTTTAAAGAAATGTGTCGTAATATGCTACTTACAACTAACAGACATTGAAGTCTTTAGAACTATATTGTCCTTTAGTCTTCCTAATTAGCAGAAAATATTTTCCCTGAGTCTATTCTATAAAATTCTTTGGACCTGGCAAACTCTTTGTTTGAATTTGATTAGATTAGCGTAAGTATTTGTGTATATTTATTTGAAAATGCAGCGAATGGATCAAATGAGTTTGTTAATACTCAGAATATTAACACCAGAAACTAGTCTGAAATAAAATAATAGATAATCAGAAAACAACAGCTATGACTCTGAGAATTAATGAACACAAAAATAAACAGCTAAAAAATAAATTTGTGGTAGTCACCAGACACTGTGTTGGGAATGAACTATACAACCTGGGGGTCGGATAGGAGGGAAAAACTGGGAGAGAGCAAAGAAAGGGGTGACTTTGTCCAAAAAGAAATGTACTCATTACCTGACTTATGTAACTGTAACCCCTCTGCCTATCACCTTTATAATAACCATTAGAAGATAAACAGGCCAACTGAACATTCATACAACACAAATGCAGTCCATATTATTTTGGGGCAACTGAGAAGACCATCTCTTGATTCTGGGTACACTGGGTTCCAGTCTTGGAGAACCATTACGTTTAGAGCCATTGTCTAGTCCCTTCTGTCCAATGCTATATAGACTATTAGCTTTAGTTTTCATTGAGTTCTTCATCTCCAGTAAACAAATTCCTTCTATATTCTGTCATCAGATTAAGGCTCTTGAAACAAACTCTTCCCTTCCCACATCACTCCCTAAGCTTCAGATCTGTCATTAAGGCCTTTCACATAACTTGGACTTAATTTTGTTTTCTAAGCCTCTATTTCTGTCAGAATATTTCCAGGGGCTTATGGTTCCTTGCCCAACCCCTAGGGTTGTGTAATAAGCCCCTGGATATATTTCTCCTCCTTGGAATTCTTTCCTTGTTCTCTTCATTAAGCCTGGTTAATAACTCTTCCTTCAGACTGAAGTCTTCTTCCGAAGATTAACTTCTGCCTGGGTGTTTTCTATGTGGAAGGTGTTGCACTACAGGCTATAAGTGATAGGAAAAATGATGCCTGGGAAACTGGGACACTGGGAAACTAATTGAGGAGTTTATATGTCTGTTCTCTTCTATCAGAGTATTTCTACTTTCCATTAAAAAAAAAGGTATAAACTCACTGCTCCAGAGGCATTAAAAATACAATGGAAATGTAAAAGAAAGATTAATTTCTAACAGTGAATCTACTTTGTAGGGAAGACTTTGCCAACATAATGAATGCAGTATTCTAACTCAGTAAATTTATGCTCTGAAAGCCTATTTTGTATATGACTGTGAGCAAGAAATATTTCTTATACTTTGTTTCGAGGGAGTCCTGGGGCTTGAACACAGGGACTAGGTCCTATCTTTTGAGTTTCTTTCCTTTTTTTCGTTATCTCTTTTTTCCCCCAAAGTTGTTGCATTACTTCTTGAGCCACAGCTCTACTTCTGGCCTAATTTGAGGGTAAAAGTCTCACCAACTTTCCTGTGTGGGCTTTGAATTGTGATCTTCAAATCTCAGCCTACAGAGTATCTAGGATTACAGGCTTGCGCCGCCAGCTGACTTGGTTTTTATACTTTTAAGCAGCTGGGAAAAAATACAAGAGAAGAAAAATATTTTGAAATATTGAAAATTAAATAAAGTTTGATTTTATTGAGTCCATAACTAAAGCGGTCTTGGAATATAAGCATGGTCTGTTGTTTACGCAGTGACTGTGACCGCTTTTGTATTACATTGACAGAGTAGAGAAGTGGATGGAACATTCTGTCTGGTCCTAAGTGCCTGAAATAATTATATTTGGGTCTTTTTATCAAACATTACTAACTCCTACATTTTGCTTCGGAACTCTGAGCAGCCACATCTGCCTTACTGAAAGCTTGTTAAAGATGCACAATCTTGATCCCTATCCCAAATATATATCTGTTCAATTTCCCAGGTGACTTGTGTGCATAAGAGTTTAAAGGCTGGGGCTGAAATGTGGCTTAGTGGTAGCATTCTTGCCTAGCATGCATGAAGCCCTGAGTTCAATTCCTTAGTACCACACGAACAGAAAAGGCTGGAAGTGGTGCTTTGGCTCCAGTGGTAAAGTGCTAGCCTCAAACAAAAGAATCTCAAGAACAGTGCCCAGGATCTGAGTTCCAGTCCCAAGACTAGCATATATATATATATATATATATATATGTATATATATATATATGTATGTATGTATGTATATATATGTGTATATATGTATATATATGTATATGTATATGTATGTATGTATGTATGTATGCTGACCTACTATGCTCTGGTCCACAAAAGCCTGCTTCCCAGAGTCCTAGCTCCTCATAGAGATTCTTTACTCCTTCAATACAACAACCATGTTCTGTGTTCTGTGCTTTCTGTCTCGGGTTCTTTGCACATAGGTGCTTGCAAAATTGTGGGGTTTTTGCTCGTTCTCTTATTTCTATTTAAATTTTTTAGATCACTCATTTGACAATTGGTTATTTGCCACTTTTTAATATATTTATTCTGCATTTTTTCTTCGTATTTATGCCAAATATATGTATATCTTTTTAACATAGAAAATTGACTTCTTGGCTGACAAAAATGAATCTACTTACACTCTGTTGCACATAGCTGGTGATTTGAAAATATTTATTCTCTGCCATGCATTATCTTAGTCTTTACATACTTCCTAGAGAAAAACAGTGAAAGGATCTAGATGCTAACTGTTTTTTTGGCAATGCTACATGTTATATTTTGGTCTTTGATGTTTGAAATCCCAATAAGGCGCTGAAGAATCCTATAGAAGAAATTCATTTAATGTCTGATACAATACTTCTTAAATGTATTTGACCAAAACATGTATCTACTAAAATCCTATGTACATTTTACTGAATACTTCTCTAGAATATTCCATGCAACTTTTTTTTAAATGTATGTATGCTGGTTCTGGGGCTTGAACTCAGGGCCTGGACACTGTCCCTGAATTTTTGTGCTCAAGGTTAGAGCTCTACTACTTGAGTCATAGCACACTTTCCATGTTCTGATGGTTAATTGGAGATAAATCTCACAGACTTTCTTGCCTGGATGGCTTTGAACTGTGATCTTCAGATCTTAGCTTGCTAAGGAGCCTGCATTACACATCTGAGCCACTGGTGCCTAGCTTGCAACTTACATTAAAATTTGGGGTGGGGGGGGCTGGGAAGGTGGCTCAGTGGTAGAGTGCATGCCTTGCATGCATGAGGCTCTGGGTTTGATTCTTCAGTACCACATAAGCAGAAAAAGCCAGAAGTGCTGCTGTGGCTCAAGTGGTAGAGCACTAGCCTTGAGTTGAAGAGCTGAGGGACAGCACCCAGGCCTACAGTCCAGGCCTCACAATTGACAAAAAAAAATGAATAACTTAAAACAAATTATAAACTGAGTAGTGATAGCTGAAAAATCAACAATAAACCCAACAATAAGCCCAAAATACTTCAATGTATCTGACTACTTGCAGAAAGATTAAAACAACAAATGCATTTTCTGTGACAGTGGATTTAACACCGTTTTTTTCTTTTAAATCAAACCCACGGAATATAATTTTCTAACATTCTCTTGAAACTTGTTGTTCATGTGCTTTCCCTAACCTCTTAATAGAGTGTATTTTTCCAGAATAAAGACTTCATCTGACTAACTCATTCACTAGATTCCTTCCCAGTGTTTGGCATCTGGAATGTATTAATCATGCCTTTTAATTTTCTGTAGTCCCGCTGCCCTGACATCTGGGGCCTTGCTGATCCTGGAGCCTGCCTCTCCCAGGGCTAAGCAAGTTCCTCACCTACAAGAAGTCTTCAGTATGGACACTAACCAACCCATAGGCCATATTCCCTCTCTTTCTCTACAGGCTCTTACCGAGAAACCATCTACCTGCCCTCATCTTCTCCAGATGATCAGGTACCAGACAATTAAATGATAGCATCTATGCCAAATCTATTCTCCTGGGCTCACCTGTCCCTTCTTTTGACAGCCATGGATCTCCCCACTTCTTTCTTTCTTTGACTAACCTAGTGGGTGCTTCTCCCCGTGATTGGGGGCTATGTAGCCTTCTGTTTGGTACAAGCCTCCCTTCATGTCTTCCTTCTTCCCTTTCTTCTCTCCCTTCCTGATAAGGTCTGGATGTATTTTCCAGGCTGGCTTTGAACTCCAGATTCTACTGCCTTGGCTCCCCGCTCCCCTGAGTAATAGACTGTCTTTTGACTTGTTGCCCTCATCATATTTGCAGAGCAATAAAACTAACATTCCAACACATGGAACATTTCCATTGATTTAACTTCATCAAAGACAAAGAAGCTTACAAATGAAGAAAGGATGGAACAACATGCTTAAATAATGTCTTTCCCAGTTTCTGCTTTAAGATGTACATGGAAAGAAGTTTATAGACTCCCACCCCACACAAATTGAAGTGCACATTAAAAAGCCTAAGATTAAACCCAACACGATCTAGTTGAGAAATGTATCAGAAAAGGAAATCATGCATATCCACGATGTAGCAGGTCAAAGATAAATCACCTTATCTAAACTAAGAGAATCTTGGAGTTATGAAATTCTGACATCACACATTGGATGAACTGCGTGCGCTACAGTCATGTTTATTTAGCTAAGTTTCTTACAGGTCATAGTTCCAATAGCTCCATGGCAAAGTATTCAACACATTTGGTATCCTTTAGAGAAAAGGCAAAAGTCAGATTTGGTGACTTTTTTCCCACATTCAAATCTTACTGCTCAGAAAAAGCAATAACGGGTGCAGTGAACTAAGTTACTAAGCCCACAAGATGGGATGAAGAAAAGATTTGGTAAATGCATGCGAAGTAAAGACACCCTCTTCTTCCTCTTCTGTGGCTGACATCACTAACTGATTCGAACTGTTCTTTGCTAATGCGATGGGATATCTTAGAAATCTTAGCACAACTGTTTTGGCAGGTCATAGAGCAACTGAAGTTGAAGGTTGACATGAAACACATTTACCAACACATGTGCTTCCTTGTGTTCCAGATCCTACCAGTCCTTTCTATTTAAAAGGAGCTTAAGAGGAGGGAGTGGTGGTGGAGAGGAACCCAGGCATGCGCGCATGTAATACACATGTAATACGTTGAAGAGAGAGTCCACTTGAGATCACTCCCGGGACTTTTGTTAATCCCACTGTTATAGGTATTAGTAAATAATATACTAGATAGCATATTGGAAGATTAAGGTCTTACTACCTACATTCCCATTCTCTACCTAAATTTCAACTTCAACCACACTTTGAATTTACAACTGCAAGATTGCTAAAATATACAGGTACAATCTGAGGTTTGGAATGAAGACATGACACAATGTATGGAAACAATGGTAGTTCTTAAGGATTTACATTAATTCAAATTAAAGGGAAAAGCATAAATATTTATCAAAAGCTTATTATATGCGATGTGCTTATAGGATCTTATTTTTTATTTTCACAACAGCCTTGTGAAATCATCATGATTCTACTTTTAGATTCGGGCAACTCCCACTTAACCATGCAAAAGAAGGTCATGGACAATTAAATCTAGATAATCTCAAAATTCCATTTTTCTCAATGCTCTAAACTCCATCTTTCATCACACATTCTACTGCAGATATAAACAAGTTTTAACACAGTGTACTGATTCCACTTTTCTAATCTCTAGTGTAGCTGTAAAGCAGCTATGCAATAGGGAACTGAGAAAACTGAAGAAGAAATCCTTGAAAATTAGTAGGCGTGGTAAATCCCCCTTCAAAAGTATTAGAGACGCTAATGGAAGCCCAAACCAGTTGAGACTGGTTGTCAGATTTCAAGGCCATAAGTAGGGTATGAAAAGAACTTGAACTAATTGGAGATGAAATAAAAAAAGGTTAAATGATCTATTCTTTCTGCTACTCACTCATCATTTGTACATTCTTCAAGGAATTTATTGCACTTCAACTTCAGTCCAGAAATGACTGGCCATATAGTTATCAGTTCACCTGGGTTTCTTATTTCATGATGCAAGGTCTTCCCTGAAGACAAGCCGATTCCAGGCATAAAGAAATGCTGACCACACTGAATCTAGCAGGTTAGTCCTTCAATCACCTGGAAGCATATACTACAAAATTCTTTCAAAATTGGTTCGGGCTCCATAGTTTTAGACTTAGATTTGCTTTGGATAGAAGACTTAGGTCAAGATCAATTTATTAGAGAGAGGATAATGAAATGGACTTTCTAAGTTTTGACTTTTATTTATAAAAGACTTATAGAATATAGGGGAAAAAGAAATTGTAGGATTCAAAACTCTAAAGTAGGTATATCTATTCTATTCTGGGATTTGGAATATAGAAGATATGTGTGCATGCATGCACATACACACACACACACACACATACACACACGTGCATGTAATTGCTTTCTCTTTTGCATGGTGTCTTTTTAATCCCACTTCCCTGAGGATTTCCTAAACATTCCAGCCTATGAAAAAGATGGTGCCCAAACTCCAAGGATCATATTAGGCCACCAGCAGGATGTGGTTGGACTGAAATTCAAGAAGGTGTTTTACATAGAACAGATCAACATTTAATTGTTCACTTTCTGCATTTCAAGGAGATGTGAAGTGGACCCCCCGGCGTGGTGTGAGTCTGATGGACAGAGCAGAGTGTTTGAGTGTGTCTGCAGTCCTGGGCCTATTTGGTTTGGGATCAAAAGGGGTCCAGGAATAACTAAAATCAGAAGGATTGCAGCTGCTCCTGAGCAAATGGCTGTCCCTGCAAACCAGCCATTGTTTCCATTCTTGGGTATTGTAAAAAAATTAAAAACCTTACCTACTGCATGGCTTTACTTTCTTCCTGACAACTGACAGTGAGATTCAGAATTGTACACTGGAGCTGGAATGCTAGAAACACTGATTCTCCAAGACAGGGCCCCAAATATTAAATTTTAGGAAAATAAATTCAACTATTAAGTGAGAGGGACCAAGAAATGCACTGGCAAAATATAATATCCACTTCCCAGTATAATATACTAATATTTTATATTTAAAAAAATCACATATGGCATCACTTGGCTTACAATTGTCTAGTAATACTGTTCTAATAATACCATTAGCAAGAAATATACATTTCATGAGTGACAGTTTCTTTTGACCATTTGTATTTTATTGAACCACAAGTATGTATCATGGAAATTTGCTGTGCACTGTATTTTAAACATGTGCCTCATAAAATGAAAGAAATCTCAGACCTTGTAAATTGTAGAAAGCTTCACCAATGAATCTTGGCTAATACTCTGTAACTCTGCTAGGCAAAATGGTAGATCTTAAGAGCCTCTAATAGAAACAACCAGGTGCTTATTAAATGAAAACCTCTAAAAACTGCTGAGTTTTTTGTTTTTTCCCTTCCTAGTTGGCTTCTTTCTGCTCGAGGAAACAAAGTTATGTTGGAAGACCTCTATTTTTTCTTCACAATTTCATTGAGTTGTACTTACTAGAAAAGAGATTATCTTCAAAGAGATGTCAATGATAATTGAAGGAGCTAATTGAGCTCAGCTGTCCCTTCTCCCAAAGTAGACAGCCACATGGTTCATACATGCCCTTAAAGAAAACTAAAGCAACTAATTAATTTCCTTAAGGCTGTTAAAATGGGAATAAAGGGAAGAAAAAAAACCCAGAGAGATCAGTGGTTCAGCATGGTTATCTTTTCTAGGATTCCTTTCTCCCAAGGGAATGACCATGAACTGGACAGCCATCAAAAACAAGTTGGATCTCCAACTAACGAGCAAAAAGCTGGACAAAGAGCTGCGGCTCAAGTGGTAGTGCACCAACCTTGAGTGAAAACCACTAAGGTGAAACTCACGGTCCTGAGTTCAACCTCCAGTGCTGGCAAAATCCAAAACAAAGCAATAACAACAGCAAAACATCTAAGTTGGCAAGTTATACTCTCTATGGCTTTTGTTTAGGTCTAACCTCAAAGTTAGGCCATCTGTAAGCATTGCATTTCATACATCCTCAATTAAACACCAATTAGTTTTTATGGAGCTCTTGTCTTGTCACCAAAGAGTTCTTAATTTTTTACATGTGTTCCCATTAACCACAGGACACACCATGTTTATTCTGTCATGTGGATTTATAGGCAGATTGAAGTGAAATTAGTCTTTGTCTAAATTTACTATGGCTATAATTTCATGACTGCTTAGCTTGAGGCCCAATAGCTAAATTTGTGGGGGCAACAGATGTATTTTAACCTTACAGTCCAAAAGAGACCAATAAATAGATTTTTTAAAAAAAATTCTGAGCCTGGGAAATGATAGAATACATTCTGAACCCATACCAGACTCATGTCAGCTAATTCTTTCTGCAATAATCACTGAATCACTAAGAAATCTTTTTTTTAAAGATAGAGAATAAAAGAAAGAAAAGAAGGAAGAAAAGAAAAGGAGGGAAGGAGGGAATTTAGGGAGGGAGGGAGGGAAGGAGGAAACAAGGAAGGAAGGAAGGAAGGAAGGAAGGAAGGAAGGGAGAAAGAATGGAAGGAAAGAGCCAGAGGGCTGGGTTAGGCCAGATAAAGTTACATTCTAAAATAGATTTTTATCTAACCAGGTCTCAGTTGCTCAAGCCTCTAATCCTAGACATGCAGGAGGCTGGTATCTGAGGATCATGGTTTGAAGCCAGCCTGATCAGGAAAGTCCCTGAGACTCTTATCTCCAATTAAGCCCCCCAAAAGGCAGCAGTAGAGTCTGCTGTCATGGGTTTTCCTTCAGCCTGGTCCACAGAGCAGCGAGGGGTTCTATTATTCAGTCGCTTTCTCCTTTGGGATTTGACTTTTCCCTATTTGTGAAATGTGAGGAATGGGCTAAACTTGCTTGCTTCAAATGTGTCCCAAGAAACTAGTTTTGCAACAAAGTTGACAGATAACATTGCAGAACTTTCTGTGGCAAAATAGGTTTGTGAAACACTGGGTTAAACAAAGTTAAACATCTGTCTTTACTACAGAACTTTTTAAAGCTTTCGCTGTGCCAAGATCTAGGAGAGAGAATATGGCAAGCTTCATTCTAGCTCTTATTTGGCCTGAAAACACAGGTTTGGAGAATGAGGCTGGAGGACCCAGGTTCTGTGCAACACATTTTGGAGAACATGGGGCTAACTTGTCACTAGAATTTCATCTCACATTGTGATAGGGACATTTAATACCTGGCATACATTATACAGCCAGTGCTCATGACAGATGTCCCTGATAGAGAATGCCTTGTTGCCCACTGGATTCAGACTTAGCTCCAGACTCCACAAATCGTGCAATGATTAGTATTGGCATCCAAACCAAAACACATCGACTGTTTTAGCAGTCTGAATTTAAATATTGTTTCTAAGCCAGGTACTGGTTGCTATGCCTGTAATTCTAGGCACTCAGGAGGCGGAGATCTGAGGACTGTAGTTCAAAGCCAGCCAGGCAGAAAAATCCATGAGACTCTTATCTCCAATCAACCAGAGAAGGCCAGGAATGGAGGTATAGTTCAAGTGGTAGAGTGCCAGCCTCGAGTGAAAAACCTAAGAGAGCACAAGACACTGAGTTCAAACCCTAGAATCAACACACACACACACACCACACACACACACACACACACACACACACACACACACTATTTTCTTGCATAGGAGTCAATGTGAAATGCTGAGTGCCTCCATTTTTCCTTCACTGTTAATTGTATACATTTTCTGTTTTCTTTTTTTTAACATGCTTCCAACTTGTCATATCACATGAAAATACCATGATCACTTCATTCCTTCTTCAGAACAAACATGCAATGGACCGTTCAAGCCATGACAGTTTTTTCAAGTAACACAAGTAACTGTTAATAATCGCAGGTTAAACAGTCACTGTTCCAAGAGAATCAGGACTCATATCTGTCTTATTTTAAGTTTGTTGTCAGAACAATTTGAAAATGTCACTTAGGTTTGGAGACTATTTTAACCCTTTGCAAATGTGATCCATTTTCATGAGCAGACAAAAGGTAATTTTACAGTACGTAATGGTGAGAAAAAAGACTGGCCAGCCCTTTGGCCTTTTATTCAGTCACAAATGTGGTAGTTACACCTGCTGGTTAGGAAATAGAACCATCCTTGCTAATTCTCTATAACATGCACAAATAAATCAGCATGACCCAACAAGTCATACTTCAAAGTTACCTGTGCTGTGAACATTTGTACTGAATGCATCCACACCCTCAAAGGATCCAGGGAAAGAATGGATTAGACAGAGCCGGTAGGGAATGAGAAATCACAAACATAAAAGAGCTAGAGGTGCACAGTCAGCTATTTTGTTGTCATAGTTACAGCAGGGATTAGCCATTGTTGTAATATTAGCTATTGTTATAACTTGGATTACATTCCGAAGGGGATAAAACGGAAGATGTTTTATTAGACGGTGCTGCCAATCATGCAGGCTCTCGGATCTTGTCCACTGAAATACAACAATTACCTCATTATGAAACACTAAGGGGCCAAAAGCCAAACCAGAGAGAGCGAGCGACATTGGCTCCTCTTGGTTGAATCTTCAGGTCCAGAGTGCTAGAAATCCATGTATCATACTTCATCTGGGGACTCCCAGAAGGCCTAGTGGCCACTTCTTTGCATGTGACAAGCAATCACATTGAATGCAGCGTCTCCCTTCCTAACCCTTCATCTTCCTTCAGAGTCCAAGTGTGAGAGGTGTCTTGTCAGTCTCCCCTGGTTCATTAGCAAGACTCTCAGCTTTCGGCCCTATGGGTGCAGCCAGCTACTCACGATTAGGGACCTGTGAGGTGAAATGGAAGTGGGGCCTTCTTTCTAAAAATGCTGACACTGGAGAGTTCAAGAGGTCTCGTTTCTCTGCTTTTCTTCTCCAAATGAGGCTTTAGCTGGTAGGGGATGCATGGACCAGACCTGGTTCAGATGCTTAGATCTGGTGGCTGGTGTCAGAGCATAGGGAAGGGCTATATGTCTCTCACAGTGCCCTGATCTGCTCTATTCTAATGATGTCTCAATGTGGCTAATTTGGTTTTCAAGAACCATGAAACAAGCCCCTAAAGAGAACATGGGTGCATGTGAAATTACACTGTAAACCAGTCCCTTGTAGAGAAATTTGTTCTTTTTCTATTTTTATCCTCTGTCCCCATCTGCCTCAACCCCAGCAGCTAACTCCTTTCAAAGGCACCTCCTTCCTGAATGCTTTCCCCTTGTTCTTTCATTCCTTCTAGAAATGCACATATGCAGGTCAGCTTTCCAAGAAGAGCTATAATAAATGAAGTATCCACTGAAGAGACAGTGCTTTGAATTCAATAATGAAAAATCAGGGGTGGAAGGAATTACACCGCTAGCAAATAGCACTCACAGGCTTTCAGCAAGTATTCTGGCTAAAATAGTGGATACCTTCATGAACATGTGCAGTGGCTATAACACACAGACACACACAACACAGAGCACAGACAAAGATACATATAGCACACACACAGACACAGACACAGACACACACACACACACACACACACACACACACAATGTACCTACCTGTTGGATGTGTCTGACTTGTTCTCTGAGTCTAGTTTCTGTCGATTCTCATCCACCATGCAAACCACCTTTCTGTAACCACCTTTATGATTCCAGCCACCCCAGTTAGCCCCTAAACCTAGCAGTCTCCTCCTACCATTTGGACACGTGAGCCATTTTCCAGGAAAGCTGCCTCTGGTGCTTCTCCTTAAGCCGGTGTGGGCAGCTACTGCTGGGAGGGGCCCAGGTACCTGAGCTGAGCAGGAAGTCAGGGCTAATTATATCTTGTTTTATTTGGCCATTTGAATAACGTATAAAAGGGTAGGTTTCGTTTCACTTGGCTGTCCAGAGCAAATTTTCTAGCTGAGGCTGACTTTTCATTCTCATAGATGAGATTATTTTTAAGTGTGAAAATAAGTATCAAGAACAGATACAGTCCTCAGTTTCTTTCTTAGAAAAATGTAGAGATGTAGTGATTGCCTTCCTCTTTATAAGTAGAGCACCCCACAGTGATCGCACCCCATAGTGATTCCCTAGGGACTGTGATCTCACACAACTTCTACAAATTGGCTTTCAGAGACACAGCCTTGGAGAAAGGCAAAAGCAAATAAATGAGTAAAAATTGCTGCTTCCCAAGGGACTCCCCTAACTAAAATGTGTTGCTTAGGGGTGAAGGGGCTGGGGGGGAAAATAGCATATGATATTTACTAGTTACAGAAGAAATGATAGTTTCTTTACTTGCATAGCAAATAAAAATATGTACTTTTAGCTGGGTGCTGGATTACACTGTAATCCTAGCTACTCAGGAGGCTGAGATCTGAGGAGCACAGTTTCAAGCCAGCCTAGGCAGGAAAGTCTGCGAGACTCTTACCTCTTAAAATCTACAAAAAAAAAGACTGGAAGTGGTGCTGTGGCTCAAGTGGTAGAGCACCAGCCTTGATCAAAAGAAGCTCAGGGATAGCATCCAGGCCCTGAGATTTAAAAAAAAATAAAAAAAGGCTGTTTATCTTTTAAAAAATCCCGTGATAGTGCCTGTATATGTTTGTCTTACAGGAAAAGAACAGAATACTGTACTCAAAATTTCTCTCATGGAGCAGGACTTGAACTGATGAGAATAGGTAGTATCTGAACATCTAGCTAACAGGGTATCCACTGAACCACATCTCCCTTTGGAGTTGCAAGTCTGCATAGATTATGAAATAAGTTTTCCTCACCACCTTATCATTCAGGTAATTTTGTGTGTTGGAGAGATTAAAAAATATTTCATGCCAGATAAAAGGTGAAGGGACCTGTGCTATGTATAACTACTGTTTCATAAACAATTCCTCTGGGCATGAAAATAATCATAAGACTCCCTATAGCTAGTCCATAATTGGTCTAGGTTGTTGTAATGGTGGCTCATGTCTACAACTCTAGCTCTTCAGGAGGCAGAGATTGGGAGGATTGTAATTTGAGGCCAGGTAATGAGAACTCCTCTTAGTCAATAAGCCAGACATGGTGGCATACACACACACACACACACACACACTCACTCACACATACACATACAAATCACACACTCACATATACACATAAACACACATACACATACAAATCCTCAATATTTCTCAGTGTGTAAAGTTTGCATTAAAAACAACTTCGTATAAAAACCTGAATTGATTTGCTATTACCGTATTTCCTTTAATAGAAGAGCCTTCCACATTTAATCGTATATTCATTGTGACTTGCTTTGTACTGATGTCCCCAGTTTTGGGCTTAAAGCTCATATTTCTGCTTTCTTTCATGGACACAGAACCTCTAACTTTACAAATGGCTTGGGTTGGGAAATCACACGCTACCTTCAAAACCAATAGGTGTAATTTAATTTCTCAAAAGCTCACCTGAGGGCACAAAAGAGATTTTTTTTTCATAATATACTAGGGCAAAGTTCTCCTGAAATTTATTTTGGATATTGTATGCTGATGGTTTCCTGAATATTCTACTCTTTCCTCTAATTTTTTTGGCATCTCATCGGACACTTCTTCAACCTTTTTCTTGGAGGAGAGCTTTGCATTTATCATTCAAAGAGTTAGAGAACAGTTTTGTTTTCTGCCTGGTACCCGCGTGGAAATATGCGTGGGCTAGTAAAGGGCATGCCTTCTCCATGAAAAACTCAACATGTGGCCTGCTGTCTGTAAGGCTGCCTCTCAAGTCTGTCCTCATCAAACCCCAGCCTCCAGAGAGGCTGCTTCCACCTACTCCCCCGAGGCATTGCTTACCCTATGTGGAGAAGTTGGGAAATACTAAAGGAGAACCAGCCCATATGTGGCTGTACTACTAGCCCCCAATTTCGATGGTCTGCATACGTTTAGCAACAATTCTTCTGAATGAGATGCAACGTTTGTACTTTTGTTCAAGTGTAATACACTGCTGTTCATAACCCCACACTCCATTTTTCTAATTCACCCTCCTGTCACAGAGGGAGAGGAAATAGTGCTTCTCTTTCTTTCAACCTCCACCTACCTCCTGCTATGCATCACTGATTTCTAAGTGACTAAGAACCCAGAGTCTTAATAGCTCTCAGATTCTAGTGGGATTAGAGATTTTTCTGGCCCATGACTAAAGAGTTAACATTGGACATTACAGAGAAAATGTTAAATCTGTTGCCAGCTCATTTACTGCAATGTTAAAAGCTGTAGAAATGAGTTTGCCTAACACTCTGGAGCCTAATATTGTAATTGTAATTGGTATACTGTGGAGATGGAGCAGTCTTCTCACACGGCTTTTGAAGTGATTTATAGGTCCCTGCACAATAATTTTTCAGCAATTCTTATAACCAGAGTTTATAGATTTATTCCCAACGTCAGGAAACGCTGACTTCATCTTTGAGCCCTTTGCCTTTTTTTGCATCCATCTTGGAATTGCAATTAGCTAAGTTGAATCCTGATTCTTGGAAGGCAGTCCCCTTACCCACTATGGGTTAAGATGCCATTGTTCAAATTTGGGATTTTATCACTCAGTCTCTACAAAGTCGTTTGTAAGTGCATTCATATTTTAGCACATAGCCTACTTCCTATAAAGGAGGCAATAAAGAGACATCTTGAACTTTGTAATATTGCAACACAAATATGGCACATATGCAAATACTGATACAGCTCTCAGTAGAAATGGTGGCAAAGGAAAGGAGCAGGAGCTTTCCTGGGAACTATGTGGACCTCCACAAGGAAAAGGAATCCATGTAATTTACAAAGTCACACTCATATACTGAATTTTTTTAATAATAAGGAACCATGAGTTGATATAAGCTCCTAAGAAGAAAAGTTGGCTAACATTTATGCTGTTGACCCATTCATTTCATTCCTAAGAAGCCAGGCTTGCCTAGAAAAGTAAGTGCATACTTCACATACTGTGAAACCAAAGGAGGAATTCTTAGGAGAGGATCACAAAGTCACAATGCCTATGTGCCTCTGGTCATATAAAGTAATATTTATCAAAATCAACCCCAGGGAATAAAAACAAGAGGGCTTTTTTTCTTCCTTGTTTTTGTTCTCCTTTCTTTTTGTCTTGTTTGTCCATATATCTGTCTTTGGGGGAAAAAGGGAGTCACAGAAATGGAGGGACAAAGGGTGAAGAAATTCAGCAGTGGTCCTCACTAGACACTATGTCAGAAACGAATTATATAACTTGGGGGTGGGGATGGGAGGGGAAAACTGGGAGAGAGCAAGGGAAGGATGACACTGTCCAAAAAGAAATGTACTCTTTATCTGACTTACACAACTTCAACCTCTGTACATCACCTTTATGTTAACAATAGAAAATGAAAAAAGAGAAAAGCAAGTGCACAAAGACATGAAATACAAGAAGATCATTCTAACCCTTAAAAAAAGTCATAGAAAAATACTGAAATTGCCCTCAATGCCCATCAAAGGGCAAATGGAATTCAATTATGGTATTCCCATACAAACCCATAATATACAGCCTAAAGATAGGTAAAACCAACAATGCCAGATGAACCAGGAGATTTCTGAAGGGTTGCATGGGAAACCTGGTACTTTATCTTAAAAGGAGGAAGTTGAGTGAAGACAACTTTCCTTTTCATTTTGGAGTTTTCTGTATGTGTTTCATTAAAACCATGCGCAAAATCAAATATTCTTGAACTCAGGGCCTGGGTTCTTTTGTTCAAAGTGAGTGTTCTACCACTTTGAACCACAGCTCCACTTCCAGGATTTTTGAGTGATTGGAAATCAGGGGGACTTATCTGCCCCAGCTGGCTTCCAACTGCCATCCTCAGATCTCAGTCTCCTGTGTAGCTAGGATTACAGGCATGAGCCACCAGCACCCAGATACTTTATGTATTTTAACTAAGTCTAAATTGTCCAAAAAGGTAAACCTAATGTGAAATCAGAATATGCAAACTGCAGCATTTTCAAACTCTTTAAAAATGGGTTTTTTTAGGACAGTTATGTTCTATTAAAATACCTCCTTTATCATTTCATTATTTATTAACTACTGTGGTCTCTTAAACTTTATTTTATTTGTATCTACCTCATAAGGTTGTAAAGAGGTTTAAAGAAAGTAATGAGTATCTAACCTTTGGTGTGGTGTTTGATGTAGTTTACTCAATAATGTTAGCTTGTGAGTGAATTCCTTATACAATCTAATGGAAGAGACCATTGTAAAAGTATAGAGAGTGCATAGTAAGAAGGTGAGTCTCAAGCATGGTGCTCATGCCTATAATCCCAGCTACTCAGGAGGCTGAAATCTAGAGGATCAAACCTCAAAGCTAGTCTGGGCAGAAAAGTCTGTGAGATGCCATCTCCGGTGAACTAGCAAAAAGCTGGGCTGGAGGTATAGCTCAAGTGGTAGAGTGCCAGTCATGAGCAAACAAGCCAGTGAGCCCTCAAGCTCTCAGTTGAGCTTTGGTATCAGCAATTAAAAAGAAGGTAAGGGACTGGGAAGGTGGCTCAGTGGTAGAGTGCTTGCCTTGCATGCCTGAGGCCCTGGGTTCGATTCCTCAGTACCACATAAGCAGAAAAAACTGGAGGTGGTGCTGTGGCTCAAGTGATAGATCAACAACAAAAAAAAGAAGGTAAATATCTGACAGGATGTATGTAAGTAAATATTAGATATTTTCCCCTTTTGATCCTATCTGAAAGGATGTCCACTAGACCTGTGTTACTGGTTAATGTGTTTGCAGTGTTTTCTTCAGCCTATGAAGCTGTGAAAGGCATGACATAGTTTGTCAATGCATGGTCTCAATAAGAATTGCACTCAATTCTACTTCTTTCCCCCTTTCATTCTTCTACCCCTCTCCTCTGACACACTATTTAAAGATAATAACAATATTCAAAAACAGAAAATAGAGAATGTTCTAGAAATAAATTTTTATTTCCTCTACAAAAAATTACACTGAACCCAACTAAAGAAAACAAATGGCAGTGTATTATTCCCCACATTTAAGCAAATTGTCCTAATCTACTGGTGCAAAGAGGAGATACTGAGAAAATTCACACCAGCCAGAGAGGATCTCAGCTCCCTTCAAATAACAGGTGAAAAATATCACACCACATTATCTAAACAAGGGGATGTAGAATGTGACAAGGTGGGGCTGAATTTGGCTGTTTACTTAACTACCAAGCAATAGCTTAGTAGAGTTCTTGGCTCTGCTTTGTCAGTATTCCAAGTACAGGAATTTCATCCATAAAATGGTTCTCAAGGACGTCAATAAAATCCAAGCTCCATGCCCCAAGCTATTGGAGCTGGAGCTTGAAGGTCTTGATAGAAGAAGAGAGAAACTAATTATGAAACTAAAGGAAGACTTACAAGTTAGGGGAGGAGAAGACAAAGTGTCTCTTCATAGGCAGCTTTTACTGCAGTGGGATGTGTATGGAGAGAGGTTGGGGGAAGAAAACAAGCAAAGAAATACTGAACTCAGATGCTTGGGGCAAAAGTATTCCAGGAAGGAGATTCTCTAACAATGAGCAACACAACAGCTAAAAACCCCTGACTCTGGAGTGATTGATACCTGGCTGGTCTCTGACCTTCCAGCCAGACAGTGTCTACACTTCCTTTCCTGAGAGCATTCCCTCATTTTAATATACCCACAAGGACTGAAACAGCTTTCACTTATGACTTAATATAGAATTTGAGTCTGTCTCTACAGCATGATGATCCATTTTCTTCTTCCATTAGGCTACAGATTTCTAATTTTTCTAAGTGTCAAGACAGCTGTTTCTAATGAGTGGAGGGGAGATTTAAACGTTAAAGCTGCTATTACATGATGTTATTATATAGCTATTGCCTACAGCTCAGCCTTCTCCTTTGTCTGAATCTTTGGGTGGGCTTTTGTGAACAGGGAAGCCTGGAGAAAGGAGCTTAGGAGTTCTGTAAAAACTGCCTCGCGTTCTCTCTAGAGTCCATTAGCTCTAGCTAAGAAATCTACAGAGTGTGGGTCAAGTCACCTTCAGAAGCCATCTGCAAATCCAGAGATTGCCTTAGTGGACAAATGTTACATAAAAGATTGCAAACACTCCTGAGTTTCTGGTGCCTGGAGACAAAGTGTGCCACCAGGCTGATTGCCAGGGTGTCCTTTGATAATTTCCCTTCCGACAAGTTTTGAAAGATCATCTTCTTTAACTGTATCATGTGAGCAATAGCTTCTGCTTTGTTTTTCTTTTGACTAGTGGACTTTTCAATTTTGGGTCTCCGCCGTCGGACCCCATCTCCCACCCACACTAGCGATGGTTTCATAATATTTAATATATAAGTATTAAGTTTTATGTGGTGTTAAAATAAATAGTTTATTTTTAGGTCGTTTTGAAGCTTTGGATCTAACAATATGTATGCCATTGTATGAAGAAGTTATCAGTATTTAAAAAAAATTGTTTTAGTACCAGAAAAGTATAAATAGAGGTTATGTGTGGTGAAGTGCAATAGTCTAGAGTGATGAGACTTAAATATTATTCTTATCTTGCCACGCATTTCTACTTTCTATAATCATTGCCTGAAGCCATGGACGTTAATCTTATGCCACCGATAGGGAGAGGAAGCCACAGGCCTCAAGCTGTGTGATGGCGGCAGGCCAGGGTTTGATTCATTCTTGGATGCCTCATCTACACCATTTCACAAGTGATACCTGGAGACCACTTTAAGTCTGTTTCATTTTAGTGTTAGGATTGGTTTTGGAAAGAGGAATGTTTCAGGGGTGGGTGGTAAAGTTGTAAATAGGGGCTGATGGACTGATACCTTCAAAATGACAGAGCTGTACGGGCTCCGCATACTTGTCAAGGCTTGGCAATGAAGCTTAGGTTTTGGCTCAGTCCAACATTAGAATCCTGCTGTGAAAGCAGATTGCTGGTGGCCCCTGAGTGATGTGTGTTGTGGTACCACAAGGAGCCCCATCAATATTGTATTTGGTGGGTTCTACCTAGACGAGTCCTTCCCTGCTCACCTCAAAGGAGAGATGGGGAGGTGGAAGTACAGCATCTACCAGGCCAAGAGGACGCTGGAGATGCCCTGGGATCTGTCTAGGTGAAGTGACAGCCTGCCCTCCCTTGAATAGCAGCCAGGAGACCAACTTAGTCACATAGTGATGATGTTGGCCTCTCGCCCAGTTTCTTCTTAGAACAGCAAATAACATCCAAGGCTCAGCATCCCTCTGAGGTCGTCTCCTATTTTAATAATTCTTTGTATTTATTTAGTGCCTTTTTCCTCTCCCACGAGCTAACTAAAAGAGTGTTCCATATGTTACTTCAATAATCCTCATTACAGCCCCGTGCCTGAGCTGGTTAGTGTATGGTGCTAATGGGGCCGAGGTCAGCACTCCGCCTCCCACGAGCCCCCTTCCGAGCAGTCTCAAGTGCGCTGAGAAAAATCTGCTTCATGGCCTCACTCTGCACAGCTAACCAGACCCAGTTGTTTGAAAAGCTTTCAAAAGGCCCTAAGCTCACAGGCAACAACAACAACAATAATAGCATCTAACATTTAATTAGCGTTCACTCCGTGCCAGGTATTTCTTCAGTGTTAATCATAGGTTAACTAACCCACCCCTCCCAAAATCTTCGGGAAGGATGTTTTAGTGTTAGATCCATTTTAAAGAAGAAACCAAGTTCAAGGGAGGCGAAGTAACTGAGCCTCAGGAAATGGCAGATCAGGACTCCATTGCTCCATTGAAAGGGAGTGAGTTCTTTGAATGGCAGTCCCCTGTCCCTCCCTGTAAGTGACATTGGGATTAGCCAACTCAGTTAGCAAATCTCTCAGCATACGTTAACCATTTTACTGATTCGGAGGCTGAGGTGAAGCCAAGAAGAGAACCACACTCACTAAAGGTACAGCTAGTAATGCAGAGCAGTGCTGTGCTACTCTGTAGGTATTCTCCGATTTCATTATTACAACAACACTGGCAGGTAGATACTCTTGCCTCATTTTTTCAGATTAAGATTCTGTGAGTCAAGAAGCTAAGTGATTTGAATATTGATATTTCGTGGAAGATCTAGACTTTGTGAAACCCATCTACTTTCCAGGAATATACTATTTTCCTGAAACTCCAGATGGCACTGAACTTTAAAGGAAATCCTCTAAATATAGAAAAAGGGATAGATCACAGAGGAGATGAGGAGAGATGTCAAGAGCAAAAGTGTCCTGGACTAGAACCATGCTTTTGAGCTTCCTTTGCTGAGTCCTCTTTCCTACATCTACCACATGACTTTTTGGCTCTGTTCACCTTCCCTAGTCTAATAGAAAACATAGACAATCTATAGGGCCACATGCTAAGGGGTATGAGAGAAAGTAAGGGTTTTTTTTTGCCAGTAAAGCAGAAATACTGGAACTTTCCTTATTTATCAGGTAGACATAGATGACATCAGGTGACATAGCTCATCCTTGAATGAGGACAAAGCTAATACTCAAAAAATACATGAAAGATTTCCACATCTAAAGAGCTCCTGCCTGCTATTTTCCTCTGTAGAGGCACCAATTGGTTCAGAAAGAACAACGGTAGGCCAGAAGTATGGTCTTTGGAGTCAGGCACACATAGATTAATTAGTACATTCATTCCTGTATGCAGTTGGGTACATTAAAATCTCATAGCCTCACTCAGCTTCAGTTTCCTCATCAGAAAATGGGATAATTACGACTTCTGTCATGGGATTACTTGATCAAAGAAGAAAATAAATGGAAAGGGACTCTGGCTCACAGCTCAGTAAAGGCTAACCGTTATTATTAAGGGAGAAAATTTTCGTGAGAAATTGAAGTGGAGACTGTGCTTAGATTTCTTGTTTTGTTTTGCTGGATCCCTGTCATCTGTACATGGGAGCTCAATGGTGGTGTCAATCTACTGTTTGTGATGTGCTTAATCAGCCTGGTTATGCTGAAACTGTTCATTAGTACAGGGGATTTGGCTTTTTCATTGGATAAAGTTTCAAAATGTATTGTCAGGATGTGTCTGGTGCCTTGATTAATGGCTCAGTATATATTCACATTGGTAGTAATGACTAGCACATGTGTATTCGGAGTCATACCCAGCATATTGTCATATTGTGCATTTCACAGTAGGATAAACAGCAGCAAGATCTTAACCAGGGACAGGCTGGGATGCTGGCTGGGATGACTCCTCCCACTGCAAGGCCTGTTCCTGGATTACAAGGTCCGGCAGGTTAAATACCAAAGCCAAAAGAAAGAAAAAACTAACTTGTTTCCTGTATATCATCCTCAAGTCCGCCAACACAACTGAGATATGAATTCTATACAAAGCAATGCTTCCACTGTGGTTAACAAACGACTCATTTTCCTTTTTAGCTGAACTTGACCTAATTAAGGATAGGGTAGAGAAATTTGTCATAATGCTCTGAGACCTGAAATAAGTGACGCAACTTCAGTATTATTCCACAGCCTGCCAAGTTACAACATAACAGGTAATTGTTTCTTTCAACAAAACTCTACAGTTTTGTATGCAGACAGCGCTATAAAGCTCCAAGTTCTCTAAGAAAGCTCCAACCTACAGCCACACCATCCTGAACTCGCCCTATCTCATCTAAGAAAGCTCCAAACACCTCTTTCTCTCCAGCTCTAAAATCTTTGCTGTCTTCTCAGTGAGCTCTCATATCTGTGAAAGACAAGGCAAGGTGTATGTTTGACACTCACTCAGGAGACTTATGTTTGGAAATCTCCTTTCAGGGTGTCCTAAGACAGCAGAGGCCAAGGTGAGTGGCAAGCAAGCAAGGTGAGTGTCATTTGTTGTCAAAATCTTTTTTTGTTTTTGACTTCTCGATCCCTAATCAGAGTCTGGATATTTCTGAGGCAGAGTAGGGAGAATCAAGTCTAATGTGGAGAAGATTCCTGCACTTGAAAAGGGGAATGGAAAAGAGGCAGGGAATGGAACAAGGTAAAATTTCAACCACTCGCAGTCTGTTTGGAACCCTGAAACTTTTCCTTCAAGACTCTGCATCCTTCTTTGTAAAACATAAAAGAATCTAACCAGGTTGCTTTGCAGACTTAGTTGAGCCTGAAAGACCAAGGGATTCACCAGTAGTGGGAGTTAGTAGATAGTTGTAATTCAAGAGACACACGATCATCAATTGTCCCAAGCCTGGAAAATAGGCACCATGAATATATACACATATACACCTAGATACATAGATGTATACATATACATGTATATGTATACATGTATGTATATATGTATACATATATACATAGTTGTATACATATACATGTATGTATATATGTATACATAGATACATAGATGTATACATATACATGTATATACATGTATATGTATACATGTATGTATATATGTATACATATGTGCATATATATATATATATATACACATACCTAGCCATCCTAAATGTGCCCTTTATCCAGAAAAAGAGTAATTAGACACCACTTATAGGGATGCTCATTGGTCTGCCCCACAGGGCCCTGTGGGCCCAGTAGAGCACACAGATTGTAGACAATATAGGGTCTTGAGTTTGTTAGCAGTACAGAGTCTCCCTTTGGACGAAGCTGGCTGTTAAGCCATCCCTCAGAGTATTGTGTAAATGACATGAGGAGGAGTGCAAATGATTACAAGGCCCCCAGGTAAAGACTACTTGGAAAGTTAGCAGATCCTCTCTGACAATTCTGGGTGCGGGTCTCTTCTAGGGTCGCATCTGGAAAGGCCTGAGGGAGACAGGCTTTCTGATGTGGAGCTGCTGAGACGAATGGACAGTGCCAAAGCTTATCTAAGGCCTGAGTGGGAAGCCAAGGCCGAAGACTCAAAAGATGGAGGTTAACAGGTTGGCCAAACTGAAGGGCTGCAAAGCCGGACTAACCTTGAGGGGGGGCGGCAGGCTTCAACAGCCATAGCCTGGGAAATCAGGGAGTCTTCCTCATGTATCAGTTTGTGGGTTTCTCTGGCTGGCATTTATGTGTCAACTTTATCACAAGATGTGGGCAGATCTGTTTTATTTAGATCTGTTGAGTTTTGTTGGAAAAAGGACAGTTTAACAAAAGGTTTTTCAAATAGACTACTGACTTACTCAAACCTCATGGAGGAATATAATAAAATCCAGATCCCAGGGCTCCATGGAGATTTAATTGGTCAATATGTCTTGAAGCCATGGCCCCAGAAACTGTATTTTGGATAAGCATCCCACTCCTGGTAGTTTTAGCAATTCTGAGATTTTACAACCACTGGGGAGTGGGGTGGGAGAGGGAAACAAATGGGAAATTTGAAGACAGTATATCTAGGCTCTAATCTTCATTGTGTGATCTTGGGATCATGTTAACTTCATTGAACCTTAGCTTTTTCATCTGTAAATTGGGGAAAATGTGCTTTTTTTAAAAAAAATAAAGGTTGCTTAAACTAATGGAGATAAACATGGTTTCTAAATGCATCTATTTGTAGTTATCACGTTTGTAAAGTAACCATTAAAGATTCCCACCACTATAGCTAAGAGAGAACTGTTAGGTTAGTTAGCTCTAAATTTATCCATGCTGTAAGCCTAACCTATTACCTTTCTTAACAAGTCTTCCTGGTGGGCCCTTACTTTTTCAGTACTCCTGGATCCTGCTGACGGTCACTGGTATTGGAAGCTAGACCACTTGCTTTTCAAATTCTGGAACCAAGATGTAACGGAGCTTTAAGGGGCCACAGGCTTCAGGGACTTGCTTTCATTAAGAGGAAATTCCAGCTATATGGGACGGTAGCTGAGGTTAAGAATTAAGGAATGGAAGAATGGGATTAAGAGTCCCAATGGAGTTGATGAATTGGAGAAATACTGAGACAAAGGGAAAGAACAGCTCAGTAGGAACACTTCCGGCTGATCCACAGAGGAAATGACCATGATCACAAACACAGAAGCAATGTCTAGCCAAATGAGGATAATCAGCTGGAAACAAGCCCATGTGACCGGCTCTCACTTCAAATGTGGGTGTGAATTCTGGCTGGCTGAAGTCAAGTTTGAAGGAACTGGGTGGTTGTTGTCACTTTATCCTAACTTTATGAGAGTTCTTGGTGCAGTTCTGGACTTCACAGACTGAGGGGCATGAAGTACTTGGATAGAATTCAACAGACTGAAAAGATGATGAAATTGTTGGAGAATAAGAACTATGAAAAAAAAAACCAAAAGAATCTGCTATTATTTAACCAAAAGGAAGAAAACGAAGAGGAGACTTAACTCTTCCAGTCTATAAGTTAGAGTTGACAATGACCAGTTGTTCTTGAGGATACATTTGTGTAAATTCAGCTGAAGGGACATAGGTTGAATGCAACAAAACCTTAAAAAACATTTGAGGAGATTTTTGGGGTGTGGGAAAGACTCTTTTCCAAATATTGATCCACTCTACACCTGGCTAGAGAGTGTGGATGTAATAAAAAGCCAAGTTTGCTGGGTGCCAGTGGCTCATGCCTGTAATCCAGCTACTCAGGAGGCTGAGATCTGAGGATTGTAGTTCAAAGCCAGCCCTGGCAGGAAAGTCCATGAAACTCTTATCTTGAATAAACCACAAGAAAACTGGAAGTGGCACTGTGGCTCAAGTGGTAGAGCGCTAGCCTTGCGCTGAAGAGCTGAGGGACAGGACCCAGCCCCAGAGTTCAAGCCCCATGACCAACCACAACAACAAAAAGCCAAATTTAAACTATTTTGAAAGTAATACTGGCTAGATTTGAAATGTCTGTCAATGCTGGTGAAGAGCTCTAATTTAGAGGAGGCAATCAACTTTTTTTGTAGCTCAGTTTCTTCATCTGTAAATTAAGTACTTGATGGTTTTTTCCTGTTTGGTTTGTTCATATTGAGTGACGTGGGACAGGAATATGGTGACTGTAGTTAACAGGATAAAGTTTTCTCCCCATGAAGGGAAAATAGTAAATATGTTGGTGATGATGGGGAGCGGGGAGGGAGGGTAGTGGATGTTGGATCCCAGAATGGGATGGGGTGGATCCTGTTTGATGACCTAATATCATGAGGTAAGCAACCTGGGAGGAGCTTTAACGTTCTTATGTGAAGGATCAATTCCTGAGAAGAGGGATGTGGTAAGTGTGTGGGGGGGGAGCATTAGACATCGATGAGCCACATAGGAATGAAGACAAAAGAAGGGAAGTCTGTGTAGTGTGTGCTAGGATAAGTGGATTATGGTAGGCAGAATATTTGTGTGGCCCCAGAAATAAGATGTTGAAATCTTATCTCTCAATATTGGGAGGTAGTACCTTTCCAAAGGTCATTAGTTATGAGGACAGAATCCTCAAAGTGAAATTGGTATTCTTACTTATTTAAAAAAAGGCCCCAAAGAGCTTATTAATCTTTCTTCTGTGTGAGGACAGCAAGAAGGCTCCATCCTATGAACCAGAAAGCAGGTCCTCACCGAACATAAAGTCTGCCTGCACCTTGATCTGGGACTTTTGAGTCTCCAGATCTGTGAGCAGCGAATGTATTGTTTTTAAGCTCACCAGTCTGTGGCTGTTGGTTATAGTAGCCTGAACAGACTAAAACAATGGCTGAAATAAAGCCTCAGCTAAGAGACTGAGCAGAATTCTAGGATGTGGCCTAGACTCAAAACAGGGGAAGAATCCACTCAAGGGGTTCCCCTTAAACCCAACAGTGCAGGAGCTACAAAGAAAAGACCTCTATTCTTCAGGACCCTAAAACTCTGAGTGTGCATCAGCTTTCCAGACTTGGAAAGCAATCAGCAATCTTACACTTTATAGAATGGGTCTGAAACTAGTCTAATGCTATTAATGATATAAATGGATGCCTACATGACAGATTGACCTTTGTTCTCCCATTAGATCCTCAGACACATTAAACCTTAACATGGGCGCTGTCAGCCGGTTTCAGAGATGAGCAATCACAGTGTACAGTAGATAACACCTTGTAGAACTGCAAGAAGGAAGTCATCGAGTTGAAATAGTTACTCAAGTCTTCTGATTCCAAAGCCTGCCTTTTTCCTAACAACTCTTTCCTGGGAATAAAAGGGAAGAGCATGGGGGATGGATTAATGTTTCAAAATTTAGACAAATTACTTGAGCAAGATGAGATTAAGCATGCAACATAGTCTGCTTGCTAGCGATTGTTCTAGAACACTGCTGGAAGATGAGGTAAAACTTGAGGATCTCAATTTTGGGTTGAAGACCCCTTTTCGTTGTCACTGTGTCATCAACCCCTATACAACAAGCAAAGTGATGGCAAGATCAGCACCCGCAGGATGAAGAGGATTCCTCTTTTTGTCTCTTTAAATAGAATCATTACCAAGGACTAGCAGTCATCCTTTTCTCCTGTAAGCCCTTAGTAAACTGTAAGACTGAGTCATTTAGCTCCTTTTTCCTCTCAGAGTAACCACCTTTCTGCTGTCTCAACCATTTCCTCCCAGTCAGCAAAGCGTGCTTGGGACTCTCCTTTCTTACTTTAGGCCTGGATCACAGGACTGGACATTGACTTCGAGCAGGCACAACCAAAGCTCATAACCCTACGAGCATAGACATTCCAGCCAGCCACTGTCATTCACTTGTCTTTCTCTCTCATCCCAAAGTACACTCAGACAGTCTCTGGGGGTTGGTCCCTTTTCTGCTCTGCTCTAGGGTTATAAGAAAAAGGGCTTACATTTTCCTTTCAAAATAGTTTAGATGGAGTCCTGCTGGCAGCAAGGAATATGACTAAGTGATTTCTTAAAGTCTCTTCCAGCCAGTGACTCATCAGACACAGAACTTTAAGTTGGAATGGACTTCAGTATCTTGTGCCAAATGTCTCATTTTTGCAAATGAAGAAAGTAAGGTCCACGGAGGTTACAAGTTGGGGGGCTGCTGGCTGTAGTGGAAAGAATATGAGATTTGAAGTTTGAAGTTTTTAGTTTGGGATCAAACCTTAATGCTTACCTACTAGGAGACCTTGAATCGAATCAGTCAGTAATCTCTAGAGCTCCAGTTTTCCATAGTTGCAATGTAGAAATAATATGACCTACTCTATCTGCCTCCTAGTGTCATTTTGAAGGTCATATGGTACCATGTTTATGAAGGACATGATAAAATGTAATTCTGTGCCTTGTCAACATATTACATGACTATGGGATTTATATACATGGTGGCAAAACCCAAGATCCTCAGTCCCACTATGGTTTGACTTCTATCAGGTAATAGTTCCTCTCTGACATTTCTCCAATTCTATAGTCATAAGATTTCCTTTTTCTCATAAGACACCATGTAAATTTGATCTCCACATGGTTTCCCTTAAGCCCTTGGATGTGTATAGACTCAAACTGTGGGAATCCAGGCTGCCTCTGATGGATTATAGTCCAGCAACTAAGAGGACTTGTTGGGATGTCTCAAGCATGGTTCCATTACATCACAATTATGGCCTTCAGACACCAGATTGATGGCTGCCAAGGGTCTGGGCATGTTCATAAGCTAAGTTTCCACGTAGCTTCCCTAACCAGTTTCATAACACTAAACTGGGAGTCAAGGTTAGCTATCTGGTAGCTTTTTAACAGACCTCCAGACTATGGCATATATACCTTAAGGATTGATATAGGGTGGGTGTGAACCACAGAGCAAAGTAATAATAGGTATTTTAAGTTTGTGTTGAAGAGAGACTTGAGAACTTGTTCAGTGGTAATAGGTGGTTTACTGTTCCAATTTGTGGTTGTCCGCCTGGGAGAGGCAGGAGATGGAAGCTCAGTCTCACAAATGAATTGTGGGTCCAAGGGTTTTGTGTTTCCATGGACTTCTAATGAAAAGAGACCACTGTTCTCTGAATGTCATCATAATCATTGGACATTGGAAAAGACACTGTATTTCATTTGGCCTCATTATTAATCGCAGCTTATATAAGTCCCAGGAAGTTGACTAAAATCAGTTCTACCAACAGTTGCGGCATAAGTGGCTACCACAGACATTTTATGGCTCTCTGGTAGCCTGGCATTTGTTCCTTTTATAATTAATGACCTTGTAAGTACCAGGCTATCCCACTGAGCCAGAGAGTTTTCTTCCTTCAGTTATTAAACAGATATGAGTCTCTTCTTTGTCAATGATGAAAGATCCTATATTCCCCTGTTTTCTTAAGCCTAAAAGGTTGTTCAGACTCTCAGAAATACTGAAGAGGTTGAACTTACAACAAATAAGCATTACAATTTCTTTTTTCTATAAGCAATGAAAAAAAGAAAGAAAGAAAGGGGAAAAAATACAGTGAGCAGGTTCAGCCAACAATTTTCACGTTACATTAAAAAAAAGTTCAGTTGGAGCCATGTGGTCTCAATAAAGTAGTAAAATATATTTTCTCTACCCTACACTTCATGTGCCCATAACCTTCCTTTTAAATCATCTCTAACCACAAATCATTTGGTGGCTTTGGTGTTCAGGCTATGGAATGTGCTGGAGTAGACGGGGAGTCGCTACCAAGTGAACTTAGTGGGAGCTTCTAGTCCCTTTGCTCAAGCATAGACCCCAGCAAAGCCTTGAAAAGGTTTCTGAGCTGAGATAGCACATGACATCATAGCTCAATCATTCAGGAAAAAAACTGCAAGGGCTGCAGAATAGCACAACATGCCACAAACCACAGTGGGCAGATAAAGCCAAAGAACAGCTTTTCTTACAAAAACATTCACAAATACCACAGGCAGCTGGCAGAGACACGTTTAATTACATTTACAGAAACTCATTGTATCTATGCAGCACCACCATCTTTCGAGCTGACCAACAAAATGGGAAGGTTGTTGGTGCCTTCTCCAAAAGGGACAAGCCAGGAGAGCCTGAAGTGGCCGTCAGAGCACTCCAGAACATTCGATAACCACTGTGACCATCTGACTGTTTTGACCTAGCTGTAAAATCATTTGATAGCCTCTGAAAAGATTTCCAAGAGAAGGAGAGCTCCACAGCAACCTATCTTTCAATTTATAGCTGAAGTGTGAGTACAACCCAAGGTGTGATAAATCAATTATTCAATTCATGATTAATTGAAGAGGCACTGAGCAAGGGGTGGGTATAAACAAAGCTCACGCGACTGCCATCTGCCACCACATCACAAGACCCTGTCTTGTAGGTTTGCAAGTGTCACTGGATCTTTTGTTTGTTTATTTTTTAAAGGGAACTCTTCAAAGAGTTAAGTATACAGACTTTGAAGGGATGGTGAATGTATAGGGTGTACCTCTAGGCACCTCAGAGAAACAAAGTTCAACATGCATTGGCGAAGTATGATTAAAGCTGGGCTGGGGGGAGGAGGAACACTGTCCAAATAAAAGTGCTCTTTTTATAGAGTACCTAGGCATCATCTTACAGTAATTGCTAAAGTGGGAGTTTGAAAGGAGACTTTACAGAATCTTTAGGAGTCAGGGAAATGCCTCAGTGTCCCCATATACTTGCTAATTTTAGCCCTACGGAGCTAAAAATCATTGCTGCTAACTCTAGTCTGTGATTTCATCCAAGGGAAGGGAGCTTTTCGACAGAAAACAAAGAAGAAAACCCCAGCAAAAGTACACACAGACAAATGAATAAACAACAAATGGTTACTATAAAAAAAAATCAAGCCTCTTCCCTAAAGGGTTGATGAAAATTGTATTGCGAAGAAAGACACTCCTGTCTCCTGCCTCCTAATCTTTTGTGAAACATGTTATTTTATAGCTTGGTAATGTATCTGGCAATCATCTTTTTCATCAGATACCCAAGGCTGACTTTCCATTTCAGCTGGGGTGGGGGGGCGGGGGGAGTAGGGGTAAGCGCTAATGTATGCTTGTAAAATATCTTCACATAGCCTCTTCAACAACCACCATGGTGATGGGAGACAAACACACACAAACACACATACACAACACCACGCAGGTCTCTAGAGTTACTGAAAATAACCCGTTTGCCATTATGTGGGCAATTAGAAGCTAGGACTTGCTTTTGTAAAATTGCTGGTTTCAGGAGAGATTTTTGTTTGTTTGTTTGTTTTAATCAGTCACAGAAATAAACAAGCATTCCAACTGAGCTCCACTAGGAAGTTGGAGAAGAGCTATTGAAAGTCTTTGCTCCTGATGCCAACTAGGAACTGGACAACTGCTAAGATGTGAGGCCACCGTTCCAGCATCCTGATGGTTTTCTCAATGGTCAGCAAGTGCAGAAGAAGCTGGTCCTTGGAGAAGAACCCCTTTCCTGTGTGGTCCTCACCCTGCCTCTTTTACCAGATTACCTAACCTCTTCTTCATCCATAGTCTACCGGTCACAGGGAAAGGGACAGGAGACTTGAGGGGCCCTGAATCCAGGGCCTGAGCCTTATAGCGCAGGTAGATTGGAGACACACAAAAATGTCTCGGAAAGTTAAACTGGTTCCTTCTAGATTAGATCATTGCAAGAGTTCATCCAAACTGAAATACTTACAAAACACTGACAAGCAATGTTTTCCATTAAACACACACACACACACACACACACACACACACACACACACACACACACACACACACACACACACTAATGAGGAATGTTAGCGTTTCTGTTCTCCTTTCCATGGTAGAGGAGTCATCAGGAATGCATTTGCCACTGGCTTCCCCGAGAACCACGGCCAAACTGAACGCTAAGGGACAACAGAAACACTCGCTCTGTCCAAAGAGTTTCCAGGAGGGGGGGTGGGGGGGCGGAAATCAAGCAGAGCAAGTAGCCTTTTGGGTTTTTAGACAAAGGGACTGCCAGACCCCAGAAAACAAAACAACTTTGCGACTTTCAGACAACTGAAAAGCAACAGGTGTGAAAATCGCCAGGAATTCCGCTTCCCACCCCCCCACCCCAAGGCAAAGTGAGGGGAGGGGTGGGGAAGAGGAAGGAAAACGACCCGAATCTTCTGAGAGATCAAGTGTTTCCAGCTAGAGTTCATTCAACCAGAGAATCCAACAATTAGGGCTGTCAGAAACGGATGGCTGCGTGAGAGTTTTCCTCCGATTTCAACCCGGGAGGGAGCCGATGACAAAGACACGAGCAAGAATCCAGAACACCAGCGCAAGCGGGTTGGAAACACTGAAACTTCTGCGCGCCTCGTATTTTTAACGGGGAGGGGGGCGGATCAGAGAAAAGGGGGGGGATCGAATCTCTCGCTTTTCTCCCTTCTCCCCATGCAACTCGAACCACCGAGAAATCCTCCTGAGCAGACTCCATCCCCGGCGCCCCCAAAAGCGGGGGGCGAGGGGTTGCTCAGAAAAAAAAACATCAAGGAAAACCTCCGAACACCCCACGACACAGTCAGCACCCCAAAAAGATTCGTGCATGCTGCTTCAGGACTCCCTAGAGCAATGCAGAGGGTTCTGCAAACGGTTGCAGAGTTAACTCTGCTACTTACCAGTTTAGGGCACCACACACCCTTCTGCTCCCCGCCAAGAAAAGGTGGGGGGTGTCTTTCGGATCTGTCTCAGCGTGCCACTTAAAGGACGCGCGGGTTTCCTTTTCCTTTGTAGAAGATAGTAGCTGGGGGGAGGGGGGATATCCGAGGTGGGGGACGGGGGAAGGCAAGACTGGTCCCCGGGGCAGGCTGTTTGGGGGCCGCCGTGGGTCCCCGCGTCCCTGCCTGTGCGCCCCGGTACGGGTCGGCCGGACTGCAGAGGGGCGCGAGCGAGCGGTGCGCTGGAGCCCGCGCGCCGAGGGCGGCTGCTGGGGAGGGGGAGAGGCGGAGGGTGTGTCCTGGCGAGGAATGCCGCTGAGGGCCAGAAATAACTCCCCTCACCCCAGCCTTGATCATCCTTACCAAGGCTTTTGTCTTGCCCCTGGGAGGGGTAGGGGTGGAGGCTGGGGAAGGGGTGTGTGGGGGTGGGAACTGCAATCACACACCCCCCTCCCTAAAGCCACTCGCCTGCGTCTGGAAGCATTTCCTGCTCACCTCTGATGTGTGTTTGTTTTCCTTGGTTTGTTTGTTCCTTGCATCGAGAGACACCTGGACGGAGGGGACTCAGGTGGAAGCCAAGAGGGAGTTTATCTTCCTTGTAAAAGAAACCAAGTTCGGGCTCTGCTGGCTCCTGCTTGTAAAGAGCTCTGAGGATGGTGGTTCAAAGCCAGCCTGGGCAAGAGGTGACCATGAGACACTTTATCTCCAATTAACTACTCCAGCGCTGGAGGAAACTTGGCTCCAGTGTCAGCCTTGGGGGGAGCAGGGGAGGGTCACGGATGGGAGGAGAAGCTCAAGGAAGACACCCAAGCTCTGAGTTCAAGTCCTAGTTACCAGCACAACAACAACAACAACAACAAAAGAAACCAGCTTACAACTTGGCCTGCCTTGTCATCTCTCTTCAATGATACTTCCCTCCTACTGGGGTCTCCCTAGAAACCAGCTTACAACTTGGCCTGCCTTGTCATCTCTCTTCAATGATACTTCCCTCCTACTGGGGTCTCCCTGTAAATGTAGACTTCCTATCTCCAACATTTCAGTTGTGCCTCTGATAACAGTGTTTCTCCAAAGCTATAAACTGATTACTGCATTACACATGGAACCCCTAGGAAGGGGAATCTGGTCTTTGTTCGTTTCCTACGTTGAACAAGTCATGAATCAAGTCCTCCCCCCTCCTCCCCTTTGTAGGGAATAGACCCAAAGTTGGGACTCAGTGAGGGATGAAGGTAGTTTGGTAGACTGTCCTACAGCTTTCTCTGAAGCATGATGTCATGGTGACTCAGTTACCACAGATGGCTATGATGAGAACAAGGGTAGGAATAAAACCAAGCATTGAATACAAAACTACCTACTTGCCAGCTATAGCCCAGCTGGCAGATGGGGCTGGAGTTTTACACATTGTTAAAGACGATTTCATTACTGCTAGTTTTCCCCATCTTCCAGCTCTACAGTTGTCCAGTCTGAGAAACAGAAAACCAGGGTTTCATTTGGCAATTTAAAAAAAGAAACTCAGCAGGGAACGCACAGAGCTATTAATTTTAATGTAGTGTATAACATGTCAAAGGGGTTGAAGCCCATTGCAAACCTTATCAGAAAGTGTGGTCCACACACAGAATCACGGTGAGAGGTCCAACTTTGGATGTATTTTTCTTGAAACAAAAATAAAATGTACGAGTTCACGGTGAATCTTTAGCTCCTATTTAATTGTCCTGAGGAGGTTGATGGGTCATGAAACATGGAATTTTTTTTTTCTTCCTAATTAAGTTTCCCCCTTCCTTTGGGAATCAATGCAGAGTTAACAAGACTGGGGTTGCTTTTCAAAAAGAAAATACTCTGGGTTTGGCAAGTTCAGTCTTTCCTTGGATCCTTTCATCCCCCTCCTCCCTCTACATTTCAGCTATAGAATTTTTACTCTGGTTATTGAATCAAATGCTCTTGTTACTGTTCAGAGACATATCACTGGAGAACAGGGTGGTCTGTTCAGGTAGTTCTAAGACACACTTCAGATTCTAGCCATCTTCCTCAGCTCCAGGAGGGGTTGTTAAAATAATCTTCCCTCTGAGAATCAGAAGAGCATTTTGGTGATTCAAATACACAGGCAAGCTGAGCTTGGTGGCGCATGCCTATAATTGCAATTTGGGAAGTAGAAGATGATCAATGCTCAAGGACAGACTTTTAGGGAGGTGAAGTGAAACCCTATCTCAAAGAATAAACTGAATGGTCTTTGTCCAAGCTACATGGAAGTAGGAAGATCTAGATCTGAAGCCAGCCTGGGCAAAAACACGAGTCTCTATCTGAGCAACAAAGTCAAAGCAAAAGGACTGGGAGGTGCGGGTGGTAGGGTACCTGCGAATAAACGCAAGGCCCTGAGTTCATGCTCCAGTACCAGCACCACCACCTCCGAAAATGCATAGGAAAAAGTTGTGCCTGCTCATTATGCACATAGCAAGTGGAGCAGCTCCTTTAGCAGCTTTTGCTAAAATGATGAACACGATGAACCTAGAATTGGGTCCAAAATGGAGACTGAGTCAATATGGCACCCCCTTCCCATGGTCCTGTTTGCTTGTGTTGATCAGACTAAAGGATGGTCAGAGTTACTGCTGGCCCTTCATCTCCTGTGCCGGGAAAGCCACCTGGTGGTGGTGTCCGATGTTCCTAGAATTTCTGTGTCTAGAATTTCTGCCATCTGCCCATTGGTTTGAACTCCAAATGAGAACCATCTCAATGATGAATATTTGTAGTTTCTCAGGTTCGGAGAGAGAGTGGTGACACAGTTCTTAGTGTGTGGCCCAGAGAGTACCCAGGAGGGGTGGGAGGAAGGGAAGCTTGTGGAAAATGATCAGAACTACTGTGTGAGGATCTTCCTCTGTTTGGGAGCCATGACAACAGCTTGGGGAAAAAAAAAACAGTGTAATGTGTATTAAGTAATTATTCACACAATTGAAATGAAAGCACATGTACTAGACATTCTTACCCCTCTTCCCATGTAGCCACAGGCTAATGCTGACGCTGGTTTTCACTGTAGTCTTTCAGGTTTCCTTGTCGTGTATGGGTTAGAACAAATTTGTACCCTTTCGTGCTAGTATTGGGACTAGACCTCAGGGCCTGGTGCTTACTCTTTTTTGTTCAAGGCTGGCATTCTACCACGTGTGTCACACCTCCACTTCTGGCCTGCTGTTGTTGTTGTTGTTGTTAATTGGAGATAAAAGTCTAATGGACTTTCCTGCTTGGGCTGGTGTGGAACCATCATCCTCAGAGCTCACTCAGAGCCACTGGCACTTGCCTTGCTACCCATTTTTTTTTTAAATATTATTTATGTACAACAATTACAGGCTCGTATCTGGCTCCTTTATTTAAAGGTGCTTTGGGGTCCCTTCTATATATTATGTTTAATTTTTCATTCATTTGGCAACAAATGCTTAGTTGACACCTACTGTCTGGCAAGAACTGTTGTATATGCTGGTGATGTGGAAGTGGATGGACAAATTGATAAAAGTTTCTGCCTGTGGCATCTTTCATCTCGGAGGTGAGGCATATGAGACAGACAATCAACATAGGAAGGGGAGAAGCCATATATAATGTAGTAGGAACAATAGAAACATAGACCAAGATCATCTGAAGTAGGAAGAGGGATGGTTCTATGTTGAGAAGGAGTGGTCAGGAGTGACTTTACTGAGAAAGATTTCATGGCTGCTAAGGAACAAGACTTAGTATTATTTAGAAGATTATGAGGATCCAAACAGAAGGAAAGGTTAGAAAAGAGATGGTGGGAAGAGGAATGTATCTGAGCAACAGCAAAGAGGTCAGAGTGGCTGAAGCAGAGAAGTGGGGGCAGAGTCAACTGAAGTCAGAGAGGCGACAGGGGAGCTACAGTACGAATTCTGCAAGGCAGTCTAAGAAGGTATGGTTTTCACTCTTAAGTCCAAGGGCATCCGGAAGGTCATAAGCAAGGGAGAGACACAAAACAAGTTATACATATCTATACAAGTTATACATGGAATACTATGTTTAATACTACATGGACTTGCTTTGGTTAAATGCACTACAATGTATTTAATCAGGATCCAATGAATAGACATTTGGGTTATTTCCAAACTTGAAACAATGTTGCAGACTTGCCCATGTGATATTTTACACTTGTGCAAGTATGCCTCTGGTATTATTTCCCGCAAGTGGGATTACTGGATTTTTGCATTTCTGATTTTGATAGATACAGCCAAATTGCCCTTCCAAGGGTGGAACCAATCTATGCTGGTTTGTTTCCCCCCACGGTTTTGCCAACAGAGCTTGCAATCAAACTCTTGGGTGTTTGCCAATCTGATGGGAGGAGAGTGATGATGGAGATAGTTGGGGCTTGCATTTCTCTGATTTTTAGTGAGACTTCTTTACATGTTTATGTGCCAATTCGACTTGCTTTGTAGTGGCCTGTCTGTTTCTACACCTTTCCCATATTCTACCACTGCCTGGGTCAGATTTCCTAAATCTCTCCATGTACTAAGGACAGTATCCCTCTGTGTGATGAGTTCCAGATTTTCATATTTTGCCATTTGTATTTTTTTCCTTTTGCCACTTGTATTTTAGCTGGGGAGATGGTATCACATGGCAGGAATAAGTTTGCAATTGTTATGCATTTGGATTTGTCAATTTCTCAAAATGTCATAATTGAGCTGGGTACTCATGCCCATAATCCTAGCTACTTAGGAGGCTGAGACCTGAGGATCCTAGTTTGAAGCCAGCCTGGACAGGAAAGTCCAGGAGATCCTTATCTTCAATTGGCTATGAAAAAGCTAGACGTAGAGCTGTAGCTTAAGAGAAGTAGCATTGAGCACAAAAGCTTAGGGACAGCAATCACACACACATACACTCCCCCCCACCACACATCATAATTAGAAAGGCATTTCCTATCCTGCATACTCTTAGGATTTTTATATATTTTAACATTTAAATATTTGGTTTGTTTTTTATTTTATTCCTGCCTACTTTATAAGGTATTAAGGTATGGATAGTGCTTTATTTTTGAATGGTTCAATTGCCATTGTTATCTCTTAAAAATAATTTCAATGTGGCAAAAAACATATGACAACATTTACCATCTCAATATGCTTAGTATATAGTTAAGTCACATTAGCTTAGATTGATGGAGGTTTTTCATCTTGCAAAACTGAGGCTCTTAACTGTGGAACACTTCCCTGTGTCCTCAGCCCCTGCTAACTGTCATTCTGTTCTCTGTGTCAATGAACTTAACTGTTTTAAGTAACTCACAAGAGAAATCATAATATATATATTATATATATATATATATAATCTCATACTCTATGTGTGTGTGTGAGAGAGAGAGAGTGAGAGAATGAGAGAGTGAGAGACTGCTTTCTTTCACTTGGCATAATGTCCTCAAGATTCATATATACTGTAGTATGACAGGTTTTCCTTCCTTTTCCTGGCTGAATAATATTCTGCTCTATGTGTACATCACATCTTCTTCATCTATACACCTATCAATAGGTATTTGGAGTGTTTACACTTCTTGGCTGTGTGAAAATGGCTGCTGTGAACAGGAGTAATAAAATAAAACTTTAAGATTCTGCTTTCATAGGTCCCATGTTTCCCTTATTTGCAATAACTAGTATATGTCTGAGTCAAGCAGAAAAGGTCAGAGAAGTTGATGTTAGGGGAATGAACCCCAAGATAAGTATTCAAATGTTTTTTTGTTTTTTTTTTTCCTTTCATGCAATTGTTTCTAACATATTTATAAGATGATTTCTATGTTGCTTTGTATGTCCCTCCCCCACGGTATAACCCCTGCTTTCACTGTATTTGATGTTGGTATAATTTGTGGAGGGGAAGGGAAAAAAACAAATCGTTTAACTAGGGATACAAGTGGACCCATTGCAACAATGAGATGTACAAGTCATTATGTCGAAAAATGAACTTAACAACTTTGGTGGGGAGTGTTGGGAGGACCGGGTCAGGGGAGGTAGAGGGAGGATGGGAAGGGATGGGAAGGGGAAACAAAGAGGAGGCTGCAATGCTTGATAAGAAATGTACTCGTTATCTTGCCCATGTAATTGTAACTCCTCTGTACGCTATTCTCACAATCAAAAAAAAAAGATTCTTTCAGCTCTTGTGTTTAGCATCTAAAATTGTGGCATTATATTGAAATTTAACTTTTAATATTTAAAAGAACCAAGAAAACATTCGTTACTATTTTTAATTTTAGAATTAAATTTAGACAGTAACAGGGAGAAGTAGATCTTTTTTTAAAATCACACTGATCTTTTTAGACAAGAAGAGGGTGGAACTTTCCATTTGTTCAAATTTCACTATGTCTGGGCTGTTTCACAATTTTTTTTACATGTGTCTTGCACATTTGTTGTTAAGTTTATTCCCAGGTGCTTTTGAAAAGTATTGTAGATGGGTCTTTTTCTTCCCTACCGTTTCTAACTGGATGCAAGCGGCCGAATACCAGGTTTTCATTGTGCACCATTCTTTTTTGCTAAGTTCTCTTCTCATAGGCATTTCTCAGTACTCATGTACTTCTAACTAGACAATAATATCATATGAAAAGAATGACTGTCTGCTTTTAATTTCTCCCGTCAGTTTTGCTGTCTGTGATATCTAGTACCATAAGTAACAATGGTGATAAAGAACATTTTTGTCTTATATCTGATTTTAATGGAAACCCTTCTTATGTCTCTTCATAGACTGGTTTGTTTTGTTATGTTAAGGAAAGGCATATTAATTTATTCTTATTTTATTAAGTGGCTTTTTGTGATCTTATATGATTATTGGCTTTTGTCCCAAAGCTTTTTTGAGAGTGTTTTTTTTTTTAAGGTTATTGCATAAGCTTTCTTCTTAGATCTTTTAATTGGATAGAAGATAATAGTAATGAACTATTCTAATATTGCTGTAATAAAAACCACTGGGTCATGGTAATTTTTCTTAATGTGCTGATAAATGTTATTTGACAGTAAATTTATATTTAAAGTTTTTACATGGATATTAATAATCTCGGCTGTTTTTGTTTTCCTGTCCTTGTAAATCAAAGAATAAAGTTTCTATCTTTTGGAATTCACTGATTTTTTTTCCCTTTGTGACTTAACATATGGTCAGTATTTGTATATATTTTCTGGTAACTTGAGAAAAAGATGCCTTCATCTTGTGATGAATTATGTTATTTATGTCTTTGTGGAGATTCAGCTATTTTGGCTTGATTTATCACGGGTAGAGAGATTTCCAATTTTTTCCTTTTATTTTCTATAATTTGGGCTTTGTAAGGTGGCTGATATGCTTGTGAGAGCCTAATGCCTCATTTGCTTCTGTGAGCACTAAAATCTCATGAACAAAACGTTGGTGTATGTTATTTATGCTTATATTTATAGTGCATCTTTTATGAGTCCCAGTTATTTCTATAGTAGAGTAACTTACATAATCAAGTCTAGATTCAGCCTCAAAATGATTGGCTTGTTGCGATATGGGCGCAGGCTGACATGGATCTCTTTCTCACCATCTCAGACTATGGTAGGACAAAGATTCCCATCCTACAGATCAGAGACATTGAGGTGAGATTTCTCAAAGATGTATTTCCTAACCCAGGCACTGGGGGCTCATATCTGTAATCAGAGGATTATGGTTTGAAGTCAGCCTGGGTAAGAAAGTACAGGGGACTCTAATTTCCAATTAGCCAGCAAAAACTGAAAGCGAAGGTATATGGTTCAAGTGGTAGAGTGCCAGCTTTGAGGAAAAAGTTAAAGGATGGTGCTCAGGTCCTGGCCTCAGTACTAGAACACACACACACACACACACACACACACACACACACACACAGGGTCATACACACAGAAAAAGATGTATTTCTTCACCATTTCTTATGTGAGTAGACACATAATTTAGCTTTCAGGAAAATCAAAGAAAAGCTCGTGGTAGAGAGGAATGTGTTTAAGGCTCCAAGTTCCAAATTAATAACAAATTAATTAGTTGTGGGCTCCACTTTCTGCAGAAAAGGCTAATATTGTTGAAACGCTGAAGGATTTACTTAAGGAGGTCATAGAATCTGCCTTTCTTGGAAGATTTAAAAAAAAACAAAACAAGAAGTCTTCAACGCTTTGAAGAGCTTGAGTGTGGTCCTGCCCCAGGGCACGGGTGGCTGCACAACCTCTGGGGTCCCCTTCCATTAGGAGGCTCAAAAAGAACGTGTCAGGGGTCTGGATGATTCATTTTCACACGGAGGCACTAGAAGTATGATCTGTCCAGAGATTGTTATCCACAGCTTTCAGATTTAAAAGCAGAAAGGTGGTTCTGTAACAAGATGCTACCTAATGGAGAAATTTAAGCGTCGACCCACTTACAGCATCATAATGCTGCTTCTCTCGTGGGCTTAGAAATGAGGAGATTATGATCACCTTCCAGTTGCCTTAGGTGAAAGGAGACACAAGAGTTCCCACATGTCTTTTTTCCTAAGCTGAAAGCAGAAAGGAAGAACTACACGGGATCTCTGACCTGGAGAGACCCTCGGGAGAACGTGTCTCCAACTAGAATGTTCCACGTTATCTTGAAATTCAATTTCTGAATCCTGTGACATTGTTTGAGCAGAGCTGGAATACTGAGAAGTCTTAGAGTCTTCATTTTAAAAAAAATCACCAAATAATGGACAAATGCTTATGTTGTAGACATGCAAAGAAACCTCCTTCCCCCCTGTGATTTGGGATTGAATTTGCTCATTTTATATTTACAGTTTCAACACTGAAAGAATGTAGAATTTGGCATGGGGAAGAGGTTGGAGAATGGAAGGAAAGAATGGAGACCAGGTTTTGTCTGCATGTGAGGTGTGTGTGTGTGTGTGTGTGTGTGTGTGTAAATCTGGAGAGTGAAAGATGGGGGGAAGAGGGCATTTCTTGATAGTTTTGTCGATTTGTTTTTAAAGTTGACTCTCCAGGTCTCTACTGCCTGAGAGTGTTTGGAAAAAGGTTCTACTTTCCTTGTTAACAGCACCATCTGTTTGCAATGGAAGCTTGGCTTTCACTCCTTGGCACACTTAAAAACCCTGGGGTGCCCATTTAAGTCAAAGAGATGAGACATGTGTTCCCAGACCTGCAGAATCAACCTCTTCTTCCTGCTCAGGACTTTCATGGTAGTAGATTTATCAGGGAGCTTCTCGACATAAATTCAGGAGGAAGCTCTGGGTAGCAAGGGTGGGTCATGGGTCAATGGCATTCACAAACTCATCTGCCACCTACGGGAGTGAGGGACCCCCGGGCTGGGGCCACACTTGCCAAGAAAGAAGTTGGTACATGGTCAAAGAGCCATGTGGTAAAATTCCTTTCATCACTTGTCATGGGATTCTTCATAGTTGTGAGAGAGAGTTACACACCCAAACAAGGAAATAGGGAAATAGGGTCTTTGCATAATTGCTAAAATTGACCTCAACTTCCAGATAGAAAGGCACGTTTCCATAAACAGTCATGTGTCAAGCAAGCAAACAAGGAAACTTTCTAGTACCAACTCTGAAACTAGGGTGGGCCTGCTGGGGATGGGAGGAGAGTGGAAATGGGTGCTGGTTTGTGTGGCTAAGTTGCCCTCAGTTGCAGTTCAGTTGCTCCCCACTTGGAGATTGGAGATTTTTACCCCCTCCTCACATGAAGATGTGTCAGATAATGGCAACAATGGATAGCCTGTACATCTTGAAGAATTAGATTCTCACATGTAATGTGCCTGCCACTATTTATGGTTTCTTGAACCTGTCCTCTGCTAGGTAAATCAGATGGAAGGTGGCCATTGAATTCTCAGAGGTTGATCAATGGTTGAGTGAGAAAACAAAAACAAAACAAAACAAAGCTCTAAACATCTGAAGTAGTTGAAGAATCAAGAATGCACCAGTCATTCTGGAATTGTGGCTTTCAAAGTTGTCTGTGGCAGAATCAAATGGGTGTTGATAAAATTCAGATTTCCACAGAACCGTAACTTGGATTCAGAGGACCAAAGCAAGGCTGAAGAATATCAAACCTAAAGCCTACCATGAGATTTTCTAGTAATGTTCTAATATCTTATCTAAAGAGACATGGGAAGGATATAACGTTTGCTGAGTTCTTACTACCCAACGTTTTTGCACAGGCACTGCCATTTAATTCAGATATAGGTGGCTACAGTTTAGTCAGAGTCTACATTCCAACTCTGCACTCTTTGCTTGACAAAGAAGAAAAAGCCAGGTATGTAAGGGTGATGGCACAGACATGTACTTGTCCCCAGGACATCTATCTTGGGCCAGCCCTCCTGTGACATCCATGTGGATTGATCGTGGCCTGAATTTATGCCTTCTTCATTACTCTATGCTTTACTTTCTTCCCTGAGTAGTTTTATATCTGGACATCTTTCTGGTTTAGTTTTCTGGATTTTTTTTTCCTGTCAGGGTATAATGTCTTTGAAGTGCTATTCATGGAAGAATGAAGTATGTGCTGTCAATCAAGTCTGCTAAGTGCACCGTCGGCAGGGACCCAGGGTAGTATATGGCTGGGGTTTGATTAATTTTGTAAACATTGGTGCCGTGAGTCAGGAAAGGGTGGGGAAGGGTTGGCATAAGGTCATTTATTCCTGCTAGAAAAGCTTCAAGTATACCCTCTATGCCTCACTGATTAAAAGTAAGGTCTCATGGTGGAGGCCATTTAGGACTACGTTGAACCATAGTTAAATCTGATATTTTAGAAATTGGTGGGGGACCAGGCTGGCGGTGGATCAGATTCATGGGGGGGGTCCTCAGAAGCCCATGCGCAAGACACAGATCCAGAAGTGCTAGTTCACCCTCAACAACTCTCCAACACTGTGCATGAAAAACCTCCCTGGAGCTTGTTGTGAACACAGCTTCCTCCACCACTCATCCTCCAGCTGTTTGAAGCCATAGATCTCAAGTTGATCCCCAACCCTTCCCTTCTCCTGTGCCACACTGAGCGCCATCCATCCTTCTAGCAGCATGATTTTAACATGCACACCCAATGAGGTCATCTCCCCATTTAAAACAACTAAGTGGCTGTCCGTTGCAATTAGATGAAAAGCTAAAGTCATTGAAATGCCAAACAGAACATGCATGATTTATTTGTCTGCTGCTTGGTTCTCTACTCTCTTCCATCTCCCTTCTCCACTTCAGCCTGCTGGATTTCCTTTGGCTTCTGGTCCCTAGGAACTCCTTCCTGCCACTTACGGTTTGTGCACTAGGTGCTATCTCTCCTTCACATCTGAGCTCTGATGTCAGCAGAGTCCTCCAAACTTCTTCCTCCATATACTCTGCTCTCTCACAACCCTGCAAAGGTATTTGTGTCTTTCTGTAACATGGTCTTCTGCTGAAGGGTGGCCTCTCTGAATACATTCCTGTCCATAATAGATGCTCTAAAAAGAAGGAGTAGTCAGGACCTGGCCCTAAGCATAAATAACATATTAAGCATCCACATCTGTTACATGTTGAATGAAGAGTATAAAAGTAGTCATTATTTCCTTGCGGAAACCTGAAAGTCTCAGAGAAAGCATCTGTGTGAAAGAGAATGGGAACTAGGATTTACACTGAGCTGTCAGTGAATGCAGTGAGGGGTTAGGGAGGAAGGAAACTTGCAAATAAATAAATACATAGTGGCTAGTATTTTCTTTGGAAGAAATGACTCATTGTTTTGTGGCAGGGCAGAAGGGTCAGGTGGCATTTTTGATCTATGAGGTCATCGAAAAGCATCAAACTGTAGTTTGCCCATCCACTATATCTGGAAAAGATTATTGCATTTTATCCTAATATTCAAATATTGTTCATCTTTCACAATTCTTTCTTTCTTCCTTGGTGTACAGAAGTTTGAACTCAGGGCTTCATGCTTGCTTGGTAGCTTTACCACTTAAGCCACATCCCTAGCCCTATTTTGCTATTAGTTATTTTTTGGTTATGGTCTTGAGTTTTTGCTTGGGATGGTCTCAGACTGCCATTTGGCTACCTATAGCCTCCTACACAGCTTGGATCCCAGGTCTCTGCCACCAGGCTGGGCTTATTGATCAACTTTCTGCCTGGGTTGGTCTCTCACCATCATCCTCCCAATCTCTGCCTCCCAAACTGCAGGATTACAAGCATAGGCCTCTTGCCCAGCCACTATTCTTTTTGTACAATTGAAAGGCGTTAAATAGTCACTGAGATGTGTGTGTGTAACTGAAAGATATCGAGATGCTTTGAAGTGTTAGTCTAGTGGTTTGCCCCTACACCTATGGGCCTGCAGCCTTCGAAAGCCATAGCTAGAGATGACAGTGCCCTAAATTTCTGTTCCCAGAGTGTCCCAGATATAGAGATTAATTGGCAGGGAACAGAACTACATAAGAGAGCGCCATCTCCAGGAATGTAGCATGAAGTCTGAATACGTTCATACCTACAGCTCCTCAGAATTCTCCCAGCATGTTGACATGGTTATTTCACTCGCTTGTCAACAGATCAACAAAGGATCTATTGTGCTCTCGATCCTACAGAAAGGAAACTGAGGCTCAGGGTATGAATGACTTGATTGGGATCACTCAGACAGTGAAGTAACTGGAGATGTTCAGACTGAAGAACTGTAACACCATGAGGTAGTTGGCTATAATTTCTCTTTCCAAGTCTCATCCTTATAACTTTCTTTTCTTCCTCAAGAAAAATGTTGAACATTGCTGATGATGATTTCTTTGCAAAGCAAGAACAGGAACTTCAGGCTTCTATTTAAACCTCTCTCCTCTTCTCTCAACCCCTCACGATATTTATTCTTCAAGGTGGAAGAAAGCCAGGCTGTGATTTAGCTGGTAGAAGAATTGCATAACTCTACTTCCTGATGCTTCAGCATTTCCAAAAATAATAATCATAATAGGTGTCATTTATTGAGAAATTACTATTGATATACCAGACTTTACATGTTGTGTACACGAATCATAATAACTTTGTAAAGTTGGCATAGAAAGTTCACAGGCACTGGATGACTTGCTGAAGGACACAAGGAAAACAAATGAGGGCCCAGAAGCCACCGTGAGAGACTCTGCTTTTGAAGATTTGGGATGGAGCCTGGTCATCTTCATTTTTCTGGAGTGGCTTACTCATTTAGGGGATTGTGAAGCGGTTAGAGACCCAGCTACCTCAGGAGAAATACCACATGGGGTTCCAATTAGAATCCAGAAGTAGAGAGGAGAGAGCATGAGGAATTCTGGTGAACTTAGGTAAGAAAATAAATCCCATCTGTTTTTCTCCTTGTAAAATTATATACATTATCTGACTTGCTTATCTAGCAGCAAAGTGGAATCCCCTGGCTGAAAGAAATACAACTAAATTTTCCTTTGTAAGCAGAGTGAATTCAACAAAATATTCTTTCAAGTCAGTGAACTGACCTTAATCAATCTTTCTGTCTTCCTCCTTACCTCCCTCCCTCCCTTCTTTTTCTTCCTTCCTTCTTTTCTTTCTTTCTCTCTCCCTTTCTTCCTTTCTTTCTTTCTTTCTTTTCCTCCCTCCCTCCTTCCTTCCTTCCTTCCCTCCCTTTCTCCTTTGTTCATTCCTTCCTTCTTTCTTACTTTTTCCCCTCTCTCTCTTTCTCTCCTCCCTCCTCATTACCTCTTGTCTTTCATTTTTTGTACTAGGACTTGAACTCAGAGGCTAGAGCTTCCTATACACTCTGCTACTTGAGCCATATCTCTAGCCATTTAGTTTTAGATGTTTTTCTGTCACCCACATAGAGTGTCACACTTTTATTCAGGCTCAGATCATGATTCTCCTAGTTTGGCCTTCTGAAATCACAGTTTTGCACCAGCACCACACGCGGCTAATTTTTGATATTCTTGTTTTTTAGAATTTAGAATCCATTCTTTAACTGTTTTATAGTGTGGAGTTTTTAATACTTAAGGCTTGAAATGAAAGTCTTAACTATTTCAAAATATACATGCAACCATTTGAATCCCTTCTCTGCCTGGTTTGAAGAAATCCAGTTAAGAATTAGAAATAACACAGGGTAGATGGATGGATCTATCTCTGAGTACAGATTCTCTCTTATCACAAAATTAAACATGACTCCTAGAAATACTACCCAGTTTCAACTCAAAGCTAAAAGAAGTATGTAAAGAATAGGCCAACAAATATTATCGTGGTCAAACCCAAGGATAGTTGTGGTTTGTTTTTTTTGTTTTCTGTTTTGTTCTTTTTTTTTTCTTTAAAGAGAAAGCTAGGGAAAACATGGTTACATTACTATTCCTCCTCTTAACAATCACATCATAAATAACCTTCCTCATCTGGCAACAAACTGTTTTCATCCGTGCCTTGAATGGAAAAAGAACCTTATAAATTGACAGGGGATTTGTCCCCTGCTTATCAACAAGACAGCGATTATTTAAAACTGAAGTATTTTCAGAAGCAATTGCTGGTAGGATTCAGAACAGTGGACAATCATTGCTTTGTTGCCTGACACCTCAAAGATAAGATGAGAGAAATCACAAGCTTCCCCGTGGGCTGTGGATGGTCTTGGGGATATCTCAGCTCTCTCTGAAATTCCCAGTAAGGATCACTATTATTGCTCCCCACCTACCATTGGCAGAGCTGGCAAGGTAGGGGGACACATGCTTTTGATTATGTAAAGAGATGGAATATAAAAAAAAGCAAAACTTAATCCAAGACAGAATGTAAATCTACTCTTTGTGCCCCGTTGACATGTAATGTCAGTACTTAGGAATTCCTTTTGCCACTAAGTGGACACTGGCCAGAAACTGATGCTCAGACCCCGCGTGAGTTCTGGTATTTTCCTTGTGAAATGGTGAGGGGAAATGTCTTCATGATTACCAAAAGTATGTGTGGAGAGATGGTCATGAAGATAAATCATTCTTCTCTTCCCACTTGCGGCATCCGCCACATGAAGCTCTTAAAGACGTCACGTATTTATTTATATAATGTTTGAGACAAAGTATGCATCAGAAACATGAACAGGACTTCTATCTTCAGTGCTTTTTATATAAAAAATGTTAACATAATACTTTACAAAAAGTTTTTTTAAAACTCTGTATCTTCCCAAGGAAAGTAAGGCAAAAGTATTACAAAATGCATAACAAGAAATAGGAGCCAAACCCTATGCCCAGCAGTTCATTCTTTTGCCTATCCCTTTAATCATGAAATCCTCATCCATCAACCTTTTAATGGACTAGTGCTATTAACTGTGGCTTCCTCTTTATATTTGAGGAGTCCTGAGACCATAGGGCTGGAAATACCCACCGCAAGCTGCCAATATTACGGTTGTTGGTTTTGATTTGTGCATTCAGTTTTGGACAGTCACTTATGGAAACAGCACTATCTCACTCTGTGTGGTTTGACCTGTGGACTATGCAGGGCATGGAAAGAAGAAAGACCTTTGTTATTAAGATAGTTTTCAGTTCATTGGACTTTGAGTGCTTTATTTTTATTTTTGCCTCTATTTTAGTTTTCCTATAATTTTTAAAAAATTAATAGTCAAAAATACCCAATACTGAAACATATACAGAATCGGGCTTCAAGCAGAAATTCACTGTAAAAAAGCAATGTGTAATGCATCATGGGAACATTTAATAAATGCATGTAGAAGTATGCTTGGTACTCATACAGTGTATTTTTTTTTACCAGAGTCTCATTTGTTTACTGCTGCTTTATGGGTTTCCAAATTGGAGAAAGTTATTTCAGAAATGTATGATACACATACAAGCAACTTCCAGATAAGAAGAAATTTCTGGCAAGAAACATTCGGTATGCCAGCCAGGCCTTCCCTATCTGTCTTTGGAAGGTGGGGAGCTATGATTCTGGGCTTCGGGGTTCCTTTGGTGCAGCATGGCCACAGTCATGGGCCTCCCGTCAATTTATTACTGTTATTACTTTTTAAATCTGAGCAACAGATTTCACTGTCTTTTGGAAAAAACTTAATAGAGTCCAGGACTTTAAGGAAAAATGGATCAAGATCAATGCGTGTTCATGTTATAGAAAAAAAAAGAAAGACAGAGAGAAAGACAAGAGGCAGGAACAAGGCCAAGAGGTAAAGAGATTTGTGAGTTTCTTCCTGAGACTGGAGATTTTTTTTTTCTCCTGGAGTAAAGGCGCCATCCATACAGACAGAGTTACATCTGATGGACATTACTCATGACGTTACTTGAACAGAGAAAGAACAGCAGACACCAAGTTCTCCAGCCTTTAAATGAATTCCCAACTTGAAAGTCTTCAGGACGTGTAGCTCTCAGACTTAGATTTCTTTATAGATGTTGGCATTGCTCTAGATGATCTATGGATTACTTGTGGAGTACCACTACCATGTTTTCAGATCCTCTTTGGAAACATGCCTGTAAATTAGTTTAATCTAATTCTCCCACTTTTATTTATAATGAGCTCTAGTTTTCATAGCCAGTATGACTCGGGGCACACACTGTGTCTTCTGAAGACTTGGGGTAATCCCAGAGGCTCATTATTTCTAATTAGCCCCGATCTGAAAGTGTAGTGCTGACTTCACTCCACCAACTAGCCAAAGGAGGGAAGGACTCTTCTCTCCACCATTTCCCTCCCAAATATAAATATGTATATTGCACAACCAGAGCCATTTCAGCCAAAGCCTAAAAGTAAGGCCGGTATTGGTGTCTGGCATTGTTCTCTGGAATGAATACAGGATGCAACATGATTCCCTGTAGGCAAGTAATGACACACATCCAAAAGATGAGGCAAAGCCGAGGTAGCTAGGCAATGATGGGGATAGGGGACAGGATGCAGGGCAGGGGATTTTGAAAAGACTGACAGTCCACACATGGCCATCAAGCACATAATGATGTCTGATGAACATCAGAGAAGATGTTCGTCTCAATGATGTTTCCGTGCCTCTATGTATCTTGCCCATGGAACTGGGGAGGCCAGTTTATCTCAGGTTGCTCAGATTTCTCTTAGTTACAGTCTTAGGCAAAGCCAAAATGGCTTTCACCTTCTAGGGCACCTGGACAGGCAGTGAGATCAGTAAACAGGCCACACTACAAGGCACCAGGAGAGGCAACTGAGATCTGTTGATGCAAATGCGTTTCACCTGACATTAGAAGTTCAGTTTTCCTGGTCACGTTCCCTCTCAGGATATTTTCATTCTTCTCTACTAATTACTGCAGGAAGAAGAAGAATCTTTAGCCCATAGTGTAGCCAGCTGGATGGTTGCTCTGAAAGACCAAAGTCTGAATCTGTTGAAGGGACAGTCCAGAGAGCCTTTGATTCTCATTGTGCCTGAGATCTGAATCCTCAAGCACATAAATATTCATTTTTTTTCCACACTCCCTTTTTTTTTCTGGGGAGGATGATTCTGCATGCTGCTTTCCTCCAGAATTCTAGGGAGAGAGGGTAAGGAAGTTGAGCACTGTGTGAACCTATTTAGTCTATCCCAAAGGAGCCTCTAGTACAATACAAAAACACTTTAAAGACACTTTTGGTGACTTCTCTGTTTCTTTTGGAATGGGGTTGTCATGTTGAGGTAGACTTTGAAGCAGGTGCAGGAAGTCCGACTTCATTCACCTAATGTGTGGGCGACAAATGTCTTTGATTCTTGGACCCAAAGAATAATGCACAGCTGCTGCACCTTGGATAAAATCATTACGCCAGAACGCAGCCAAGAAATATTCTGAGTGTTGTTTAGCTGTCAGACCTAAGGAGCAAGGCAGTAGAGAGTCCCGCTTGACACAACTCTCAGGGGTGTTGTCAGAGAAAACCAAGGAGATTTTCCTGGGATCAGAAGTTCTGCTCTGAAGGAAGTCATGTTGAGTGGGTCCTAGGAATCACCATATGAAGATGGTCATGATGAGATCCTCAGCTACAGGGTGAAGGGATGATATTGGGAAATAAAGGCTGACCATACAGAATACACTCAGATATCCAGGACCCTATTTCATTATGTCAAATCCATTGGAGGATGTCATAATGAAGTCTGGCTGAACTTGACGTCATTCATTCTGAACTCGTCTGGTAAGACAGAGACTCGAGCATACTTTGAAATGACTGTTGAAGTCTGCATACTAGCTAGAAAATTCCATGGAAAATAAGAGTCAGAATCTTGGTTCTCAGGCACTAATATGATACTAGAAAGGAAACACTTCAGAACAGACAAATACCAGAAATTAAATGCTGTCTACCATGCTAAACATTAGAACTCAGGCATGAAATCAGACTTCAAGGACTTCAGATTAGCAAACTATACACCCTACGTTGAGCATGTGTTTGTTAGTTTTGCTCTTGTTCTCTTGCATGTGGAAAAGGAGGCAGAAAGGTTACTGCTTTTGTGTTGGGGTTGCGAAGTGTCATGGAACCCAACTCTGAGGATTGTGACAACCAATTCAGGTCAGTGGGGAGTGATTTATACCAGAGTGTCTTAACAAGCTTAGACTTCACAACCTGATGGAATGGCCTTGATTTTCATTGTAGATCAAGCCCATTAGAAGGAAGAAAGACAAAGAAGCCGCTGTAGTGACCCTCGGGATACAGGAGTATGTGTCACAGTTTGGCTAAGGCTCTTGGACAGACTTGAGCATGAGAAAGTAACTCTGTTTATTGTAACCCAATCCAGACTAGCAAGGCCCTGCTCACCCACGACCCAGGGTCCAGCGTGTCTCCTTGCAAACAGGGTTTGACTCTAGGTTTCCTTAAACTGGTCAACTGCTCCACTAAGGGACTAAACTCTAGATGTAAACACATTTATTTATTTATTTATTGTTGGTCATGGGGCCTGAACTCTGGGTCTGGGTGCTGTCCTTCAGCATTTCAGCTCAAGGCTAGTGCTCTACCACTTGAACCCCAGCACCCTTCCAGCTTTTTCTGCTTATGTGGTGCTGAGGAATCGACCCCAGGGCCTCATGCATGTGAGGCAAGCACTCTATCACTGAGCCACCTTCCAGCCCCTAGATATAAGCATATTTGATGATGAATCTGTGTCTGTCTGTGTCTGAATTTGGCAGAGGGCCACCCTATATCTTTTCCTGAGGACAAGATAACGTCACTCACACATGATCTTGTCTATACAGATGGACAGGCTGACAAAGTGAAGCTGTGCAGATGGCTGGTTGCTACCTCTCAGCCCAGTCTTCCATGAGCTCTCTTGTAATTTTGTATTCCTTATAGTGGTGTGACTATCCAAGAATCTCTTATCAGACTTTGAATCTATAGTTGCAGGCTGCCATAGTCTTCATCTAGGTAGAATTATACCAGAAAGGTCCAAGTCAATTTTCTGTTTCTTGCAACTGTTCTCACAAATAATTAACATTAGAGAGAATTTATCAGCAGCACAACACAACCCATGGATTATTTGGCTCCCAATTACTTTGGCTCTATAAATTTTAGGCAAGTTTTAGAACCTTTTTGTCTCTACCATTGTTAAGGGGAGATCATTTTTATTAGTATTATAGAGTTGTCATAATTTAATGTGTTCCAAATAAGAAAAAGCACTCAAGAACAATGTGTAGCCCTCAACCAATATAATCTAATATTAGAATTATCAATAGGGTGGTTATTAAACCCTTTGTAAGAGTCTGACAGAGTTATTAATTCCTTTATTCACTTACCTTTAAGTAGTTGTACGAAGGTTTTAATTCAATATGCTAGTTGGTGAGTACAAAGCATCTTGATTAATGTCATCCTTGTTCATCATTCCCGGCCATCTCTTACAGGCAAAAGCTCACACTGAGTGTCAGGTTCATTTCAACCCATTTTATGAAACAGACCAACAAACAGATATTATGGCTCTGGCTACTCCATGTCCCTCCCCACATCTTTCTGCCATGGTGTGCTTGTGAATAAACTACATTAAGTATGGTGGCAACAAAAAGGAGAATGTGGAGAAGGAAACAGGCTTTCATTATTATCTGAAATCTAACTCTACAGACCCTGTATTTCTTAGTCTTCCTTTCATTCTCTCCTTTGTTTTAATAGTGTTGTCTCTTTGTTCAATGTCATTACAAGCACTTATTTAGTATTCCACTTTTAACTCCTCAGCTCTACCTTTCAGCTCCTTTTGTATATTAGATAACATTAGCATCACTCAATTAACACATTAGAAACATGATGCTTACGTTTTCCCCTCACTTTCAAGAAAAATGGCTGGTGTATTTGAATGTCTATTTAAGTCTTTAGAAGTGGATCTCAGTAGAATATCAGATTTTCTCCTAAATGATAGATCCTTTCATCTTTGCATCTGGCCTTAGCTGTGCAGTGTGTAGTAAATGAATGCTCCTGCCCAGCCGGGCTCTGAAGAGTGTAGCAAAGAGTAGCCCTGGGCTCTTAGGTCTAACCTCCGAGCTCTCGCTGTTTTCTAGAATAAATCGTTGGTATGAGGAAACTGACTTTCAGGAAGCTTGTTCTTAAATTAAGGATCTACCTTGTCTCCATCTCAACCAGGACAAATTGGGTATGGCTGACTTCGTAGCCCTGAGTAGTTAGGCTGGAAGTCAGACCTTACAACGTAACTGGGTGAAAATAAGATACAGGTGAGCAACAACAACAACAATAACAAGAGCTTCCTTGAGTCTTGCAGCAAAATTTAAAGTTGTGAACTTAAAAAAAGTATTTGTTCTGGCTTGCACGACAGGTGAGAATAGCATTACTTCTGTGGGCTGGTTGACAGAGACATTGAGCACTAGGTTACAAAGTTGCTTTTTGACACACTTTAGGGAATTTCCTGTTAAGGGCAGTAGTGATTGCATAAAAAAGAAAATGCATTCTAGAGAGAAAAACAAAACACATAAAACATCTTTATAAATTGGGGACGTGAATAGTTAAAAATGCATTATTTTTTCCAGATACCCTTCAAATTATTTTCTTAATGTGGCATTGAGTCAAACGTTGCTTAACATGGAAGATGTGACCCATCATTTTCAATGGGTGTGTTAGGTATTTGAAAGGAAGAAAACATTACTACTAAACTCTTGTGAGAACGGTTAAATATGCTATAAGAATAAAATGCCAAAGGGTAAGGCACTGCATTCACTCAGGCTCATAAGTTTTCAACAATATATATTTGTGTGTGTGTGTGTGTGTTTAAATCATCGTAACACAAGGGTTTTAACTTAAAAACAAAAACCAAACTCACTTTATGAGTCTTTCTTTCTTTACTTGACCGAAGTGGCATGCATGAGGTATCTTTGGGCCAATGCACGAGGATAGTATGACTTGGCTTGCAGAACCACAGAATGTTACAGAAAGCTGTATCTATTGAAAACTTTAGTTTCCTACCCTCTATTCATAACACTGAATGGGAATGAGTTTGCCAGGCATTCACTCACTGACTCTCATTAGGCCTGGATCTGAATTTTGGATGACTCATCAATGCCATTGTCAGGTGAAGTCCTTTCTGGTCCCTGACAACAGGAATTCTCAGAGACATGCACTCTATCGGTGTCTTTTGCTATTGGAACACACGAACTGGTCACGTTCATATTGCTGCAGAATAAGTTTAAGTTTCATAGAAAGATGCTTTACAGCCTCCAGTTTCTGTATGACCTAATCCAGTGTTGTCAGGCTGAGAATGTAACTGTGCTCTGTGCTCTATTTTGTTATGTCTAGAAATGTTCACATTCCAGTACTTCTCCATCAGTTTTGCACATTGTGGGCGGATTGTGATAATGATCATGTTATACTGTTAATTTATAAGATTTTTTAAAATGAGATTACTCTGGGTGTTGGGTGTTTTCTCAGATAAAAATGAGACCTTTTCCTTGTTTGCCTTCCTTACTGGTTTCAATTAGGACCAACAAATATTAAGGTAATGCATATTCACTATATGGTCTCAATTCCTAATGGCTCTTCTTGATGGAGAGGAAAATTCGGCTTATGGTAATCACAACTTTTGTGTCTTTCTCTGTTTATGTAGCCCAACACGCAGAGTCCATAGAATTGGTCTGGCTTAGCTAGATGTGGTAGTGCATGCCTCCAAACTTACTACTTAGAAACGGGAGGTAGGTAGACTGAGGAGGGAGACGAGCCAGACACAAGTGTGAGACCGTATCTGACCAGGGGCATGGCTCAAGTGGTACAATGCTTGCCTATCAAGCACAAAGCCATGAGTTAAGCCCCAGGATTGCCCTTCTGAAAAAAAGAAATAAAAAGAAAAAAAGTAAAAGAATTTGTCAGGCTTGTCACTTTTTCCTCTTTCTTACTTTGCATTACAGTTTTCATCAATGAGTGTTTGAAGGGGTTATTTTCAGTATCATTTTCTTGACATACATTACAATTAGGAAGGAGCCTAGCATAGGGTACGATCTACAGGATATCTACAGGATCATGTTTCATGATTAACCCCACAAGGTATTTATGGCTATAGAAGGGTTTATCCCAGGTTTATCCTGCATGTGAGATGCTGCAGACTTTCTATCTTCTCGGAGATTGATGAAGCACATATGTAGTCTCTAGCACATCTGTAGTGATAAAAGGAACTATCTAATTTCTTTAAAATTCACTATTTCCTAATTTACCGCAGGACCCTGGTGCATCATGTAGACACTGGGGGAAAGGACAAAGGTATAGACCAGTTCAGTGTGTATCAATTCTGGAACTCTAGATCCACCATTTCACTCTCCAAGAAGGATTTGTATAGGAGGATTCAGATTTATTCATACCTCCTGTACCTATAGCCTGAGGATTACCACAGAGATCAAAACTTCCCAAGCAGGGCATAATGAATTAGGAAAAGCTGTAGTGGCCTCCTGAAGTTTTCTTTTTATAAGATGCAGTACAATGTCATTGATAAAATTGTTTATTCATAATTCACTAGATATATTTTTCCACCTGCAGGACATTTGATTACTCTTCTGCAAGCCATCACAAGTAAACCAATAGCCTTCCAAATATTTTAGGATCTAAAGTTTCCTCTATAAAGATTCCTGGATGAATAAAATAACTCCCTTCAATTTTTTCCTTCTCCCTCAGGAAAATAAATCTTGAGATACTCTGAGTTGTAACTTAGCCAGGTCAAGAATGTTTAACTGGCCTATTAAAATGTTGATAAACACCGGACGTTTCCAGATGGCATTGGATTGTTCAGGCTCTTTCAGAGATCCTCATGGTCAGCCCATAAATTAGAGATAAATGGTGGATCTGATAGGAACAAAATCTCTATTTAGAGTGGTTAATCCACCACTGCATAGTTTAAAAGTGTTCAGCCGGGTATGTCTACCCTCCTCCCCCCTCCCTGCCCCAAAGCTGCCTTCCAGGAATCATAGCTCCCTGAGATTCGTGGATATGAATAGTCTCTTACTCTTCCAGATAATTTGTATTTTTGTTTCCCTAACAGCATCTGAAATGGCTGGAAAGGCATCTGGACATGGATTACAATAAAGACAACTGGAGTAGCTGGCCTACATAGCTGGACTGCAGCAAGCCAAACACAGAGATAAATCTATCATGGTTTCATACCTGAGTTTCTTCTACTTTTCTCATCTCAGTGATGGAACTGAGCTCAAAATTCACAGCTTGCTATACCTTCTCTGGACTTCACATTTCTGTGGGTTTGAGACCTGAATACACTTCTCTTGTGGCAGCTGCCACATGAAGTGATACACTTTGGTTTATCTGTTTTATCACCCTCCTGGACTCTAACTTTCTTGAGGTTAGAATCTATCATTTTTAGTTTTTTTTTTTGGTTGGTCATGGGGCCTGAACTCTGGGCCTGGGCACTGTCTCTCAGCTCTTCAGCTCAAGGATAGTGCTCTACCACCTGAGCCACAGTGCCACTTCTGGCTTTTTCTGCTTATGTGGTGCTGAGGAATTGAACCCAGAGCCTCCTGCATGAAAGGCAAGCACTCTACCACTAAGCCACCTTCCCAGACCATCATTTTTTAATTTTTATGGTAAGCAGTCTACCTTTGTGGCTCCATTCCTAGTCCTTGTTTTATTGACATAGGGTTTTTACCATAGCTCAAACTGACTTTGAACTCTAGATCTTTTTTTTTTTCCTATCAGAATCCCAACTGCTAGGATTACATGCATCACAATGCCTGGCAGAGACCATTTTAATTAGCATTTATTTCTGGTAGATAGCAGTTTTCTATACCCAGACCTCAACAAATGATTGAATGACTGATTAAGGTTGGCCAGCAAGGTACTGTCTGGCAAACATGTAATCCTCTTGTGCAGATCTTCATCCTTTCTTAAATCTTGTTCTGGAAGATTCTGATGCTTGGTTGCTATGCCATGTACCATGTATATTTGCCATTCCACCCCAATTGACCAAACCAACTGTCTGACTCAAACCCTGAGACCTACACCATAGCAACAAATGATAGTCAGAATCTAGTCTGGATTACGGTTGTCCTAGACTAATTTCCCTCTGCCCATGGTAAGAGTCTGTGGTTCAAAATCAGAGAGGGGAGAAGAACATGGAAGTAGGAAATAGACTCTGAAAGATGCCATTGCATGCCAGAAATTATGATATGGGAAATGAAAGTGGAGAGAAACAAGACAGACAGGAGTAGAATGAAACAATGAGGAGAAAAGACAGAGGGGAGGAGAAGTCAGGAACTCATCACAGTTGTAGGTTTACTTTTGCAAGCCGGGACCTGGATTTTTCAGCAAGGAATGGATTCCCACTTCTCCAAACTTGGTTGTACAATCACTGAAGTTTTGCTTTCCCTTATCTCCCCATTGTATCCTTGTGTTCAGTCTGTTATTTAATCTGAGCATGCCAGGTAATCAGAGAATACATTTTTACTCCTGTTTGTATCAACCAGAAAGCAGACGGTTTGTACATATGGGATTTCTTGAGATCAGTCAAGAAGCTCTGTCTGAGGCAGGTTTCTCACAAAGCTGAGGTGGTTCTGAGTCAGTGGTAGTGGTGACAGGGCCGGTGGAAGTTGTGGAGGCGGTCATTCCTTTTAACAAGCTATGCATGACATTCTATGCAAAGGGAGCTTGGGCATTATTGCTCTCTGATGACATACAAATTGAACTAATGCTCAGGAAGTCTTTTGGAACAAAATGGACAACAACTTCTAGACCTGGGGATCACTTCTCCCTAGGCATTTTTGCTCTAAAATGCACCATTCATCCTCTTGGGGTGGGAGAGATGTATAGTATAATGTACCTGTAGAAACATTATTTACTGGATCTTTTGACATAAATAATTTGTTGGAAAGCTAGGCATTATGGATGTGTGTTGTAACTAAGATTATCTACAAGAGAGTCCAAAGGCAAATCCAAACTTGCAGAAAAGAAAATATTGTGACACAAGGAAATAGTGATAAATCATTGATTTCTTAATATCTTTACATCATGTTGAATATTATGCTAAAGGGAGCTGATGGGCAAGCCTGCACATTCCTTACTCCCCAGGCAAATTGACATTGCATCATGGGTATCACGAACTGAGTTAAGAGCTGGCTTTCTCTTTTTAAGGGAAAGGTTTCTGAAATTATTCTGGCGCTGGTAAAAAAGTGAGATCCTATCTTAAAAATAAACAGTGCATAAAAGGGCTGGGTGTGTGGGGCTCAACAGTAGAACACCGACTTACCAAGCAAGAAACCTCAAGTTCAAATCCCAGTATTACCAGAGAGAGAAAAAGAGAGAACACTGCTTGACAAGAAATGTACTCATTACCTTACTTACATAACTGTAGCCCCTCTGTACAACACCTTGACAATAAAATCAAATTAAAAAAATAATAGAGGAGTGAATATAACCATATACTAGAGGGGTGAATATAATCATATACTATGTACATGTATGAAAAAATCACACTGAGACCCCTTTCTAGCATTAATATATGTTAATAAAAGCATGAAGTGCATGACACATTCTTAGGATGTGGACATCAATTAAAATAGTATTTAGCATATGGGCAAGAAGGAAGGACAGAAAAAATTATATGAAGTGAAGTAAGCCAGGCCCAAAGCCAGGCCCATGGGACCCACAGGTCCCATGGTTTCCCTTATTTGTAATACCTTGTACATGTCTGGGACAAATAGAAAAGGTCAAAAGCTATATACATAGGACTAGATAAGATAAAGTTAAGCGAAATGAACCCCAAGATAGGGACACAAGTGGTTTTCTTCTTCCTTGCTATTGTTTCTAACATATTTATAAAGTTCCACATGATGTTTTTGTTGCTTTGTATGTCCCTCCCCCACAGTATAACCCCTGTTTCCACTGTATTTGATGTTGATATAATTTGGGGAGGGGAAGGGAAAAAACACAATGTTTAAATAGGGATACAGGTTGACCCATTGTAACAATGAGATGTACAAGATGCTATGTTGAAAAACGAACTTTACAATTTAGCTGGGGGCGGAAGGAGGGGAGTGTAGTTGTGGAGGTGGGAGGGAAGGGATGGTAGGGGAAATACAAAGGAGGCAACAATGCTTGATAAGAAATGTACTCATTACCTTGCTCATGTAACTATAAACCCTCTGTACAGTATTTTCACAATAAAAAAGTTATTTAAAAAAACAAAAAAATTTTATTAGTCATGCAAAAATTTATATGATACTTCAATTAGTTGTGAACCTGAAACTTTCCTAAACTATCAGAAGTGAAAAAGTAGTAAGCCAGAAAAAAATGACTTGGGCTTTTGTTCTATGTATACAAACTTTTATAAAATTATCTCATGGGGAAAGTATAGCACAGAAATGTACCATATCTGAGAGGCATGCATTCTTGTACATTAGTACCTTAAATTCTATCAGTACAAATGTTATTTCCTAGATTTTACAATGTTTATGCTATTTGTTATGGTTTAAAAGTTTATAATTTGGTAGGCTTATGCTCAATCTAATAAAAACTCAAGGCCATAGTTAATCTTTCTCAAAAAGGTCTCTAAAATTGTATAAACTTCAGGCACAAATGTCAGATTGTCCCACAGGTTTCTGAGAATGTTTGTTTCCATAGACTACTGCTAACTCTTGGGAGTATTAAAATATTTGCCAATCTGATAATGTTTGGTAGATCTTTCTTGTTCTATGTTTTTTTAAACTAGGAGTTAAGCTGAAAAATTTCATGTGATTATTTTCTATAGAATTTACTTTTGCCCATCAATTACCTTAAAAAATGATCGGTGACAATTTAGGGAATAGAAGTTATACCCTCAATCACATTTCAAATCCTCCCCCCAAAGAGATGTTATTCCTTTGCTTATGATATGTTTTTCTGCTCCTGTATAATTTTTATTATACAAAAATTTTATTTTACAAATTTTATTATACAAAAATTTTATTTTTATTTCATTTTACCAAATGAAAGTAGTATTTTGTTTTGTTTTCTTATGGAATAGGTTATGGCTACATATGCCAAGTTGTACTCAAACTCTCAATAATACTGTCTCAGCCTCCTGAATGCTAGGATTATAGGCATGTGCTACCATACCTAGTAACATCAGCATTTTGAAAAGAGTAAAAAGGAGAAGCTCCAACAATAGTTTACTCAATTAGATAATTGAAATGAGACAAAGTGCTAAACTCTTTAAATAAGACTAATTCAATGTTCCTCAAACTATTCCAGAAATAGAAAGGAACACTTCTAACCTCATTCTACAAAGACAACAATACACTGATAACTAAACTGGGAAAGATACAACAACAACTATGAGAAGAAAACTATAAATCAATTTTCCTGATGAACAATAAAATATTTGGAAACCACACTACTCAACAACACATGAAAAAGACCACCTGTCATTATCAAGTTAAATATATTCCAGGAATGCAAAGATGGTTCAAGACACACAAATTAATAAATATATTTCAGCATATAAAAATGAGTCAAGGATAAAAATCACACAATCATGTTAATAGATGCAAAAATAAATACCCTTCGTCAAAAATCCAGTATATCTTCACGATAAAAGTTCTGAATGAAATAGGGATAAAAGTCTCATAATTCAATATGATACCTTTATCTGTTGTAAAACAACATATGCATGGTTAATATTACATTGAGTAGGGAGAAATTAGAAATACTTAACATCTTTGGGCAAGTTTCCACTGATACATTTTTTTGAGGTTGCTGTGAATGGGATAATTATCTTGATTTCTTTCTCAACATACAGAAAAAGCACTGGCTTTTGTATATTGATTTGTGTCCTCCCAGTTTTCTGATGAAGTCTTAGGGTCTTTTAAGGATAAGAGCATATGATCTATAAAAATGGATAGTTTGAGTTCTTACTTTCCTATTTGTATCTCTGGTTCTTTACCATGCCCTATTGCTCTGGCTAAGAATTCAAGTACTGTATTCAATAAAAGTGGTGATAGTGAGAAATCTTGTCTTATTCCTCATTTTAGGAGTAGGGAAAAACAAAAAGTATTGAATACTTTTCAATTAAAATGATAAAACCTAGGATAGAAGATAATACTAGAAGATGAAAGGCCTCCTGTGTTCATGGATCAGCAGAACAAATATTGTGAAACTAGCAGGATTACCAAAAACAATTCAGTGCAATCACTTTTTCAATGATATTTATCATAGTAATAGAAATATTAATTCTAAAATTCATGTGGAAACAGAAAAGAGCACTTCACTATCATAGCAATCTGGAAGAAAAATAGCAGTATCACAACACTTGACTTCAATTGATTAGAGTCCTAGTAACAAAACCAGCTGGGTACAAAAACAGCCATGTAGACCAACAGAATAAAAGAGAACAACTCGAAATAAGATCAAGCAGATCTATATCTCATTCTTGACAAAGATACTAAAACATACACTAGATAAAATATAGCCTCATTAATAAGTGGTGCTGGGAAAACAGAATGTCCACATATAAAAGACTAAAGCTAGAGTCCTATCTCTCACTCTCTACAACAATCAATTCAAGATGGATCAAAAACTTAATCCAAAACATGAAACTTTGAATCTATTACAGGAAAGCAGGGAAAACACTTCTAAATCTAAGTATAACCAGGTGCCAGTGGCTCACGCCTGAAATCCTAGCTACTCAGAGGCTGAGATCTGAGGATTGTAGTTTGAAGCCAGCCCATGCAGGAAAAGTCTGTGAGACTCTTATCTCCAATTAACCAGCAAAAAGTCAGGGACAGTGCCCAGGCTCTCAGTTCAAGCCCACGCACATAAAAATCTTGGTATAGACATTAGTACTGTCCTCCAGGGAATGTGTACTTGTGTTTATTCTCCTGTAGTAACATGCCCCGAAGTGATTCTTCTAGGTCTTATCTCTGTATGCATTTTGATGAATATATTCTACCATCCTCATACAAAAGATGAGAACACATTTGAATTATTTGACATTCTCCTCTGGGAGAATAAAAACCTTTTGTTGCTCACTTTCCTACTTCTTATCTTTCAGGGCCCTTTTAACTGCTTCCTCAATAAAACTTTTCTCGATTCCTAAGAACTAATGTGACATCGCCATATTATGTGGCTTATAGATCTCCATAGCTCTTAAGATATATTACAATGCAATGAGTATATACTTATTCCTTCTCTATTAGACCATGTACTTCTTGTATGTATGGGTGTGTCATAGTCACCTTTAAATCCACAGAACTCAGCATAGGCTTTATAATATAGTAATTACTCAAAAGATTGTTTTTGGAGTGTGCAGAAAGTCTATGAACATACTTAAATAATCAATGAGAGAGGTTACACAACCTACCCAGACTCTTATTAGAGATGCATCTCTATAATCACACACCTGTGGTATGGATTTTTTGTGTGCTAACTGATAGTAGTGCTTTCTGTTGAGACCACATGAATTATGCACACAGGGAGCTGAGATTAATTCTTAGGAGTCTCCAATACTGCCCTTTAACAACAGAGTTCATATCCTAAGAGCCAAGAACATTGTCACAGCAATTGTCGCATAGTCTTGCTTTGCTGTCATGAGTTAAGCATTGACTCCAATATCATCACACTTTACAAAGTGAAAACTACTAACATCAAGAGAGAAGAATGATTTTGGCATCGGAATGACAGTACACTTACTTTAATAAATGCTTGCTCGTCTGTATAATTATACATAATAAGTATCTTGGACAAAAGCTTCAAAGGTTTTTAAACATTTGTGGTAAATGATGTGATCTGGTGGGAGAGGAAAGAAGATCCCAAGGGGCCACAACACCATGTGAGTCTGGCGCCATCTCATCTGTTGGCTATGCAGTACAGATCTTCTCCATAAATCATTGTGCTTTGGAAGGAAGAGTGAGTGTCTTCTTTATACTTTCCAAAACATAGCAGGGCTGAGAAAGTTAAAATAGCCTGGTGTCTAAAAAGTTCTAGACATGCATGAGGATATTGCAGTGTTCAGGGCTAATATTTGGCATTGTTAAAGGAACCAAATTTTTGCTTCAATAAAGACAGTCAAATAATTTCAGGTTCTGTCAATTTATCCTCATGGAGGCCCAGCACAAATAAACACTCACTGTAGGTCTTGAATGACATCTAGTCCATTTATCTAATTCATAGTCTTTTCCTCATTTATCATTCATCTGGGAAAACAAATCCAAAAATGCATTTGACCTTGAGCTATAAAATGGATAATTCATTTACTTGGAAGAGAGATAACTCTGTAAAAAGATTCTATTTATTGGGATTCCGTTCTGAAAGTACTAAGCTTAGCAAGCCTGACAATTCCACATGGAGCTAGTTATGCTAACCCTGCTCTTGACCTACTATATACTTGAATATAATAGAGATTAAAACTGAATTTGGTATAGGTTCAAACACCACAGGGATGTCTCTGGAGACATAAGCTGCAAGACATTACTAATAGCTTCCAGAAACGTAGAAGCTCCCATTTATTGAATATCTAGTTAACACTTGCTGTATATAAACATCTTCATAACAATCCATTGTATATTCTTTTGTAATATATCCTAATTGAAGACAAGATCACATAACAGAATTCAAATGCAAGTTGTTCTGACAGTAAGTGTAGGACCTTTCCACATTAAGCACTATACAAATTAGTGGAGAAAACTTACCTCCTGCTATATACATCTAATTTGTGACTATCTTATAAGACACTCTTTTCCCTTAGATATATTTCCTTTAGATATATTCCCTTAGATATAAATATCCCCCCACCTTTTTTCAGTATTGGGGTTTAAACTCAGGACTTTATACCACTTACTAGACAAGTACTCTATTGCTGAGTTACACCTCCAGCTCCACACCTCTGTTTTTGTTTTTTCTCTTTCTTTTCTTCTTTCTTTTTTTCTTTCTTTCCCTCCCTCCCTTCCTTCCTTCCTCCCTCCCTCCCTCCCTCCCTCTGTCTCTCCCTCCTTCCCTCTCTCTCTCTTTCTCTCTTTCTTTCTCTCTTTCTCTCGTTCTTTCATTCTCTCTTTCTCTCTCTCTTTCTCTCTCTCTTTCTTTCTTTCTTTCTTTCTTTCTTTCTTTCTTTCTTTCTTTCTTTCTTTCTTTCTTTCTTTCTTTCTTTCTTTCTTTCTTTCTTGTTGTTGTTGTTGTGGGGCTTGAACTCTGGGCCTGGGTGCTGATCCTGAGCTCTTCAGCTCAAGGCGAGTGCTCTACTATTTGAGCCACAGCACTATTTCTGGTTCACTGGAGATAAGAGTCTCCTTCGTGGGTTGGCCTGAACTACAATCCTCAGATCCCAGCTTCCTGAGTAGCTAGGATTACAGGCGTGAGCCACTGGCACCTGGCACCTCTGTTGTTTTTAAGGTTACTTCTTTAACAATATCTCTGTCTGTCAAGAATAGTTGCATCAGCTGCGAATGATGCCTTTTTTTGTTTTCTTAGCTTTGTCCGTTCCCCTTTATTCCTTTATTGAGCTCTTCACTAGTAACCAACAGGTGACTTCCATTGTAGACAGTCTTTTTATTCCTTCTTAATTTATCTTTAACTATCTCTTTAACTTAACCATCTGCCCTTCTGCAAAGTTTGCCCTATTCTTTTTTTTTTTAATCCCTTCTTCTGTAGATTCTGTTTTTCCTAATTTAATTTGTTATTTCAAGAATTTTCCGGGGGTTGGGAAGGTGGCTCAGTGGTAGAGCGCTTGCCTTGCATGCATGAGGACCTGGGTTTCATTCCTTAGCACCACATAAACAGAGAAAGCGGGAAGTGGCACTGTGGCTCAAGTGGTAGAGCACTAGCCTTGAACTGAAGAGCTGAGGGACAGCGCCCAGGCCCAGAGTTCAGGCCCCATGTCCGAAAACAAAAAAAAAAAAAAAGAATTTTCTTAATCACAAGTGACAAGGTTAGTAGTGAATAATGAAATATTTAAAACCAAAGGGACATTTAGTGTCTCAAATACTGGGACATGGCTCTTTCCTACCAGCCTTCTATAAACAAAAATGCTACCTAACAATAAATGTTATCTAACATCAATAGGGTTACAATAGATACAATATTTCTAAAAATTTAATAATTCAACAATTCACTGTTTCCATCTGAAAACTTTTGATCATTACAATTATGCTGGTTTTACTTGATCTTTTCATGTATTAAACTGCAGTTATACACCAAGTATCCCACGAAAAATTGAAACAGGAGTTTTGAAGTGCCTGCTTTGGTACACTGTTTCTTTTTTTTTAAATATTTTTTATTGTGAAAATACTGTACAGAGTGGTTACAATTACATGGGCAAGATAATGAGTACATTTTTTATCAAGCACTATAGCCTCCTCCTTTGTTTACCCTTCCCATCCCTTCCCAGCCTCCCCCTGCCCCTGGTACACTGTTTCTAAGGAGAGTTCAGATTGGTCCCAAACAACTGACAAGTAAATCGCAAAACACGACTTTTAAAAATAGAGCACTCATTGTCTTCTATTCAGTGAGTGTGTACATTTTCATCTTGATCATCTGGAACATTAATTTTCTTGTGGGCACTTCCCTCCTCCCAAACTCCTTCTTTAGTGTCTAAGTTAGACAAATAACTTGGCCCCAAAAGGCAGGAGAAAATTGGGAAAATTTGAGATTTTATATTTGATATGCATTTCATAGCTTCATTAGTGACTATCCTTAGTTTTATTTAGATTTTTCTTGTTCTTTTTTCCTAGTGACTAGTAGTCTATTAAATAAAGTCATTTTCTTGGATAAAAAGACATGTATTAAGTAGAAAAAGAAGTCCAAAGGAATAATTCTGAAAATGCATTATTATTATTTTTAAAATCCAACAGTCTATAAAATAAATTTATAGAGATTTTATGGGAACCAGTCATCTCACTATGTGCTATACCTGTTTTTTGTAACTTTTTTTTTTTGCATAGCTGTCTATTTTTTAAAGGCAAGGGGCAATTATATTGCATTTTATTCAACAGTAAATCTCAGAAGCAAAGTCTTTGTTCACATGATTATCTGGCATGGCTCTAAACATGTAAGTCTTTTTAAATTTTATAGCACAGATCTGTCAGGACAATGACCTAGATTCCTCTTCAAGTTTGGTCCTGTAGGACTTCTTGTCCACAGTAGTGCAATAATAGCACTATTCTTTATAACTTGGCTTCTAGACAGATCAGGCTAAGGTGAACCTCTAAAATATGTATATTTAAAATTGCTACTTTCCAAAGCATATTATAAATCTAAGGAATAAAGAAACACAGAAGAGTTAATGTCAAATGGCTGAATTAAGAGATTTTTAACTTGGTGCTTTGTGCTTTGTTACAAGTTGGTAATCTCCATGTAGTAGGGTTACTGAATTTTATAAATCTGTCTCTTCTGTCTGTCTGTCTGTCTTTCAGTCTGTCTCTCTCTCTCTCTCTATCTATATATCTACAGACAGCATAGAGTTTAAACTCTGTGCCTTCTGCTTGCTAAGCAGTAGCTCTATTACTTGAGCCACATCTCCAGCCCTTTTAGTTTTAATATTTTTTTGATATGATCTTGTGCCTTGGTCTTAGGCCAGCCTCATACCACAATACTCCTATATTTGCTTCCTACCTAGCTGATATTATGGGTGCCTACCACTATGCCCAGCTTTTTGCGTGTGATAAAACTTGCTAATGTCTTGCCCAGGGTGGCCATGAACCTTGATCCTCTTTAAATTGCCTGAGTAGCTAGGATTACACATATGTGTCACCATGCCTTTTGTTTTTCTGATCTAATTTTATACTCATTTCCCCCTCTAACAATTTTGTTTGCAAGAAGAAACATCTTAGTATGGCTTCATCTAAGTTTTCAGGTCTCAAAGGAAAATACATTTGCACATACTTTAGGTTCTAAGTAAAATTTCTCATCTTGGGGATAATTCTTTTTTTCCCTATAAACCTAGTCAACACACATAATATATATATATATATATAATATTTTATATATTATATAATGTTATATGAAAACTAGGGACATAGGACTAGTTAGCTTATCACTTCAGTCATGAGACTACTACGTATGTCCACTCCATAGTAGTATTTCATACAACTGGTTAGTAGTACTACGAGTAGTGTTTCCATGGCTTATTTATCATATCTGTATTTTTATGTGACTTACTGGGATTATATTACTCTTAAGTTAAAGCTTCTTGTTCCTGTTTCTCCAGAGAAAACATTCAGCATCTCTTGGAGGCTATGCTGAAAGTAGTGCTCAGTCATTAACACAAAAGAAAATTCAATTCAGATTTTTTTTTGTATTTTAGGGGATAAAAAATGATAGGGTTTGGGGTTAGGAATTTTACAGCAAAAATGCAACCGTATTTTGGATTTTCTAAAAGCACAATTTAAAAAGATGTTACCCTGTTATATAGAAATAGAGTTAATCAGGTGGCAACTTTGAGTGCAATGAATTTCTTAGATTTTACTCAGGGATGAATGTGAGGTTTAATGAATGAAAGGTTATTTGAAGTGGTATTTGGATTGTATTTACAGTGATCCATGTGGTGACTATTTTTTTTTTGATTGTCTCTACTCCAAACTATATTATGTACTTACATCTCTGGGTCTCACACCAAATTTACAGGGAGATATTATAAGCTCTCTGAGGAGAATGTAGACTTGAGAAGATAGGATCCCCCAACCCCCAATAAAATGACAAGCATCTGACTCACTAGGATTTGAAGCCATCACCGGATTATACAATCCTGTGCCTTGTGTACCTCATGCAGACCCATGGTATTAGGCAAATGCTCCAAAGCCATTGTATGGAGGAGAAGGTTACAGCATCTCACCTGATATGAAGATGAAGGGCATGATACAAAATGACCACTTTCCAGTTCCTTTCTGAGTGCAAATAAAAGGCTCTTCATTACCTATTTCTTCCCACTTTTCCCTCATGAACTTCACCTAGATGCTTTATGTATTTGGACTGAAGTGAAGATTTGCTTCATTATAAGTTTAGGACAGTTGTTTCCAAGATTCTGTGTGCTACCGAAGCCCAACCAGTCTCTTGGTTGTGCTCAAAAATACTTATTATGAATCATCCCCTACATTTACTGGAATAACAGAATTCAAAGTCAGATGACCTGCCACTTAGAAGGAACACTTTTATGGAGCAATTAAGACTTCTGGTCAATCTGCAGGAAACAACAACAACAACAAAGACCCCTTGGGCATTAAGTGTGCCAGTCCTGGAGGATTTGGCAAATTCCTCCAACACACATGTGTACAAATGGACTTCCTCATAAAAACTGGTGACGGCCTGGAATTTTACCTCTAAGAGGACATGGGACCAACCATACAGAGACTGTGCACATGGAGGCTGGGGGGGGGAGGGGGACCAAGATGGACCATGAGAGAAAAATAATCAGCTGGGAATTCTCAGAAACTTTCAGGACAGTAAGCCTTTCTCAGGCTTAGCTGGGTAGGGAGCTCGACTCTCTCAGATGCACAGGATGCTCAGGTAACAGCTGGATCACAATACAATTTGGGATTATAATTCACACCTCTCAAACAACCCTCTACCTCAACCTCTCCTATCTATCACATACAGTCTCCTCTAACAAAGAACTTTAGCTCCTCTCTTTCTCTTCTCTCCCTGTCCCCTGGATGAAAATGGAAGAAGAGAGACAATTTGTTTGTGTGGTTGTGGGGTGTGGGAATGGGTGCTGTGGAGTAGGTTATCCCAGCAAAGGATTTAAGGCCAGAAGATCTTTCACTACAATGTAGAGGCACTGGGAGTTAGAGGAGGAAATGGATAAGGAATTGCCTTTAAAAGAAGTTGACTCAGAGTTCTGACTCAGAGGGATTTGGGCCAAATTCTGATCTCATCCTGGAGTGTCTTACAGCACCTGGGCTTTCCTTGGAGGTCTCCTACCTAGACGAGGGCTTAAGCCACACCTGTCTGGCCCACAGGGAATGAAGTTGACAGGAATGGAGCCTGTGGAATGCAGCTCTGCTCTCATTAGCTCAGACATGGATCAGAATGATAACTTCTAGAAGCATCATTTATCTTATCTTTCAATCCTGAATGACAAATTAGGGCACATTAAGACGCTTTAAAGGGAGCAAAACCTCTCCCTGCCCAGAAAACCAGCTCCCAGGAGGCAGCCAGTTCGGGCTGTCCTGACAGAAATGTCCTGTCATCTAACGTCTTACAGAAACTTTCAAGTTGTGACTTCAATGTGAAAACCTACCGTCTAGAAACGCATCCAACATCCACACAAATTGCAAAATCTCCCTCAAACCAGTGTTTTATAGGAGGGAATACAGCAAAGAAGAAATGGCTGGAGGAAAGTAATTTTACTTGAAGGGATTTCCAACAGAGAAAGAACAAGGCTGTTTTCTTTAATAAAAAAAAGAAAAGGAAAAAAAAAAACCCAAACCTCTTGCTTTTTCTACATTAAAACAAACTGATTTTGAGAAGTAACCGGAGAAGAATTATAACCAGAGTCTGCTTTTAAGAAGTTTTTGAAATGATTTCCTTTACCCCAATTACCATCTGCCGACAAACATGTGGGGTTGTCTAGGTGAATAACAGGGTTTTGGGATGCTATGTCTCTTGTCTGTGCCCCCCTCCCCACTTGAAGAAGCTCAGGATGGTGGGTCTGTTTTATATCTCCAGGAGTTTGGCTCCAAGGATTTCCTTATTTATTTATTTATTTTCCAAAAATGTAAACTTCTCTCAGGGCTACCAATGATCCTGGTAGGAATCTGGGCATTGGATCAGAAGCGAAGGAAAGCAAGTCAGTGAGTCAGAATTGCACAAGCTTCTGAGATCACTTGCTGATAGGAACGGACACTGCAGGATTTCCCACACCACATGGAGGGCAACCCAAAGCCAAGAGAGCGAGAGCCAGGCAGCATGAGATTCACCTTGGAGATGACTCAACTGCAGTTTCTGCCTAAAAAAAGTGCTTGGTCCTAGAAAAAGCAGTGGGAAGTGAACGTTCTTAGCGTCTTATCCCCCACCCACAGTTCTCTCTACAGAGTGACCTTCCCATTCAGGCACCCTTTCGGCCTTTTCCATGGGGCTTTCATGAGTCAGTTAGGCCAAGTGGTGACTCTGTTCTTTGGCCATGGAGAGAATTCTCCTCAGTTAGACAATGCAATTCTTACTCCTGGGTGAGCTTCTCAGAGAAACCCAGGGAAAGGTAAAGGAGCCAGAGAGAGAAACAAAGCTCAGTTCAACCTTCACCACACACAAGGCCATGAGCTTTGGGGACAAATAAAGGAGGAAAAAGTCAGGACATGTTGGAAATTTTGATCTCTGTAGATCTCCATTCTCCCCAGCACTGAAGCCTTCCTGAACTTTGGTGTCCCTAGCAGAGCCAGAGCTGGTCAGTCTTTCCAGAGAAATCTGGAGTTTTCTGGTGCTTAGCCATCCAAGCGGGGTTGCTACCGAATGACGTCGGTGTTCTTTGCTTCAAGGGCAGACACTCCTTAATGTGTTCTAGCACACGAAGTTAAGATGTTCTTCATGTAATTGCCTGATTCAATGCCACCCGTGTGGCCCCCAAAGAAATTCTCCTTTGTTCTTATACAAGCTTGACCTCAAATTTTCCCAAAGTCCTGGACTCTCGAAGACTGCCTTTATCAGAAAGCTGAGCAGATTATTGTTTAGAATAACACACTAGGACTGTTGGATCTCAGCAATGCTACACTGGGGATTGAAAAAATACTTTCTTGCACGTGTGTATGCCTGTGTGTGTGTGGGGGGGGTATATTGTCCAGTGCATTGTAGTGTGTTTAGCATTGTTGCTGGTCTCTACTAACTTAGATGCCAGCAGAACTCCATTCTCACGGCTGTGACAACCAAACTGTCTGTAGACATTGACAATTGTCCTTAGTGGTGGTGGTGATGGAGGACAAAATGAGAAGCACTCTTCAACACAGATGGCTCCAACATACCCGGGTTTACTATTTATTCACCCTGTGTGTCATCTTTATGCCTTGAGGTAGCTTTCGACTTATTTATTTTTATTAAAGACAGCCAGGAGAAAATATTTTTAAACTTCATAAAAGGAATGAATGGAGAACAGTGGTTTGTTATAGAAAGGTTTTAAATACTACTTGTGCCTCAATTTTAAACACTTTTTAAAAGTTGAAATAAAGCCTGGTCAACAGATGCTCAACTTGTCCTTGGAACCATGACTGCTTTGAAGCCAGGAAGCAATATATGACTATCAGAAACATTGGATAGTTGAGATCAGAAATTGTATTTATGATATAAACCAGGTAGAGGGTCCTAATTTATAGTTAGACATTGGTTTAACTTAATATTTTAGCTGGACTGGCCTCTAAATCTCAGGCTATCTCAACCTACCAGTTCCAAAGTATAGAAGCTCCTCTCTTCTCTGTAATTCTTAAATGATCAACGATAGCAAAGCCAATTGGGCTTAGCCTTAAGGCAGTAGTCAATATTGGGTTTTGTTGGGTAAGAAGCCTCAAAATGGAAATCAATTGTGAGCTGTCAGGGTATGGGTAAAATTCTTCTCTGTACTCCTAAGCAAGGGTTGGTGAATGTACATTTGGAATATTTCTAGTTACCAAGGGTTTATTAGGAATTTGTTGAAGACTAGAACTAAGGAGTAAAGGATCTCAGCTTTCTTTTTCTCTGGGTTTGAAGTAGCACCATGACAGGTATTTAGTGGCTAGAAAGTTACCTTTCCCTTCCAAGATCTCTGGTGGGTCAGGAGAAACAATGTGAAACATTGTTGTTATGAGAAAGCTGTTCAAAGCCCTGACTAAATAAAATTTCTTTTCCAAGGAAATTTCTGCCTAAGCTTCAAAAATGTTAACAGTATATAGAACAACTGATGGCATTTACATAGGATCTTTAATACAGAGAGACCTAGAACATTCCACAGGATTGTGTTGGGTCTCAGGGAAAAGCGTTTATCAGGCCAAGAAATCGTCTTGACTGTTACCATTGTGAAAGATACTGGAAGCTTCAAAATGATGTCATGATGTGAAATTCAAAACCCTTGTCCCTTTTATAAAATGTAATTTTATTGCAAAGATGCTGCACAGAGGGGTTACAGTTACATGAGTAAGGTAAGGAGTACATTTCTTCTCCAACATTGTTACCCCCTCCTTTGAAAAACCTATTCCTCTAATACATTCCCAAGCTTACTTTTACCTCATTTGGCTAACTTGGCTTCTGTAGGCCACTGGGGGGGCTCTCAAGTGGGCACTGTGTCCCCATGTTGTCTTAGCTGGTGTCTCACTGAGCAAAAGTCTGCTCATGCTATGGGGCTGGAACTCTTAGACTAAATGCTAAGCTAGGAATACAAACACAGTGTCTGCACTATGGACAAGCTTCCCACTTTCCCTCCCATAGAGAGTGCTTTTCTATGTAATTATTACTGAATAGGTGAGCTATGGAACACCTCAGCTGGTATATAGAGAACCTCTTCAAGCTGGCTGTTGGTGGCTCATACTTGTAATCCCACCTACTCAGGAGGCTGAGATCTGAGGATCAAGGTATGAAGACAGCCCGGGAAGGAAAGTTCTTCAGGCTCTTATCTCCAATTAACTACCAAAAAAGTCAGAAGTGGAGCTGTGGCTCTGAGCTTAAAAGCTCAGCGACAGCATCGAGGCCCTGAGTTCAAGTCCCAGAATGAGCATGCACATGCGCGCACGCACATACACACACACACACACACACACACACATGCACACACACAATGAACCTTATCAGAGTTGGCTTATTGGAGGGAAGTGAGATTTAAATTTTTTTTTGGGGGGATAGCCAAAACCATACTTCTTCTATATGGCAGAAATAAATCACATGACAACTAAGTTATGACATATATTTTCATATCCTGAATATCCTCATGGGTTAGTGTCTTGTTCCCTTTTCCTTTTTCATAGTGACACATACAAATATATACCCACATAGATACATCCATGTCACAATCTATGTACACACATGACCCTCACAAAGATGTGAGGGCTGAACAAGTTAATACATGGCTGTGAAACAACCTGGAAAACTTCCATGTGTTATAAACTCAAAATTATTATTTTATTATGCATCGCGGACAATCTGTTCTGTGTTCTCTAAATCTGTAAGAGGCATCTCACATCCCACTGGGAATGTATTACCAAATAAAAACTTTTTACAAAGGAAACATGGCAATTCTCTTGTCAATTAAAATTTCTGTCATATTAGCTAATTTGGCTTTTCTCATAAAAAATTGCTTATAGTCTTATTGGAACTAGTATAATAGCCAAATGGGGGATGGGTCCTCCAATAGACATTTCAAATAAGAGTGCATAATTTCTTTGTATGTGTGTGGGAACTTAGTTGAGGGAATCTTTTGCTCACCACTGTACTCTTAGAATCTGGCCTGGAATAAATATTTATTGAGTGAGTGAATGAAAATATACTTTCTATAACAACTTCCATCAAACAATCCTCAAATCTATCCAAAATTGCAGTGATTTTTCTATCACACCTAGTCTGCATGACCAGACCCAGAAACACAACTGGGTAGAACAAAAGTTGGCTCATGTTTAGAAGGCAGAAACACAGCATAGATGGAAATAGAAGACATGTAAACAATATTTCTGGCATGCTTGGTGATTAAGCCAAAAAACAATTCTTTTGCTGCTATAAAAGTGACACTTACGTGTCCAACTTTTCATTAAACAAATTACACATTTTTAAATTTCTATTTTATTGTAAAGATGTTGTACAAATCATACAATTAAGGGCGCTAACACATATTCTAATGAGGGACAAGTCAAGAATCTTAATGGAAAGATGACAAAACATGAAATAATTATTTGTGGTCCAGATCCAAGAAAGAGAATTCAGGAATGTGTTACTGGCAGCCCAGTACAAATATTACCTAATTTATTTTGTACTGGTCCCTGGGCTTGAACTCAGGGCCTGCTGCTGTTCCTTAGCTTCTTTTGCTCAAGGCTACCACTTTACCACTTGTTTTACAGCTCCACTTCCAGACTTTTTTGGTAGTTTAATAGAGATAAGAATGTTGATGGCAGGGCTGGGAAGGTGGCTCAGTGGTAGAGCACTTGCCTTGCATGCCTGAGGCCCTGGATTCAATTCCTCAGCACCACATAAGCAAAAAGAAAAAAGCCGGGGGTTGGGGTGGGGAGGGAGGATGGGAAGGGATGGGAAGGGTAAACAAAGGAGGAGGCTACAATGCTTGACAAGAAATGTACTCACTATCTTGTCCATGTAATTGTAACCCCTCTGTACAGTATTTTCACAAAAACAACAACAACAACAACAAAAAACTCTTTAAAGCTGAACCACAAAAAAAAAAAAAAAAGAAAAGAAAAAAAAGAAAAAAGCCAGAAGTGGCGCTGTGGCCCAGGCCCAGAGTTCAAGCCCCATGACTGGACCCCCTCCACCAAAAAATAAAAAATAAAAATAATGTTGATGACTTTGAACTGTTACCCTCAGATCTTAGCCTCCTGAGCAGCTAGGATTACAGGTGTGAGCCACCAAAGCCTGGATATATCAGTTATTATTTGTTATTGCTTCTGTACCAGTGCTATTCCAGATAAACCTGTGAGCTGTAATACAGTGAGTGGATCAGCTGAAAAATGGCTACAATTTGTGAAAATTGAGAATTCAGCCATTTGGCTTACGTTTCAATACTGAAATATGATAGATTCAAGGGAGATCCCCAATAGTGTGCCTCCTTAGAAAGGCAAAATGAAAGTTCATCAAAATAGAACATCATGAAGCAGGTACTTGAAAGGGGTGGAGTGAGGTGACAGTGCAAAGGGCAGATTAATGAAGAGGAGGACGGGGGAGAATACAGTCAAGAATCCGATGTATATCCTCCACAATGAAGAAGAAGGGAGCGTGAGGAGGAATAAGATGGGTGAACAGGTTAAAATGGGCGACAGCGATTAAGATGCATTGTATTCATAAACTGCTTGGTTAAATAGCAATTCTTTGGAGAAGAGATTTGGGGAACAAAAATGTTTGAGCATCTTAGGATACGAGAGAAGCTAGCTTTGACATAATGACTACATGTGGTGATTCTAGATTATGGAAAACCACATCTAAGTGGAACAAGATAAGAAGGATCAGGATGGAATCTCATATTTATTTTGTATCTACTCCGTGCCAGACATTTTGTTAGGCATGTTATATGTTGTCTTGTTAACTTTATATACTCCCACGTGAGTGTTTTTGTGCTTACAACAGTGATTACAAAAGAAAAAAGAAAAAAAAAACAAGCCTATGAACTGCATGGTGGTTCACACCTGTAATCCTAGATGGATGAGATCTGATGATCATAGTTCAAAGCCAGCCTGAACAGAAAAGCCTATGAGACTCTTACTGCCAATTATACACACACACACACACACACACACACACACACACACACACACCAAAAAAAAACAAAACAAAACCCAGAAGAGGAGCTGTGGCTCAAGTGGTAGAGTGCTAGCCTTGAGTGAGAAAACTCAGGAAGAGTGCCCAGGCCTAATTTCAAGCCTGGCACAAAAATAAACAAACAAACAAATAATATCAGACTGTGCTTGTGTGTGTGAGCACTCTCAGTGATTGGTGGAATTAAGATGGAAACTATGCCTTTCTTAGTAGTCTGAATCTCACCATCAGGTGGAAGAGAAGGAATAATTTGAAAGAAAGTCAGTCAGGTGCTAATGTCCCATAATCCTAGCTACTCAGGAAGCTGAGATTTAAGGATCCTGATTCAAAGCTAGTCAGGGCAGAGGCATCCAAAAGACTCTTATCTCTAATCGATGAGCAAAAATACTGAGCTGGAGGTGGGACTCAAGTAGTAAAGTAGTAAAGTAACTGTAAGTGAAATAGTCAAATGAAAGTAAGTGAAATAGTGAAATGAAAACATGAGGCCCTGAGTTTAAGCCCCAGGACCAGCACATACACACACCAAATACTTCTTTAATTTCAGGAGCAATGAGTATAGACACAGCGAGCAGATAGTTTCATTACAGTAGAGTACTTCCTATAGGATAAGCATAAAACAATCATTTGTTACATCTACGGTGAATAGTAGTTTGGAAAATGGACTTGGAGAAGATGAGAATAAGGAGAAAAGGAGCAGTAAGTAATCACCGAAGCAATTGATACAAGAGGCAATTTATACAACACCCTGTCACAGAAGGACCGGTGATGTAAGACAAGTCCGTTTGAAACCACAGTTACCTAACCTGTTATAGCCTCCAACCAAGGTGATGCAGAATGAATGATCCTTCCATGGCAAGATTTTTATACAAGTCACATTTTTAAACTATACAATAAATGCCTGGTGTTTACAACATGTTCTTTTTATTATCCCCAGCACAGCGTGACTGTATTGTTTATTCCTGTATTTGCTTAATTAGGCACCATGGCAATATCAATAAGAGTCTGAGAGCCAGATGTGGCACAGATCTCCAAGGATGCAGCCATCTTTGGCAAACTGAGGAGAAGCCTTTCAAAGAAAAAAGAGACAGAGATAATCCCCAGACGTTGTTTTCCTCTGAAGAGCTCCAAACCTAAGAGTTTGAGTTTGAAGGAATGAGGAAAATAGCAATGCTGAGGGTGGTTGTAATCTGCAGTACTTAGGAAGACAGTCTTGGGGTTTCTATCCCACACCAGTGTTTTGCTGCTTCCTCCTGTTTCTTATGACAAAATGAAGCGACCTTACTAAAGAGGACCTACTACAAGCATTGTGCACTTCCTCCAGGAAGCACACTAATCTTCCCAATCTGAGATGATCCCTTTCCAGCTTCCAGTGTTCTCTTAGAATGCTGCATCTTCAGCCTGGGCACTACTTGCTTTTTTTGTATATATTTTTTATTGTAAAGATACTGTACAGAGGGGTTACAGTTACATGAGTAAGTAAGGAGTACATTTCCTGTCGAGCATTGTTACTTCTTCCTTTGTTTTTCCCCTACCATGCTTTCCCTTCCCTCCTCCCCAACTTCACCCCCCTCCAAAGTTGTAAAGTTCATTTTCAACATAGTGTCTTGTACATCTCATTGTTACAGTGGGTCAGCCTGTATCCTAACTTCAGCATTTTTTTATTTCCTTTTCCCTCCCTAAATTAGAAAAATGTATATACAAGATGCAGGGCACTGACATCAAATACAGTGAAAACAGGATTGTACCATGGGGGAAGAACATATAAAAGAAACAAAAAAATCACATGGCACATTATAAATACATTAGAAACAATAGCAAGAAAGATAAAACCTCTTATGTCCCTATCTTGGGGTTCATTTCACTTAGCATTATCATATATGGTCATATGTACATAGTCTTTGACCTTTTCTGCTTGTCCTAGATATGTACTGTTATTGCAAATAAGGGAAACCATAGAACCTATGTTTCTTTGGGCCTGGCTTACTCCATTTAATATAATTTTTCCAAGTCTTTCCATTTCCAACAAATGGGGAGGTGTCATTCTTTCTGATGGAGACATAGAATTCCGTTGTGTATATATACATATATATATTATAATATATATACCACATTTTCTTTTTTAATGTTTTTATTGTAAAAATACTGTACAGAGGGATTATAGTTACATGAGTAATGAGTGCATTATACCACATTTCTTGATCCATTCATCTACTGAGGGGCATCTGGGTTGGTTCCATATCTTAGCTATGCAATAAACATAGTTGTGCTGGTAGCTTTAGGTGGTCTTGTTTGTGATCATTTGGGTAAATGCCCAGAAGTGGGATTGCTGGCTCATAGGGGAGCTCTATGTGGAGTCTTTTGAGGAATCTCCATACTACTTTCCAAAGTGATTGAACAAGTTTATACTCCCACCAACCAGTGCAGTAGGGCTCTGGGCACTACTTTCTACTGCGGATTTATTTTCCTTTCTCTCAAGGCTGAAGGTTGCTGTTTCAACCTGCCTCACCATCCATCTTCTGAAGGTGAAGAGGGAAGAGTCACTAACATGCTAGGTTTTATTTGTATACCATAAGAAGGAGAAAGGATCCCCCTCCCCTACCCAAATATAGTTTTTAAAAAAACAAAGAAAAGAGAAAAAAATTAAACTAGTGGGTTATCAACAAAGCAATGTCTCGATCAGACTCATATTTACATCTTTGGCCATCCTGGGGGTTTTGAACTCAGGACCTTACACTTGTTAGAAAGTACTTTACCACTTGAGCCCCTCCCCAAGACCCTTTTATTTTAAAGTTACTTTTTCAGATAGACTCTTGTTGCTGTTGTTGTTTTCCAGGGCAGCCTGGAACTAGACTGTGGCCCTCCGGCCCATGCCTCCTGCTTAGCTGGGAATTCCAGGTAAGCTCCTTTATGTCTGACCCCAGGTGAATATTTTTCAAAAGTTTGCTCTATTATGAGGAACATGAAGGGAGAAATACAGCTCCTGATGTTCTAGGAAGGATGAATGGTGCCCAGGTTTCCTGTGTGGGCGGTAAGAAGTGCTGAGGTTTGGAGGTTTTGCTAGTAGTACTGACTGGTAAAGGAGCTCTTGGAGGAAAGACAGCCTGACATCAGATTTGGCCTTAAACAAAGGAAGCAAGGTTTGGATCTCTGCTTCCAGAGAACCAAACAAATGTGATTAGAGAGTGTGATGTCAAAACAAGTACTTGATTTCAGACATAGGATGTCTGAGAAGTTCGCTAACCACCGGTACCTATGGAAAAGGGTTGCTAACCAGGACAAATTAAAGAATGAAAGGTCTTAATGATTTTTTTTTTTACTGCTAAAGATAAGTCAGTAAGATCCTGACCTCTAGATGGAGAAAGACCTGAACTTACACCCTGCTTTTCCTATTTGTGTGGCCATGTTGATAATTACCCTCTTTGAGCCTCAGTTTCCCTGGATGCTGAATGTATCTGTCTCACCGGACAGTTGTGAGCTGAGCTCTTTGTGGTCCAAGCTGTGTCAACAGGAGAGTGAGTCTACTTTTAGGAAGCAGGACCTTTCTCCTCATGTTTGAAGCTTCTGTGTGTGAGATATTACATAAAGACCCAATGTCTCTAAGTTACCATAATGTCTGTACAATTTGTACTGCCAATCATGGGGAAAATATTTTTTTCTATAGTTTTACTTAAAGTGCACTAAATATGCATCATATAAAATGTGCCATTTTCATTGTACTTAGGTGTTCAGTGGTTATTAAATGTGTATTATCACCAGCCACTTCCAGAACTTAATTCATATTCCCAGACGGACACTAAAAACCATTGTTAACAGTCTAACTTTGACAATCACTGCTTTATTTCTGACTCTAATAACTGACTCCTCCATTCACTTCATGTAAGAGCATTCATTCAGCATTTATCCTTTTGATGACTGGCTGGTTTCCACTTAGCATGAAGTTCTCAATTATCCATGTAGTAGCATGGGTCAGAGTTTCCTTCCTTCATGTATATTTTATATTTTATTTACCTGTTCATCTGCCAATCGATACTTGAGTCGCTTTCATATTTTAGTTATTGCAAATTATGATTGTGAACATACGTGTACATTATAGGGAGGTTTTATGAGGCAGTATAAATATTCAGTTACTTATTAATTCATCTGCTCATTATCTCTTTGAAAAAACATTTCCCTAGTGCTTATTTAGGCTGGCACTGATAATGTGTGCAAGAAAAAAAAGAAAAATTAGTGTAACTCAGTTGATCAAGAGGCAATGTGATTATTCAGCACATTAACTTCCCTCTAGGTTTATAATCTTCAGAGAAAATTTTGGTATGTAGTGTTTAGTCAACAAGCAATTGTTGAAGGTTGACATGAAATTTGCCTCAAAAGTCTTGCATTCTGTGTTATAAAACCATTACCTTCAAAACATTAAAAGTTGCCAATATAAAGTAAGGAAACTAAACAGAAGTGAATGGTGTGGTTTGTATAGTTAAAAAAATTAGATCTATGAAAAACAACATATTTTGGAAGTCAATTAGAGTTTAAATAATAATTCAGGTATTGCCATTAACTTTTACATAAGATATACCTAAAAACTGCTAATGAAATGACTGATAAATTATATACAGAATAATTTTAATGTTGATGGTGGTAGTGAGTCAACTATCAAAGCCAATACATTTGATTGATAACTTGGAGATTGTTCTTAACCATAGTTATAAAATGATCCAGTTTGTGTCTCTCACTTAGAATTCACAGAATCACACATAAACAGGCCAATTGACTAAGTGTTCGGAGCTGGTGGTACTTGACAAAAACCAGGGGAGGAAAATGGACAGTGATGGGAAAAACCAGAAGTGAGGAGATAGGAAAAGTGAGCAATGAGGAAGGCAGGGGGAGGAGGGAAGATGAAGGCTGAAATACATCCAGGGTCCAAAAGAGTTGTGAACTCTCTGTGCTCCTCTCTTCAAATGAGAACCTTGCCATAATTCTCAAAGCAAAGAGCCAAAGAAATAAGCTCCAGAGAACAAGAATTAGATTACAAGACGGAGTCAGGCATGAGGCCTAAATACATGTTTCTCAGGCATACATGCAGAGTCACCTCTTTGCTATCTTGAAAATGCGCTCTGGGAGGAAATGGCGATGCGAGAACAACATCTCCAATTTTAGGCATGTTGGAGGGGATAGAACTTGATCAATATTCAGGAATCACCCAAGAGTGTCAATCCAGGACAAAAATGAATGTGAACAGCTGTGGTTCACCATCTGACCTCAGGACATTGGATCTTTAGTATTTCCATAATATGACTGTAAAAAATATGTCCCTCTAGCCTTATTTGCTTTCTTTAATGGATAATGCTTCTGGCTTGGATCTTTGGGTGGAAAAAAGGATCTTTTGTCTCTTAAAATGTTACAGATGCTGCTATGGTAACATAGTTTAATTTTATTCCTATCTCAGAAGACAAACATGGAAAAGTGCAATTGGCAATTGAACCTAACATTTAGCATTATCTTTAGGCCCACAGAGCATTCTTTTTTTTTTTTTTAAAGAACATTGGCACTTCTGTTAACCTGCTGTACTCAATTAAGCAGAATCTGAAAGCCCTGTCTAAAAGGTATTACTCTGCCAACTTAAAAAATATCATGTGGCCAACTTTTAAAACCCACAAGGGAAAGGAGCATGCTGCTTCTATGACAGAATTCTTCATTGGCCAGAATGAGTTTGCCTTGGTGGGAATTTTTCTTTTGGGCTAAAAACCCAAAGCAAACAGCTTAGTGATCACAAACACAATATCAATTTGCTTTGAAATGGAATCTATCTGTTAAGGGACAATTCGTGGATCTTTTTTTTTTCTATTGGTAAAGTCTGTAGCATACAGCATTAAAACTTTTTTGTATTAAAGCAAGTTGTTTACATTTAGGAAATAAACAAGGCTATTGCATCCAGGGTAGGACTGAAGCCCCAAGTTCCCTGTGGAATTATAATAATATACATTTACACTGTATACAGAGGTTTCCTAGACTTGCCAGGGTCATAAAACAAGATAAAAAGTAAGCAAATCAACAAACAAAAAAAAACCCTCACAAATAGAAGGAAAGACACAGGAAATGTGGTTAATAATTCACTGCATGGAGTTAACTAGAAGGTTTTTTTTCCTAATTATTATTACATCTAGGCAGTCAAAGAGTTAATAAAAGTTGTGCTCAATTTATATGATGTTTTAATTACTATCTTGTACGAGTCAGGTCTAATTTGGATTCATCTCCCCCATCCCTTCACCGCCATACCAACCCCAAACCTCCTAACCCACCCCAGGTTTGCTACACTAACTGATTCCAAAACACACTATTCTGCCAATACTTGAACACAAGATTCCTGGTTCATTCATGAAGTGATTAGAAATCTACATCTGGCTTCATTCCAGTTACCCTAGATCTTTATAGAAGAAGAAAATTTGTTATTTACACAGGGACATTTAGAAATATCCTCAAGAAGCATACCACCATGGCAGGACTTTTTCAAACACCAGGCTATATACCAATTGCTAGTCATTAAACCCAAGTGCCTACCTAAGTCATTCTTCATGCCAGCTCCAGCCCTTTGTAATATGTTCCCTGCATAACTGTCCCCAAAGTATTTACAGTGTGAGGATGAGATCATGTGGAACTGGGAAAGCTTAAATGAGAAAGGGAAGGAGAGTGAAAGAGAGGTTGTTCGCACTAACACTGCTTGTATTGAAGAGATTTGACAGTACCTTCTTGATCCACATTGGTCACTCAGAAGGCTGGGACAATATTTGCCCAGTTGCTATGCTGGATGGGGGTTGGGGGCCAATTCACTCAGCTAATAAGCCTGAACCTGTCCTTTGCAGATAAGAGTGGCTATTGTTTGACTTAATGTGTATGCTGATAAGATACTCACCAAAGCAGGTACAGAGTAATTTTTCCTTTGGGACAAAGGAGAATAGTGACAGATATTTCTCTGCCACTCTCTGAATGACTATTGTAACAAAGCATACCTAGAGATGATTTCTGCTTTTCTTTTCCCCTAAGGTTAGTTCCTCCCCCCCCACAAACTCCTTCAGGAATGCATATCTAAAAAGATCATATTTAAATATTTTTCTTTAAAAGAACACGGCGCTTGAGCTACAAGAGAATCAATCATCGACCCTAATTTGCAGAACCCATGACAATATATTTAAAACATCCAATGGTGCATATATATACATAAATGAATATATACATGCAAATGAAGGTTTACTTCAGGGGAGAGGTCCCCAGATTTCAAAGGAAGTGGCTTAGATCTGACAGGTGTATGTATACAGACTCTGGTTAAACTGTGAGCATACATAATGCATACATATGGAAGTGAGCTACACACAACAGGGCTAATATGAAGCATATGCTTGTTTAACACGGTTAAAAAATTTAAGACAGATATTTTTTGTTTTTGTATTTAGAGAAACACTCGTTAATTCTCAACTTGCACTAACGCTGTGCATTTCCATGGCCTTGTATGGAATGGAAGAGTGTTTAGATCCTGAGTTTAACATCATGGAATCAACATTAAACAACAACAACAACACAAGCACTTTCCACTGGTAGAGACCACAATGTGCCTGATATTATGAGAAAAATGGAATACATTGCTTAACAAGAAGGATGCCTTGTAGTAGTCTACAATTTCTTGAGAAATTCTAAAATTTCTTTATCTGAATTCTTTATCTATTTGCTTGTGGGCTAACTAGAGAGATAAGAATGTATAAAATAATATATTAATAACAATAGATCTACAAAGATGTCCACTCACCCAGAGGTGCTTGTGTTATTTTACACTTTGCTCTAGAACACTGAATAATTTTAATTTCATCTTGTATATTTTTCAAAATTAAGAAAAGTTCTTAGATCACTGAAGAAAGACTCCATGGACAATCCTATAGGTTAAGTTTCTGATATTAAATAGAAAACATATTTCTTGAACTTAGCTATGTGACGAACACATGATACTACTGAACTTTGGTTCTTTTCCAAAATGCACCATGTTACTGGCGGGTTAGGGAGCAACTGCTCATAGCTAGGGAGAATGTGGTGGAGTGAGGGGAAGGTTGTTTTCCTACGCTGTCTCCTCAATGAAGATATTTCTTAGTGAGCTTATAAAGAATAGTCTGGTCACTGTATTTTTCTCATCTCTGCTGAGCATGTCTAATCTAAGATACCCAGAGACTGTTTGTGCTGAACCTGTGAAAATCAGGCTCAGACATGATCCACATGCTTATAACCAATATACAAGTCCTTTTACTTGCCCTTTACTACAATGTCTGGTTATGATTAGACCCGGGAGGAAATAAAGAGATTAGCAAACCTCATCTATGTGGGAAGAAGCAAGCTAGGAAGCAACAAGCTTCATGCAGAACATAGGTAGATCCTCCTAGGCTCATGAATCAATACAATCCCAAATTCCAAGTGTTAGCACTTAGAACTGATCATTGTAGAGAAATGTCTGTGGAAAACTCGAAGAGTTTAAATCTGGAAGACAGTGTGTTGAATTTGGTGTCTTATAAAAAATATAATACCTTTTAGTAAACTGACACTTGACCATTCTAGAGAATTTATTTTTTCCATTGGAGGATGGCCAAAGGGATCAGTTCAATGGTAAGAGATAATATCTTACATTATCTCTGACCTATTTCACACTTATGATCAAACTATTCCCTCTGTGCTCTGAATGTGGTTACAGGAGAGGTCAAAAGTTCTATGGGTGTTTTAAGGAAAGAAAAGTAAAAAAATAAAAACATTATAGAATACTAAACACACTCATTCTATGACAGACACCATTATGTGGCTAGATTCAGAAGAAAAAAACTTTCCCAAGGCTATAAAATTTCATGGAGCATTTTAACAAAATACAAAAAGGAATCCACATTCTGATTATGATAGCTTTTCCTTTCAAGTCAAAACACATTCTATTCCAGACACCGTCCTTTTTTTTCCCCCTGTATGAAGTTTGGAGACCATGACAAGGTCAAAGCCATTACTCATTCACAAACCAGAAATGTGAAACATCAGAATCTTGCTTCTAGAATGGTCTTCTTAGAGCATAAATCTGAACACATATTTTCCTGCCAGAGGCCCTGGGTGACATTTTCTTGCCCTCCAGATGACATAAGCAATGTCTGTATGACCTCTCTCTCCATGTTCATGTATCCTGCACCTGCCTTTGTAGTTTGTCCTGTCTTAGTGAAGGCTCCGTGTTCTTCCACATTTCCAGATTGCCTATGCTTGGTGTTCTTGGCTCAGAACATTTTTCTTTCTTGCTTCTCTCCCAGCCTTCGGTGGGTCCCAGCTTAGGGTTATCTGACTCCTTGCTTCATGACACTGAATCTCACTACTGGCTAGTGTCATGTGCCCACTGGACTGAATGGTTTCTAAGTGTTCTCTGCATAATCTGCTGTCTACTGCACTGTCGGGCTGGAATATAATAAACACTCCATGAGCATCTGTGCAAGGAATATGTGTGTGAATAGATGCTCATATTGGTGGCATTGGTTAAAATTAAAAAAAAGAGGAACTAACATTTCCCAAAGGTAACAGAGTATTGATTTCAGGAAAAATATGTGGTCTCTCTATGAGAACAAAGATAAAAAGCATAGAGCTGCTGGTGATTAATGTACAGACCTATGACTTAATCTTAATTTCCAATGATTTTCTTTCAAAATACGAAGAGATGGTTGAAGGCTGACACACCCATAAATGCCCTCAGGATCTTTCAGGAATTAATTTTGTCCATATATTATGTATCAGTATCTAGGCTGTTACTTTTTGTTTCTTTCTATTTTTAGGTTCAGCTCTTAAACTTTTAATTCCTTGATGGATTTCTGTCATTAGTTTCAGTCAAGATATTAATGAAAAATTTATGCCTTCTTTCTTGGTCACAAATAGAAAAAAAATCCTGTTAAGTCTATCTATGATTTCCTTTGTTTAATTAATTTTGTTTTTAGTGTTGACAAATGAGCCCAGAGCTTTGAGCAAGGAAGGCAGGCAGGTGTTTTACCATGGAGTTCTATCTCCAGTCCTCCATCAACAATTTTAGATCACTCCATTTTCCAAACAAGCCTTTGAAGACTAGTGTATTTAGTTTATATTTTATTTATAGTTTATATTTCCATGTGTGCTGAACACAGGCCAGATACTGCTCAGGTCCTTGGTAAGCAAATATCCAAATGAGTGGAAATATAAGCAGCTGTATTTTTATACAAACAAGTTATAATAAGATTGAATGTGAAAACTCACCATAGACTGATAGAGAATAGGAACAGGTCAATCTCTTGGGACATTAGATATGCTGGAATCTGTGGTGGCCTCACTTTAGTGAGGAACTCAGGCCTCATTAACATTGGAACAAGAGGCCTGGAAATGCTTATTCAGACTTCTCAGGAACTGTTGAGTGAATTCCAGGTGAGTCATATTTGCATAGTGTGAACTATGGTAATGTCATTGTGAAGAACATCTAGGCTCAGAATGAGACTTCCTGTCCTAGTGGAGTGCAGACAGGTTTCCTCCCTTACCGCTTTTGCCATTGCTGCACAATCCTTGGGCTTCGTGTGAATACCAATTAAAAGCTGAGCACCTTGGGAAAGGGACTCCATACATAAGGGCGAACTAGCAAGTTCCTGCAAGGTCTCAGACAGTGCGTCAGGGGAAACAATTTAAATATATTATGTACTTCTTCACATGAACTTTATCTGTGGGTGAGGACTATGTTCTTACTAAAACCTCACATCTAAACATCTGCATTTATTTAAAATCAAACAAAGAATGAAATTACTACCTAAAAATAAACTGAAGAACAAAAATCAACAAGAAGTTTTATAGGCGATGTTTTGATGGTTTCTTGGTTGTGTTGTGATAGAGATGGAGAGGGTCAATGGAAAGATATTTGACTGATGCCTTAACATTTCTGATTATGACCCATTTATGGGTCCTTAAGTTATGAGGAACACTAGGAGAACCTCATGTCCTTAGTTCTCATTTCCTAGCAGATCAGACCCACTCAGATCCACGACTTCACCTTCTATATACCTCCCTCATCCCCCACCCACATTCTTTATCTCCACCCTTGCCCATCTTTTATTTTTCTCTGCCTAACCACACAAAGTTCTTCAAGCTTTCCCTCTATAACACTGTAGTAAATATAACTCTATGTCACCATCTGCTTGGCCAGAAGACACTCCCATTTTCCTGTTGGATTCACTCCTCTCTTTCACTCTTCTGATCTCTTTTCTGCACTCAGGGTATGGAGCTACTTGTAGTTTCTGATTGGCGTTCTCTCTTAGACTGATACAATGGTTTCTTACTGCAACCAAGGAATTGAACAAATTCCCTTGCATGGCTTGGAGCCTCCATTTGGCATAAGTCTCTCTGAACTCTCTACCACATCTTTTGTGGTCCAGCCATGTGGGCAGCCTTTCCATACTCCAGACATCTCAGAACTATTCTCCACGGGTTCTCTTTTCCCTTCCTGAACTGAGGAACTGTTACTTTCTCAGCTAAACCTTCCCCAACCAGGCCATATAAAGTAATCTTGAGTCTCTGATTACTTTTTGATCCTATTTCTTTATCTTTCTCAAACACTTGAAACGATGATTTGCTGATTTGTTGTCTTTTTCCCAGCGCCTAGACATAAATTTGAAAACACTGTGATCCTTATCTGCTACATTAGTAATTATATCCAAAGTCACCAGAATCTAGACATATTCCAAAGCCTCTTTTAATGACAAACTAATGACGATGCAAATGAATGAATGGATCTCGGGGATGACTTTGCTCTGTTTTTGTTTGCTACTTTACATCTTAAGAGATTTTGCTACTTTACATCTTAAGAGATTTAGAAAGAACATATGCAAATCACCCAGCATTGTGCCAGACACCTAAAAAATACTGAACAGAGATATTTGGTCTTGTAGAAAAAATGTTCTGCCTGTTAACACTCATAACATGCTGGGTGATATTTGATAAAATAAAGTAGTACTTGGAGACTTTAATCACACAAGAATGGGAAAGCAGTGGAGCTATTAGTTATTCTGATTTGATTGGTACATATTATTCATATGCATCAAAGGTGAGAGTTTTAAAACTGTTTAAATATAGCACTTTACTACTGAAAATAGAAATACATAATTGGATAACAAATATTAAAAACTTGGACAAACTTAAGAGTGTACAACTACTTTCATAGGTGGACATAAAGAAGGACATGCTGATTTTACATCAACGTATTCCTTACTGGATTAACTCTTAGACATACTTGTTGGCATCAAAATCTGAGGAACTTCTTTGCTGCTTGAGTTTAGGGGCGTGGTCTAGGATGTGGCCTTGAAGGGGGGGGGGTAAACTGCCTTCAGGTATGCCAGTTACCTAGGTGACACAAATTAGCCAAGAAAAGGGAGGAGTCTGGCACACCTTCCTGGGGTGGAGCTTACAGAAGTATCACATGTTACCCCACAAACTTTATTAAATGTTTGCCAAAAGTTTAAAAAAATTATTTAAGGAGGCGTAAGTGTTAACTACTTTGAATTGATTATTACACACTATTTGCCTATATCAGTTTGTCACACTATATCTCCAAAATGTATATAATTAAAAATTTGGAAAAATATCTTCAGAAATGAGTGATAGTAGTACTTAGTCATTGTACTTAAAAAGGAAGTTGCTATTTATTTTGCCATGCAGAAATAGGGTCATGGAGCTGATCTTTTAACTCCTCTGAGTTTCAGTTCTCTTGCCTACAAAGCAAAAATGCAGTTGTTGTGAGGAAAAATGCTTAGGCAATGATGTCTGTAAAACTGCTTAGGTGCAAAACAAATACACCTTTAAATACTATGAATAGTGTCAACATTCTGATGATTGATGGATGGAGCTGTAGGAGCTTCTGTTCTCTCCCCTGACATCTCCCTGCAATAGATAAGTCTGTGGAAATTGAAGTCTCCAAACTGACCCCATTGTCCAATAAGCCATAACTGGAATCTACTCTAATTCAATGACAAGATTTGAAAATCCCTTTTCAGGGATTAGAAGAAAAAAAAACAAACCTAATAGGAACAGGTTGAAATAGGATGTGAATTGGAGGCCACGAATGAAAGTTTTCAGTAAGTTAAGAACCTAAAGATAAAAAGACTTTAAAGATAAAAAGAGTCTCAGCTGGGTGCTGGTGGCTCACGCCTGTAATCCTAGCTACTCAGGAGGCTGAGATCTGAGGATCAGAGTTCAAAGCCAGCCCTGGCAGAAAAGTCCGTGAGACTCTCACCTCCAAAAAACCACTAGAAAACTGGAAGTGGTGCTTGGCTCAAGAAGTAGAGTGCTTGCCTTGAGCTGAAGAGCGGAGGGACAGCGCCCAGGCCCAGAGTTCAAGCCCCATGACCACCACCAACAGCAACGAAAAGATAAAGAGTCTCACAAACTTTCCTGCACGTGCTGGCTTCAAACCTTCTCTTCAGTCTCCTGAGTAGCTAGGATTATAGGCATGAGCTGTTGGTACCTGGCCTTTATGAGTAGCCCTGTCTGGACAGATTTTGGAAAAGGGTCTACCTGGTGATTTGGTCTCCCCTGGGTGTTCATTGACTTGCCTGGAGTGTTCTTTAGTGTATCAGACCAGACTTGCAGGACTAGGCCTCTTGTATGGACTGCCTTGTCTCACTGTCATCTTCCTGGCTCTGGGACCTAACTACAATGTTTCTCTTTTGACTGCAGATGTGTTTTCCTACTTTTCCACTGGCAGTGCTTCCTCTTGTGGATAACTCTGCTTTCCAAAGCCAGTGAATCATCTAAATAAATTATAAACAACAGCCTAGCTATGCTAAAATGGTAGTGCGTGCTTATGTGTTTGTATGTGGTTGTATGCATTTTTCGAGTAGAACAAATCTTTGTCCATATCCAGAAAGAGTATCCAAATGGCAAGTCTGCTTTCTGTGAAAATGTGGAGAGGATTGGGTTTGTCTTCCATATCTTGAGTGTGCTTAACACATTTTAAAGTAGATGACACTTAGTAGGTGCTCCATAGGAGAAGGGTGAATTAGGGTCTGGATTAATGTGTTTTTTCTCTGGGCCTCCATGACAGCTTGTATACAGAAGCAGATGCTATGGGAACAGATGCTTCCTGGGAGGGTACAGAGTCAATGATCATTTTAGTACCTTTCCGTTCATTTGGATTGCTATGAGCAATCACTTTTCTACTACTCTCACTCTTCATCTTCCATGTTAAGCAAACCCTTTCAACATGCCTGGCTCAGATTATGTGTGAACCCCATGCTCCCTTGCTGTGGAATTCTGGATAAGAATGCCTTTATTCTTTTTTTTTTCTTGGTTGGTCCATGGGGCTTGAACTCTGGGCTTGGGCGCTGTCCCTGCACTCTTCAGCACAAGGTGCGCTTGAGCCACAGCGCCACTTCCAGTTTTCTAGTGGTTTTTATTGGAGATAAGAGTCTCGCAGACTTTCTGGCCCGGGCTGGCTTTGAACCGTGATCCTCAGATCTCAGCCTCCTGAATAGCTAGGACTACAGGTATGAGCCACCGGCGCCTGGCTAAGAATGCATTTATTCCTAAAGGACTAAGATGATGGGTATTATTATGGAAAACAGTGACTGCCTTATAGGATGAGAGCATTTTAGTGTTTGTTGTTTGTTTTTGTGTGTGTTGATCTGGTATTTAAACTCAGGACCTCATGCTGTCCGTTAGCTTTTTCTTTAAAGACTGGTGCTCTACTAGTTGAGCCACAACTCATCCGGGGTGCTTCAGTGGTTAATTGGAGAAAGGAGTCTCATGGACTTTTCTGCTTAGGCCGGATTTGAACTCACATCTTCTTTTAGCCTCTTCAGTAGCTAAGCTTAAAGGCACAAGCCTTGCCACCCAGAGAGAATGAGAGTTTTTAATAGATCATATATTTCACTTGGGATAACAGAACTATTTTGTTTCATAATAAACCACAAATCTAGTTAGCTGTCTTGGGAAAGAATATTCTATACCATTTCAGCATGAAATTATTCCATTGATCATCACAGTCTAGCACATGCTACCTAACATTATATGCTTAGTGTGTGTTTCAATCATTTCTACAAAATGTATGTTGAAATGTGTAAAATATGCCATTTAAATATTATAGGGACTCAACCTTTTAAAAATAAGCACCAGGTAAAATATACTGGCATATACATCACCATCTTTATGAGATATAACCTTCTTTACAAGCCACCTCTGTATTACCAGTGCAATATTTTTCTATTTGAAACAGGCCTACTCAAACATGTTATCTTAAAATATTTCAGCTATGTTTAAATTTTGAGTTAACTCTATTTTCCTGAGAACAAACTCCAATGTCAAGGCACAGCCATAGTTTGCCAAGTTAAAGAACAAATAGTTCTTGCATATTTATCAGAAGGGTTGGGTTCAATATTCCATGCTCCATACCTTTGATGGTTCTCTTTTGCAGTAAAACTGTCTAAAATTCATTTTCTTATATGCTTTTTAGAACATGGACAGGCTCATTTGTTAGCTCAGTTTCCATTTTCAGAGGTTAAAGACTTTGGATAAAATAACTAAGAACACTAGCAGAAAAATTAAGAGCAAAAATAGTGTGAAAAACCGTAAGTGTTCCGACCATAAGTCCAGAGGTCCGTTTGCACTTCACAGTTTTCTCTCCCACCTCCAGCAAAAATATGCCTGCTTTTCTTGTGAAAATACTTCTTCTGTTTCCTGATTTAGGGTGAGTCAAAGGAGGAAATTTGTGACATAACATCAGAACTATAAGGAGCCATTTAAGAGCAAATCAAACCATATGGATAGTTCATCCATTTCCACTTAGTCCTGTGATTTCAATTGCTGTGTGGAAAGTTACATTCTACTGTGAACCTTGTCATTATATAAACACAGAACAGAGACACGCCTAGGTCAGGTCTTACAATAAATGGCAGATCATTATTGCTTCCTTTGGTATTTCCTTTGTAATGCTGATTATGATGAAGTCCTGGCACTGGGACAACAAATACCATTCCAAAGAAATTCCATCTTCATTGAGGTAACAGAATGTTGGAACGGGGCTGCTGTGGCCCATGCTTCCACTAAAGCTCAAAGGTGGGAGATAAGAAGCAGTCATGTGTATAGGAGACAGATTCACCTATGTGGAAAACGATCAAGAACAAGTTCCAAGACTCTGAAGTCTTTCAGGGTAGAAACTGTGGTAGAATTTGGAGCAGGGCTGGGGGTGGGGAAGACCTGGGGAAGACTACGGAAGTGATTTATTTGGAGAGCTGCTACCAGGCACAGATTTCCAACACCCGCGGCCCCCTCCCAAATCACATGCCCCCCCAAATCACAACCACCCCCCCTCCAAATCACAAACCTGGTGATGAGAGAAGGCCACTTCTAGAGATCTGGAGTATGTATTGGGCACACACAAGATTGGTGCTTGATTTGTACCTGAGAAAGCTGAAGAGTACTGTGAACTGGTATGTCTCTTCTCTTCTAGAAAATTTTCCAAAGAGACATTTAAGTCCCTGAGTGTGGAATGAATAAATATGATTTGATGGCTAAAATTTCAAAGTTAGAGTTCATATTGAAAACCAGGTATACAGGGCGTACAACAGTGATTGGAATGGACTCAGCTCCATTAGAATATCTCTGATGCATGAAACTCTACAGGGAAATCATATATGAAACAAAAAAGCAAGTGGAGATATACATTGAGATCCCAGATAATTGTGATGCTTTCCTGGGGAGGATGATTACAGTTACACCTGCTCTGCTGCCTCCTAATCTGTGCTGAGTAGGTGCCTAAGGATAAAATTAAACTGTAAGCTCCAGGAGGAAATGACTCACTGCTTTAGATCCTAAGTCTTCATCACCAAAGAGCATGGAACACTAGCTATTAGACCAAAAAAGGCATTGGGGCCTGGGCTTGCACTTTGACTTGCACTTCCCTTACCTCTTTCTCAGTAGCACAATTTTTTTGTACTTTCTTAATTCCTTCTAAGTCATTTTTTGTTAAGTTACTTGGAAAGTAGAATGCACTGGCTAGTTCAAGGTAGTGTATTTACAATGACATCCCTCACAGGTTAAGATTATGCCAGGGTAATGTCTCAAGATGATGATGGGGATGGAAATGTGTGTATGTGTGTGTGTGTGTGTGTGTGTGTGTGTGCATGTGTGTGTGTGGGGGTATGAATTCAGGATTTCTTCAATCAGAATTAATGTACACATATTAAAAGTATTCTGCTGTGCTCTGTTCACTCTTATTGAGTAGTCTAACTTCCTGAGAGCACATTGTTGAAAACCTGAGGGAAAAATGTGAATAGAAGAAAAACATCACCTCTTCTTCAACTTCAGTTCCCTGTTAGACGAGGTGCTAATATGAGCCTTGGTGATGAGCACACACTGTGGGTTAGAAAATGACAAGAGATAGGCATGTTCTCACTCATCCACCCTACAGAACTTCTAGGTGTCCTGTGCATACTCTTCAGAGGAGGAAAAGCAGATTTCAGAAGGTTACAACACGTGTCTTGGGTTACACATTTTGGCTGAGTCTTGGCTTGATTGGAAGCATACATCTCAACAACGAGGCTATGCAGATCTAAGCCTTTGAATAAGTTATTAATAAGGTGTCAAGATGGGCCATGATGCAGAATACATAGATGGATAATGAGGGATTAAACCAACTGCCTTGGGATGAGCTGCATTTTGTTTCCAAGTCTGTTATACTTGGCAAGCCTATCCAGAAAGAGAACAGCTGGTCTACTTACTCCAGTGCCTCACCCTCTGCCTTAATTGTATAACGGAAAGCAGGGAAAGTAACGATTGATCTGCTAATACCAGATCCTTCCTTCTAGTAAATACACAGATCCGGATTTCTAAAAAAAATGGAACATAGCCTTAGGTTGCTTTGAAGGAAATCCAGGGAACAGAAAGTCTTCCTAGCAGGTAAGTAAACAGAGGACTTGCTATAACCCTCAGGTCTGAATAAAATGGGTCCAATCTCCAGCAAATTATCCTCTTCCCTACCAGGTAGATTCAGACATCTTCCTCCTTTTCTGGTCCCACAAAACCTGGGACCCAGGATGGATTTCTCTCAGCATTCAGCTCTCCAGAACTGTTTGTAGGTAGTATTGGTTCTTAAAATTCAGTTCTCTGTGCTGCATTCCTAACTAGCATTCACACCAATTTAGCCAGGAGCTGGTGGCTCATGACTGTCTTCTTAGCTCTTCAGAAAGCCAAGATCTGGAGAATCTCAGTTCAAGTCTAGTCTGGGCCGAACAGTCCATGAGAGTTCACCTCCAAAATAACCAGCAAGAAGTCAGGGTAGAGGTTTGGCTCAAGTGGTACAGCACCAGTCAAGCAAGTTAAAGCTATGAGTTCAAACCTTGTACTAGCAACAAAATAAAATAGATTCAGTTCTATTATAGGCATTTAGAAGTCATTTAAAAGGAACAATTCTTGGAAGAAGACAAAAGCTAGAGGAGATTCCTAATAATGTAGATATACATACTTTTTCTTTCATATATCATTAGAAGACTATACTCCAGTAAAATAAACTCAATGAAAAAAATCATTGTTTATTTTTTCTTATGATGTATGTACCTTGCTAAAGATAATTGAAAATTTTCTCAAAACCATGCAATCAAGCTTTTGGAATAATCTGGGTACAAAAATCCATGAGACTCTTATCTCCAATTAATTAACAAAACATTGGAAGTAGAACTGTGTCTCAAGTTGGTAGAGCACTAGTCTTAAGCAGAAAAGTCAGGGACAGTACCCAGACCCTGGGTTCAAGTTCCAAGCCTCTCATCAGACTATTAAAAAATAGATTGTGGGATTATAAGCTATTATTTATTTTAAAATAAGATACTTTTCAAATCTGAGCTAAAAATGTCAAGCTTCTCTTGGACTAGATGTTTACAAATCCATAGGAATAAAGAGTGGGAAAATTAATTAATCCATTTATGTTAGCTTATTTCTTAATTGACAGGATCATAACATATAAATGAGTATTTAAGTACATAAACTGCTAGTTAGAATCAGAGTTTGGAGCCTGTACAGAGACATTTGATTTAAAAAAATTATTTGAACACCCACCAGGAAAAACATCTGTTTTCCATTGAAAACCTTTGTGCTTTTGGGTTTAGACTCTGTAACACTTTTTTCCTTTTTTTTTTTTTTTTGAAGAGGTGTGACGTTGTGAGCAACTGGCAATTTTAGTTATTATAGTGATATTTTTGTAAAAGAAGAAAATCCATTCCTTAACAAACATGGTGCATGGCAGTTTAATTTGCAGAGTGTCAAGTGGAATGCCTGTGGCTTAACTCACCAGCTGGTGGTATTTTTTCCCCTAAAACACTTACATTCTCCTTAAGTTTTAATAGCAACTTTCATATTATTTATGTCATTAAGATAATGTTGAAATAATTTTAGAAAGAAACTAATGTGTAAGCCAGTTTGTAAGCAAGAATTTTATTATGTTTCTGTTATAGTTTAATGCATCATATGATGGGACTGTAGATGACTGAACTTCAATGTGTGTGTGTGTGTGTGTGTGTGTGTGTGTATCAGTCTCGGGGCTTGAACTCATTGAACTCAGGACCTGGGCTCTCCGTGAGCTCTTTTGCTGAAGGGTACTGCTGCTTTTGGCTCTTTTGGTGATTGATAAGAGATAAGAATCTCATAGACTTTCCTGCCCAGACAGATTTTGAACCACAACCCTCAAATCTCAGCCTCCTGAGATTATAGAAGTGAGCTTTCAGAATCATCTTGGATAATTGCTTCTTTTCTCTGTATGCATCAGAAAACTAATGTAAAGATAGTCTAAAGGCAGCATGAACGGTTGACAGTGGCAGCGCTTTTCCTTCCTGAGTTACAAGGAAATGCTCAACTTCCCAGCGGAGAAGAGGAAATACACACTTCCTCCGTCTTTAAGAGAGGAAAGACACACTTCCTCCATCTTTAAGTCAGAGCACTCATTAGTAAGCTGGATGACATGGTTTCTTTTCCTTTATTCTTTTGACTTCCTTATTCATGACTTTAGATATGATCTTGTGTCCCATTAATTTTTGTACGGTCAACTTGCATTTGAGTCTGCTGTATAGTCTGGTATATAGTCTAGTGTATAGTTGGAATTTGCTGAGCAATTATGTGGCTCAAGAGCTCACCTGGAAAGAGACTGGGGGCTCCACATTTATTATGGCTTTTTTTCCAGGGTTATCTCATTTTCAGAGAATGTAAGGGTGCTGATCATGCTAAGGATGCAAACATTTCTGTAACGCTTATTTTATTTTATTTTCCCAGGCAGCTGATGATGCACACACCTGCAAACACATGTATAACTCTTAATTTGCATTGGAATCTTCAGCAAGTTTACCAGGTATTGGTTTTTCTAGTCTACAAATGGAAAAATGAGACTTTAAAAAAACCACACAATTGAATAATTTTTGTAGGGGGAAGAGAATCTGTCCAATAGCAATGCCTCAATTGATAAAATTCAGTATTCAAGGGCCTAAACTGTAGATCGTAATGCTAGCTTGCTGGTTTTGAATATAAATAACCTTTGAGACAATGAGATTCTAATATTAGCCTGATGCTTGTCAGACACCTAGTCAGTGGTAGATAGGGGTAAGTGAGTCAGGACTCAGGATCTGTGCTTTCTTTTTCTGTTCCTTTTAACCCTTGATTATGAGGTAAAGGCACATGAACCAAATCTGCAGTCAACACAAGGGAAGATGGAATCTGATCTCCAAAATATCTTAACAGGTTAGAATGAAGGTCAAGATAGCCCCAAAGATGAAATTTAATATGGAAAGATATCAAGTCTTAAGTTTGGATCATATTTGAACGTTGTGGCTAGAAGATAAGATTGCGATGGATTGAAATACACAATGGGAACTTAAATTACTTTTATAGCAGTAGTAGAAGTATAATACATTTCAGGAAATGATTGGCCTCATGTTCCTCTTTCTGCTGAGAGTCAACTATTAGAAATTTTGTTTCCTTTACTGATTCAGCTACTAAAATAGTCTTCACCTGCATACAGTTGTACCGCCTGGCATCCTTTGCTGGCCTTTTAAACACTCCCTGCACACACTAATAATGATGTCTGTAATACACTATCTGAAAGCAACAGACAGTAGTCCTCCTTATGTTCTATTTTGCTGTCTGGGATTTTTCAGGTACCTGTGGCCCACTGATGTCTCAAAATAGAGAAATGGAAAATTCTAGAAACAGGCAGTTCATCATTTTTAAGTGCACGCTTGCTGTAATTGATGAGAAAGTCACATAAGTCCCCACCTAGGATGTGAATTGTTCTCTGCCTAGCATGTCCAGGCTGTATATGCTACCCACCCATTAGTCACTTAGAAGGTATCTTAGTTGCAGCGTCTCATTGCTCACATTGAAATAATCCTTGTTTTACTTAATAATGGCCCCACTGCACAAGATTTAGCATGCTTGAATTGTCCATTTGAATATACCAAAAAGAAGTCATGAAGTACATCCTTTGAGTGAAAAAAAGGTGAAAGTTCAACATCATAAGGAAATAAAATAATTTACATGTTGGGGTTGCTAAAACTTCAGTGAGAATGAATCTTCTGATAAAGAAGGGAAAAAGAAAACGGTGCTAGTTTTTCTGTTGTACTTTAAAAGGCCAAAGTTATGGGCACCGGGCATTTCAAGGATGTAGTGTAGACAGAGGGCATTAATTTGTGAATGGAAGACATGAACAGAAAAGCTGTTCTGACAGCAATGAGTTACACCGGAAAGCGCAGGGAATGCAAGAAGGGATCCCATGAAACATGTGACCCTAGCCAGCTACTGCAGGGGCGGCAGGGAAGTTTGCATAGATTCAGGAATAGGTTGGACTGAAAACCATAAAAATAACCAAAGAAGGAAGTTGCTATTATTTATCTCTTGCAGAGATGAACTTACAAATTAAACTCTATTGTTAGTGGATGGTAATAAGAAACACAGAGACTCAGGTACTATCTTGGTTCCAGGCATCTGGTGGGGGCCTTGGAATGCATCTTCCATGGGTAATGAAGAACCATTGAGCGATAGCAGCTTGCCTGCACAGTCCCTGTTCTACAGCTTGTGGATCTGGGCAGCTTGGCTTCTTGCTCTGATTTCCACAGAATTCTACTCACAGAAGGCTTTTCCGTGCTAAGGGAATTTTACTTTAATTTTAATTAAAAGTCAATACATTTGAATTCAGGAGACCAAGATGGTTTATACATCAGGAATGGTAAAAATTATAAATGGAAAAGCAGACATCCTCATTCTGAAGACTTCTTTTTTTTAACCCCTGGTTGGCCAACTTGCTTCTGGGAATTTCACGATGGCTTTGATATGTTCTTTGGATGGTGATGTTGCTGGTTGCTCTCATCCCCTCTCATTTTTGTTCTTCCTTCACTTCCTCTCACATATCCGCTAGGAATCCCATAGGTTTCTCAGATTACTATGTGCAACAATTACCTTTCCCTCCTCTTCCCTCTCCAACTCAGCTCCAAGAGAATGTGTAGTTATACAAAAGCCATGGGGATGTTTGGTTTAGCTTTCTCCCCTAACAGAATCCTTTCTTCCCAGAATGGAATTGTGCCTTTCGGTAGCATGTCATTCCTCTGCTAAGCCAGGGAAACAAAGGGCTTGAAAATGGCAGCTTCTCATCATTTGCTTTAAGTAATTTCAAATGATAACCTTGTTTAAAATTGGCATGTCAGCAATCATTCCACCTTCTCCATCACAAGCATTTGTCAATAGAAACTGTCTCTTTTTAACTGTGTAAAAGAGTATCTTATGCAAACTCAGTTGTTCAGTCATTATAAACACCTATCAGTAGTGACAAGAATATATTTGACTAAGAGAATAATGTGATGGTTGTACATATGGATGGTTCCAGGACACACAGGAAGAGGGTAAGAAACAAAATACCTAGAGTAGTAAAATAGAGGGTTATATAGGAACAGTATAAAGGGGTATAATTTACTATATATAATATTCATTGGAGTGAGGTTAGACAGACTGAGATAATCTTGGGTTATTGAAAGACAGAAAGGAAGTAGTCATATATAGTTGGGGATTCATACTTGGGCTTGCTGGAGAGACTACATATGGTATTTGAATTTTAGAAACTTGAGAGGAAAGAAAGAGAGAAAGTGAGAGAGCAACAGGGAAACAGAGAGAAAGAGAAGGAAGGAGGGAAGGAAGGAAGGAAGGAAGGAAGGAAGGAAGGAAGGAAGGAAGGAAGGAAGGACGGAAGGAAGCAATCAAGCAAGTTCACAAGGAAACTGTCAGAACTATGGAGTTATTTCTGGAAACTACTGCTTTCCTTTCCTTTTATAGGCTGAGACAGTTATTCTAATTGTCTGAGGATTAAACTAGCTGGTGAAAGAGATCATTCTTGTGTTTATCTGGGCAGTGCCAGCCTCTACCCAAGCTGAGTGCAAGTTACTTATAAGAAGTTGGTTCGTGTCTGTGTCCTGACTCCACAGCATGGGAAGGAAGTACCTGTCCTTCTTTTCTGGTCATCTCTTCTAGTCCTTGCAGATGAGCAGAATAGCACTAATGTATAGGCTGGTTTTCTGTAACTATGAGAGCCCCTTAACTATGCTAACTTATGAGATCACCTGCAATATCACTGACCTTTTCCACTGATCACCTTTGGAATTTTGAGAATCAACTTGACAGATAAAAAGGGATGTGATGTCGTCTACAAATTCTGTTACTGGAAACAAATACAAAACTAAATGATTCTTTTTTTTAAATTTCATAATCCCCTTAGGTGACCAAAGTCTTACCAACGTAAGCAACAGTTTTAGTGAGTGTCAAAATAGAAATCCAAACCAAACTCCTGGAATCCTGGATGTGCTATTTTCTACCTGGGTGATACTAGAAACGTTACTGAGCCTTGCTGTGCTAAGCTCTTCTTCTTTGTCCATGGTGGGTGCACACTGCAGTGGGACAAATGGACCTGAGAGTGCATGATGACTGATTGAGTTCAAGATAGCATAAGAGTTGGATGACACAGAAATGATAGTGATGTATTAGGGCTGACATCTCCCTTTCACCTCTGAAAGTACAATGTCAGCTCTGGAGGACTGAAAGTTTTGTTTTGTTCACTCCTACTCAATATCTGCACTTAGTAGGTGCTCAGTAATTATGTCTTGATTGGCAGAGACCATATTTCTTCCTCTTCCTCTGTTTCCTCCTTTCTTCTCTTCTTTCTTCTGCCCTTTCTCCTCTGATACCTCCTTTTCTTCCAATTCATCTTCCTTCTTACTTCTTTCTTTCTTAATGGCAGCAAGTGAGTTGGGTAGTCAAATGGCTTATGTTTCTTTAAAAACTATATTTGCCATTAAATGAGGAAGAGAGTAAAATCAATGTAAATCTAGTCCCAAATCAATGTAAAGCTAGTCTCCCAATTACATTAAGTTTGTAACAAATATGTAGTAGAACAAATAAATCAGTGAAGAAAGAACATTTCTATGGGATAGTAGTCAGGATTTTGTTGTTGGAAATATTGTCCTTGGAAGCATTCACAGATGAGAGACAGCAGAGGTAAAGGAAGCAAAATTAAAACAAATCTAAACAACAGAAATGGACAAGGAAGGATGCAGTTACTTCCCTGAACATTTATCTGCATAAATACTGAGCCTTACTAAAAGAATGGATAAACTGTCCAGCTCACTGGATCTTCAGTTTCGATGAGTCAACAGAGGCTGAATGAACACTGAAGCATGTTTTCAGCACGTTTCCCTCTGTTTTCTTTGAAACAGAATATTCACTGAAAGGAACTGGGCTCAGGAACAGAGTCAATGCAATCATCTTTCCTTACAAGAACTAGTGAGACACACTACAGTTTCCATGGTTAGTCAATGATGAGATGAACAATTAGACGAGAGAGCAACTCTACCATGCTTCTACAAGAGTATGACAGGAGACTAAGGCTGGGGTAGGATAAAGATAAGAACTTCCGCTAATTCAATAATATGATGCAGAATGAGCCTTTATCCTTCCAAAATTGTGATACTTTGGATACAGAGTGTCCCCCCCAAAGGTTCATGTTTAGGTTTGATTCCCAGCTGGTGGATCCAAACAGTGGATTAGGAAGGCTCTGATCTAACCAGTGGACTATTCCCTTGATAGATTGCAATGTGATAGCATGACTGGAGGTGGTGGAAATTAGAAGGTGGGGCTTGGTTGAAGGAAGTAGGTCTCTGGGAAGTGATGTACTGGAAGAGATGATCTTGTCCTCTGCCCCTTTCCTGTCTGGTCCTTTGCTTGCTCTATATCACATGGTAAACAGCTCTGATCTACCATGCCTGTTCATTTACATGCTATGTCCAGAAACAGCAGAGCCAATCAACCATAGAGTAAGGCCACAGAAAGCAGGAGCCAAAGAAAATCATTCTTCTCTCTAAAGGATTTCTCTCAAGTATTTGTCACAGTGACAAAGACTGATCAACACAAAGAAAACAGCAAATTATTGTCTTATCCCATATGTTAAGAAATTCTGTCCATGCAGGGAAGATGGAGTTCTGTGAGCCTTTGGTTTAAAGTTAGGAAAATGTGTAATACCAATAAGATTTCTCAGCCTGAAAGCATGTCTTTATCTTCCAATGCTAAAGATTCATTCAAAGGTAAAAGAAGAAACAAAAAGAAAAGGAAGAAAGTCAGAGCATACAAGAAAAGTTCCTTCTGTTCTTTTATTTAAACAAGAAAATCATGGATAGGAGCTCATTTTCAGTTTTGTGTCTTCAGCCAAGAACCCAGTCTCCTGCCTTACTGAAATAGAATTGTCAGCATTGGACATGGCCCTTCACTCCTAGAGGCTGCTTCAGAATAAAAACATAATTAGGGCAATCCCCACAGACATGGAGAGTGTGAGATTCTTTCCACAGTTTTATGTTTCAGAAGCAGAGAAAGAAGCCTTGGAGACACAAGCAGAATGCCTGTAGCAGACACAAATCAAACTTAATCACCCACTCACACAACGGGAAACCCTTTCTGATCTTTTAAGCTCGCCTGTAATTTATCTTTGGAGCCTCTGCCTGTGAAGGCGAAAAGTAGAGAAGCAATCTGATGGTAGCAGGCTGTGATTGTCAGGAAATGGGGAAAACCCTCATGGAAATGGGTGAAAGCATCCTTGAAGGAAAAAAAAAATTAGAAGGGCTTCTGTTCTTGTACAGGGACTGTAAGTGTCTGGTCATAACACAGTATTACAATTAGTATTCTTTTCCAGGTTCCTGGTAGAATATGGTTTTGTTTCCTTCCTAAAGAGTATGGCAAATCTGAGAATACAGCTGTATTTTAGCATGTATGGATCAACAGCAGCGATAAAGGTAATTCTGAGTCAGTTGACTAGATAATTTTTAAGTCAACGGTTTCTTTACATGGAACAGTCTGGTGTCTGTGTTTCATGTAACTTAATTATATAAAGAAATTGCACTGGTGGGGTGCAGGTCAGTGGGAAAGCAGGGGTGTAGCATGTGTGAGGCTGTGAGTTAGATTCCCAACAGGCTCTGTCCCACCAGAGAGAAAGACACACAAAAAGAGAGAGGGGAAAAAATAGAAACTACGAGGTCTCTACAGACCCTTTCAGTTTTCAAAGGAATCCGAATTTAAATTGAAACAGTGAAACAAATTGATTTGTTGGGGAATGGGGGTATGCAAATTTAAATCTGACCTCCAGATTGGAAGGCTTTTTAAATTTTTGAGTTGAAAAGACTTGTCAAACTTTTTTTTTCTCCCTGAGTCTCAGTTTTCCTTCTTTGGAAAATGGAATAGTAGAATTATCGAGATGATGAAACCATATATGTTGTTAAAATGCATCCCTTCCTCTAGTAGTACTCAAAAATGCTTTTTTAAAATGTCAAATTATAATCCTACAGATGAGCTTTGTTGCATGCTATCAATTTACTGAATCTAAAATGCCTGTGTTTCCCAGTCAGTCAGATCGGGTTTCTTTGGGGGAGTTAGAGAGGCTACAGTCTGAAAGATGTGAGCATGAAGTCATAGCATTCAAGACCTGGGAGATTGTGGCGAAGACAGAGGAGAGACTTTAGAGTTGGAAAGATTTTTTTGTTTCCCCCAAAGGGCTGGAATTATTCCAAAAGTATTCCCAGTGTAATTTGAAATTCAATAAAAAAACCCACCAAGATTTATTTTATGTTCAGCTTTGTTATGATTGCCTCCATTCTGGAGGATGAGAAGGAACAACAATAGATTGTGTGGAGGTAGAATTGAGATGTGAGGCCATCTGAAAGGCAGTGTCTAGAGCTGCAATATTGATTTCATAATTTGATTTAAATTTAAAACAAATTAAGTCTGAATTTAGACCGTCGGGATGTGTATTCAACCATTTCTCATTGTGGTAAAAAGCTTTGGCTATATGCCACTCATTTTAAGGGTAAGATCTTGAAAACATTTCACTGTGTAAATCAAAACAAACAGAAAAACCCAATCATTTCACCATGTTCCAGAAAGACCAAAAAGGGGTGGTTTGTTACAACTGTTCAGCACGTTGCACAGCATGTTAATAATCATATACATCATCAGTACTCATTCCCCTTCTGCTGCAACTCATTTTTTTAACTTATCCTACTTAATACCTTACTTGCTTGAGTAAATACTCCAGTAAATATTTACTCCTGGTGCCCATCTATTAGAACAATTCAAGTGAAAACATATAGCTTGTTCTAGGGTTGCCAGTCTAGTGTGCTAAAACAAGAAAAGGATCCAAGAATATAAACTATCTCACAGAAAGTTTCTCAAATGGTTAAACTCACAGAGGGAGGACAGAGTCCAATTTACTACTCTAATAACAGGTTAAATCTGAACGTGGCAACAGGCATAAATTATGTTTGACTGGTTTTTAAAAAGAACCTTCACTCATTCTGATGCTTTGAAATCTTTAGATAAAAATTTCACTCTCATTTTCATCCGCCTTTGTAGTCTGACTTTGGAGCCAAGACTTGAGGCAGACACTACAGTGTGTTCTCCCAAGACATGAGCCAAGTTTCGCAGACTCAAGATGTTTGGAGAGTGTGGAGAATCATCCCAGGTTTTAGAAGCCTCTCTGAGATCATCCTAAGTGCCAAACCTTGAGGGTCTCATTATTAGTGTAAGTATGATTCAATATGAGGTATTTCTGTTCTTGGCTGGTTGATACAAGATAATTAAAAGATCTCTTAATTGGAACTTAATTGGAGATATAAAATGATACATGCCAGTTTATAAAGCCTCACAGCTACACAATTTGCTCCAGTACACCAGAGATGTAGACATTCCTAGAACTGCTGAGGGACAATTATGCAGAATAATTGCTTTAGTCATTGGAAAGATGATCTCGTTTGTGGGTTGAGTAAAGCATATGCTTGTGTTACACTTAGCACCTTAAAAGGTTCTAGGTGAAGATTATTTTATTCTATATCGTGGGGTGTGTATGTGTGTACGTGTGCATGCAATATTGTCTTGGCCAGTGACACTCTGGCACTTAAACAACACAAAAGCAGAGGTATATCTTGCAGAAAAGATGACTTGTAAGTGCTAAGACCAGGAAACTTTTCAGTTGCTGAAATGTATGAATGGTGATTCAGGGAAGTTAGTCTAGAGGAAGGGAGATGTTAAGAGAGCTTGGTCCTGAGAGGGAGAATAAACATGTTACAGAGTCTACTGCAGTCTGAGATGAACATCCTTCCACAGGAAGACATGTCCTTTTATTTTGTTTTGATGGAAGGGAAAGGAGAATTCATTTGGGTTAAGAGACAGGCAGAAGCAGAGAGTCAGAAGTCAACGGTCTTTTGGGAGAGCTCTGGGTAGCAGGAAAGAGTCATAAGTCTGTGGCAACTACATGATTAAAACCAACACTTGAAGAAAGAGGAACAGGAAGCTTTCAACTTGAAGAAAAGATCCAGAGCAGCCCCACTGAACTCTCCTTTTCATTAAGACAAGGGAGTGAAAGTCAAAATTAACTACGCAAAGTCTCTAACCAGCACTGAGGTGCCTAGAGTTCTGCACGGATTGTCGTAAATCACACACCATGTTGCTCATGTGGTTATTTATGTGATGATGTAATAGCTGTCCGTTCATGTCGAGAAAGAAATAGGAGTTTAGTTGTAGGCTAAATTCTTGTTCTTGCTTCGTTACCTCCTGTAAGACTAATTTTTGGAGATTTGCCATTCATATGGTAAGTTTCGTATGATTCCCTTTAACTAAACTTGTTGAGTTTCTCAAAAATGGTATTCAAATAGGAGAATTCTTACTGTGCTTTCTCCAGTATTACAGGCTGCTTTATATCCACCCCCTCCCCCATTAAATACCACAAATACGTTGAAGGTGATATCACCCTGCACATTTTTGGTATCTTCTTGGGGAAGGATTGATATGCCACATATTCCCACTCTGCCCACTTAGTCTCAGGCTTATCCCTATAGGAGACCCATTGGCTTTTCTAGAAGTTTCTACAACTACCTCTTTACTTAAAGGTTTAATTAAGAGCGCTCTCTATTTAACATTTATTTTCCCTCATGCTTGATGGATGTGTCTTTCTATGTAAAAGATTCCTGTAGTTCTATAGCAAAATTCCCTTCTGTCTTCCTATGAACTTTTCTTCTGTTACGGGTTTTTCCTTTATGGAAGTTTATTGGCTAGGCCTTGGCCAATGGGATCTTCCTCACATCTCTATCCTTTTTCTATGTTTATCATCTTCTCTCTTGCGATCAACATTCTAAGCAACTTTATCACTTTCCCTCCCTCACAAGATAATCAATCCTATTTTTTATTGGTTTTAGATTAACCTCTTAGATTCCTAGTTCCATAATTCTGTTTTAAATTTTATTATGTAGGGGCTGGGAAGGTGGTTCAGTGGTAGAGCGCTTGCCTTGCATGCCTGAGGCCCTGGGTTTGATTCCTCAGCACCACATAAGCAAAAAGAAAAAAGCCGGAAGTGGTGCTGTGGCTCAAGTGGTAGAGCGCTAGCCTTGAGCTGAAGAGCTGAGGGACAGCGCCCAGGCCCAGAGTTCAAGCCCCACGACTGGACCCAAAAACTAAATAAATAAATACATAAATTTTACTATGTGGAACAATTAATTTTTACTTATCTTTTAAGCAATACTTAAATACTTAAGCAATACTTCTTCTTATTGTTAATTAGGATTATAATTCTTTTTTTAAAAACTTGGATTTTTCCTGGAAATCTCTTGGTCTTTTCTTGGGCTCTGTTCTATTAGTTCATCTACACAAATGACAAAGCAGAGGTCTTTCATATGGCTTATTATCCTGTAATACCTGGTTCTTGGTAGTGAAATTATGTTTGCAAATGAAGACCTGGGAGGATAGGGCTAAGTAAAGTATGGAGTTTCCCCTGTAGCAAGAAAAGTCTTCTTTCCCCATGGGTTCTTTGTGACATAAGAAGGGTTCATAGATGAGACAATTTCCCTATTCAGACTTAACCCCTATATTGCCCAGATAGAAAGCGTTTACTCCAGGAACAATGAGTGTTGAATACAACCTCAGCAAAGCACTTGCTTCTGTTGGCCAATGCATTATGAAGGCAGTGTTTGCATCTCCATTGTATTAGAGTCAAGGTTGGGGAGGGTTTTCCTACCAGCTTTCATTATTTTGGGGTCAAGGTTCCTGGATGTAGCCTGGCTCTTTGGTTCATGTATGAGAATCATGTCCATGAGATGGGAATCACATCCATCATATTCATGATATCCAGATATTTCGGTAAATATCTGCTCAGTTAAGGGACATCACTCAGGAGTCATTCCATGACCACCATTCACTCTCAATGCCTTTCCAGCTTTGCTCCGGCTCCAACTCAGAAGAATAGCTCATAGGTATTGCAAGTTTTTCTGAAACTAGGACTTCATAGGTAGACCACACTGACTTCAAACCTGTACACTTTTGGTCCTTCTGTCTGTGCTTCTCTAGTGCTAGGATTACAGGTGTGTATCATCACACCCAGCTAGATCATTGATTTGTTCACATTCCTCTGCCTTGGAATGAATTCCATGAATACCTGACATGTCTCCAAAGAGCTGAGGGTAGCCTTTGGTCTCGACAATATATCCAAGCAAAATAATCACAAGGTTTTGGGCCTGAACAACCTCTTTAGACTTATCAGTTTAAAAGTTACAGCCAGACATGATAACTCATATTTATAATCCCTTCTACTCAGAGGTTAGAGATCAGGAAGGTAGAAGTTTAAGATCATCCTGGGCAAAAAGTTAGCAAAACTCTGTCTGTAAGTCGTGAAACTGGGTGTGGTGGTGAATGTCATATAGGAGGCCATGGGTAGGAGGTTTATTATTTGAGGCTTGTCCTGGGTGAAAATTCATGATCCTACCTGAAAAATCACTCAAGAAGGAAAGGGCTATGGGCATGGCTCAAGTGGTGGATAGCTGCTTACCTACCTCAAGGTTTTGAGTTCAAACCCAAGTACTGACAATAAAAATGACATCAATTGATGGGCACTGGTGGCTCATTCCTGTAATCCTAGCTACTCAAGAAGCTGAGATCTGAGGATCAAAGTTTGAAGTCATCCCAGACCAAAAAGTCCCTGTGAGACTTGTATCTCCAAATAACCACTCAAAAATTGGAAGTGGAGTTGTGGCTCAAAGAGGTAGAGCAGTAGCCTTGAGCACAAAAAGGCTCAAGGACAGTGCCTAGCCCCTGAGTTCAAGGTCCACAACAGACAAAAATGAAAACCAAAAGACATCAGTTAAGCAGTCTTAGTGTTACTCTAAAGCAGTCTTAGTGTTACTCTAAAGCAGTCTTATTTCTAAGCATTCTGACAAGTTGTAGAAGGAAGAAAATTGCCATTCAGTCCTTTATATGTGAAAATATATAGCAATACATTCATAGTCTTCTAAGGAATCTATAATAACACAACAACATTATTTTGTAGTCTTTTTTATACATGATGCCTTGAATTAGGGGTATGTGACAATGAGGAGAATAAAAATGTGATTATAGTTTCCATAAGAATGCCTTCTCTGCTAGAAGAATTTGCTGGAAACATTGTCCTGCCCATTAGAAGGGAGATAATTTGCAATCTTTATTGCTGACAAATGGAGGATACTCTGGAGAGAGGTGAAAGGGTGTGAAAGAAAGATAAGGACAATTCAGTTCATGTGAAATCCCACAAAAGTATGTCGGCCATTGATGCTATCTGTGACCTACATATCTGAAGATGACATTTAGTTTTCCAGGCCATCTGCCTTCATGGCCCACTTATTTATTATGGGTATTGCTGTAATGGAAATTCCTCATCTGTCTTTTTGTTCACAGTCTTCTGTGAAGTTTATACGGCTCATAAATGTGAATAACATTTTTAATGTGGAACTCCAAAGAGAATCTTCTCATCTGAGTCAACTCACAATGCAAATGCAACATGTGCCAAATCAGGATCCCAGCAGAGGAGGAAGATAAAGGAAACACTTGCTGCTTTTCTGGTCCATAACATTGGCAAAGGTAACACACAATTGTATGTATAATCTATAGTTGTAGGAATACTCATTTAGAAGTATCGACATGGTTCATATCTCGACTATGATTCTGGGTTTATTGAAGGCAAAATCTTTGTACCACCAACACCTAACAGAGCTTTACTCTCATAATGTATTCTAAAGCTGTTTGTTACAAATTTCAAATTCATGCAATCAATGCTCAGTGATAACCCAAGTGGGTAAAATCAAAGACTCTACTTCCAAATAAATGTTTTGGTCCTAGTACTGGGGCTGGAACTCAGGGCCTGCATGCTATCCCTCAGGTTTTTTTTCACCCAACACTGGCATTCTATCACTTGATTCATCATTCTACTTCCAGCTTTTGGTGGTTAATTGGAGATAGTAATCATGTACTTTCCTGACCTTTGTGGCTTTGAACCACAATCCTTAGATCTCAGCCTCCTAAGTAACTAGATTAAGGCATGAACCACTGGCACTGGACTCCTAGAATGTACTTTATTTAGTGAAGAGTATTATTATTTGTTGTTGTTAGACTAGACTTCTAGTTAGCAAGATCTTAATTAACTATTTTCATTCACTTCCAGTATAGCAGATAAATTAGAGTTAGCTGTTGTTACCCCATGACTTACAAATTACATATATTTACGATTCTGGATATGAAATTGTCATTAAAGATTTCTTCTAATGTTTTACAATATACAAATATATAATTGTTGCTACACAGAACCTGAGGACCACAGCAGTAATGAAGTACAATCTGATTAAAGTATGCATCATCTAAAGCAAATCCAACGATATGTAAAAGTTGTCTGAAGTCTACACATTCTGTAAGGAGGCCAGATTTTGTCAAAGAGGCAGTGTTTGAGCCAATATTTTATTTAGGTAGAGAAAGTGTTTTGCTTTAGCCTCAGAGATGGCTTTATGTGCGGGAGGGAGATCACTGCAGACGGAAGCCAGGGGTTCACACTTGTTTTTTTTGGGTCCGATCGTGGGGTCTGAACTCTGGGCCTGGGCGCTGTCCCTCTGCTCTTCAGCTCAAGGCTAACGCTATACCACTTGAGCCACAGCGCCACTTCCAGCTTTTTTTTTCTTTTTGCTTATGTGGTGCTGAGGAATCGAACCCAGGGCCTCATGCATGCAAGGCAAGTGCTCTACCACTGAGCCACCTTCCCAGCCCCAGGGGTTCACACTTGTTAGGCATGTTCTCTACTCTTCCAACTGAGCTATGTCCAGAGCCCTTTTGTGTTTTAACTTTAATTTTGAGATAGGGTCTGGCTGTTTTGTCTGGATGTCCTCAAACTTGTGATCCTCTATTACCCCAGAGTCTGGGATTACAGGCATGGACCACTCTGTCTGGCCAACAATGCATTTTTTTAAATTTTATTTTCACTTAACTAACCTCGTTTTCATTTTGAAAACCAAAAAAAAGTGTCAAGGTCCACCAGTTCTGTATGTGATTACTTAAATTAAAATTGCACCTTCTTTGATTTTTGTGATTGTCTTCTACTGTTTTACACAAACCTCATGCCAAGGAACTGGGGTCTAGTATGCTCTTGAAAATAAATTGTCTCAAAAGGTTTTTCAACATCGAGGAACTGTTCCTAGGTTTTAATAAAACAGATGTTAAGCATGGAAATTCACCAGTGTAACTTTTTTTTTTAAGAAATAGCTCTCCCTTTCCATCTTCAAATGGTATAGTTTAGTGAGAGTCTGGGAAGCTCAGTTCTTCTTAACTATGTACCACAGAATGAATTTCACTTAGCAGTGTACAGCTCTCTTCCTTCCTCTGGGCTCCGACATGCAAGCTACATGAATGAAAAAGGGAGTAAAATTTTAAGGAGAAGGACACAGAGTTCTTCATGGTACACCTGATTGTTTTTCCATGTATTTCCTCCTTTCTATTAATGGGACTCTTCTTCCTGTATCACTTTTGACTCTCAATTCAAATCCCATTGGACCATTGTCACTCTGCAACATCCTCTCTTTCTTGTGCCCTGTAGAATCTGCTCAGTCTAGGACAATAGAAAATGATGCATTCAAATATACCTGTGATAATCAGTCTTCAGATGACTAGTAAGTGGAAGAAAATAGTAAATGGCTTTAAGCTACTCAGTTTTGAATTGGTTCTCTGTGCATCATTGCATAGTCCAGACATTTCAAATGCATATATCATAATAGTTGCAAATTATTCAATCAGACAAGTTTTGGTGTTCGTAATCTCAGACATACCTCTTACAATGGGTACAACCTTCAGTTTCTTCAGCTGTAAAATGCCAAGACAGCTCATGCCTGTAATCCTAGCTACTCAGGAGGCTCTAATCTGCCTGGGCAGAAAAGTCTGTGAGACTCTTATCTCCAATTAACCACCAGAAAACTGGAAGTGGTACTGTAACTCAAAGTGGTAGAGTACTAGCCTGGAGCGAGAGCCCTCAGGCACAGTGCCCAGGCCCTGAGTTCAAGCCCCATGACTGACAAAAAAAGATAGAAATAACTATAGAACCTACCCTGTATAGTCCATAAAAGAACTAGAAGAGAGAATGCATATAAAGTCTGTTGCAAAAATGCCAGGCATGTGTAATAGTCAAATCAGCATTGTTCTTTATATTTCTTATTGATGGAAAATGCTGGGTGACAGAATGAGGTTATTCCACAAAAGACATGAAATTCCTTTGCCATCTTGACCAACTAAGTTACAGAACTGGAATCAATGCTGACTTAAAAGGCCTACAAGTAAACAGTTAAAAACTAAGAGCATTTTATGAAATCATCGTTAAATCTTTATTGTAGAAATGTCCCATGAGTACGTAACATCTTAGCAGATAATTATACTTCTTCAGCTTCGTTTATGATTCCAAATAGCAGGGCATGATTTTTGAGCCAGGAAACTTACTGAGGAGTAATCCAGAATTTACCTTAGCAATTGCAAGGGATAGCATTTCAAAAATTGACTATGCCATGGTTGGATTATACCAATGATCAATTGTCTCCTGACATGGACATCAGAAAGATGGATGACTTGTGGTCCAAGGTGGGCATAGGCAGTACTAAAACTCAGATAACACAGGAGGGGTTTGTGAAAGGATTAGATCCAAAGATGTGACAGTATGAGGACACCCAAGGGATATACAAGACAACAAAGCAGGCTTGTCACCACTCCTAACCCTAAAAAGATCAAGGACAAGTACAGTGTCCTGAACAGAGGAGGACATTATGTCAGGTAGAAATCCTCATGGAAGACAGGATCTAGGGGGAGCCTACTGGACTTCAAAGGACTCAGTACATTGAGGTCTTCTCCTCTGGCCTGCTCAGGTTCTCCAGGGCTGAGCCCCAACCTCAAGTCTGGGGGTGTCTATTGTGCTGTACATAGTTTTGGGAGAGGGGATGAAAAAAATGAAAGGAGGTTCTGTAGAGACCCATGGAAGACAATCAGCCATGGCATCGCAGGGCAAAAGTGGTTAAGATCAGACATAGGAATCCTCATGTTTAACAGAGTCCTGTGTGGCTTAGAATTCCAGTCATCAGCAGACTGCATATATGGAGGTGGTCCCATAAGATTATAATGAAATTATAATAAATTCCCATGACCCAGGCAGGATAATGTAGAACAAATCACAGGTTTGTGGTGATGTTGGTGTAGATAAGCCTGCTACACTGCCAGTCATACAAAAAGTATGTGCAATATATAATACTTGATAATGAACTGTGTATTTCCTATTCTATTCTTTTTTATGGTGATTTTAGAGTATATTCCTACTTCTAAAGTAATAGGCCATGTTACACTGGCAGCAGCTCTCATATAGCTCGTGTTTACCTTGCCTCTTGATTGATTACATCAAGAGGCCATATTCAAATGATCCACTGTCCAGGATTTTGTAAGCACATGCTTGACAGCATCAATGAATGATGAAGTCCTCAGAATATATCCTGTTATTAAGTGACACAAGGCAGTACTTGAATCTAATGATTTTTAACCTAAGCAGCTTGAGAAAAAGGAATATTTGATAGAATTCTTCTGGGATCCATTGAGAAAGGTTTTGTCTCTGTACCTGTTCCCCGTAAGGAAGCAATCCCGTTCTTCACTACTCTAATTCGGTTAGCATTACTCTTTTCAAGAATGACTCAGGTCCCTTCAGAAGGATTGATCTCACATAAGCTGTAACATCATAACCAAACCACTATCTGTTCATGAACAGCTGAGGCAAATGACAGGACTGGTTGGCAAAGAGGGAGAGTCTTACATATTATTTTCTTTCCCTTTTGTCTTTTTTTTCTCATCTCTTCTTGGATCAGATTCTTATGCCATCTGCTTCTAATCCCCTACCTTGTCTCCTTCTGAGTGTCTTTTTGGAGCTCTTCTTTGCCTCTTGTAGTTAAAAATTTTAACTCTCAACTTGAAGGTGTTTATTGCTCTGATAAGCTCTTGATTGTTTGTTTTTTCTCTCTGGTTGATTAAGTCACATTCTGAGGGAAAGAAAGGCAAACAACTAGCCAAGGATAAAACGTGGTGGAACATGGTGGCATAATTCAGTTCACACCTGCTTCGATTTCCCATAATGCCCTGGAGCCCAACCAATGAAAAGAACAGGGATGGGCAAGGAAAAAGCCTCAGTACAAAGCCCAGGAGAGATATGTAAGAAGTCTCACTCTCAGAACTCTGCCCTCTGAGAAGAATCCATCAGATTCTTCTTTGGGGTCCCTCTTCAGATGGTGAGTCTCCTTACTTTCCTTTTTTGGCTTTCCCTTCACTTTCAAATAAACTTACTCTGTTCACTTCATTTCCCCCTTTTAATTCTTTCATGGGCAGATAAAATGAATCCATCTTCCTAGATTGCATTCTTTCAGGGGGCAAGAGTCCAAGAATCTCAGGTAACTTTTGATAGTGCCACTCATCATCTATGGGCATTAAGCACAGGTGAGTGGTACAGGTAAAAGGTTATGTTTGAAAGCTGAAAGGGAAACCCAGAAAGACATTTCTGCAAATCCACCTGAGGGTAAGCAGGACTGAAGGAAGGAAATGAAAGCAAGAAGCCAAAGCTAACATTTAGCATGGAGAATGAAGGAGGATGGTTTCCACATAAACACGAGAAAGACAGGAGATGATGAGCTCCAACTCATCTTACAGTTTGGATCATAATTTACTCTAATTCCCTAAATGTGAGAAAAGTTAACATTTCAACCAGAGCGAGCACTAATGAAAGACAGGTTTCAAACTGGGTTTGATCTTTTTCTGATTTGTCAAAATCTGAAAGCCAGAAAACCCATCAAAAGGAGAAGAAACACATGTGTGACAGTTGCGAACTGGCGGAAGACCCCGTGTGGAGTCTACAAACCGTTGAAGCTCCAGCGTCCATTGCAGGTAGCTAAGAGCTAAGTCAGCCTTGTTGTTCTGAGAACAAACATGGTGTGTGAACACCCACCCACGGTGGGTGTGGGAAGCAGCTCTGTGGGAAGGCCTTGTTAGAGAGGCCACACCTTCAAATTAAGGACGAAAGCCATGTACGCTGGGTGAATAAATGTTACATTTTTAAGGCTTATAGATGAAAGCGACTAGCTATGCATGAAATTTTTTTTTAATTGGCAACGTAAGTATTACAGGTATATCTTACATATTACAGAGTGGTCGTAAAGTTACTTTGATTTGGAAGAGGCTAGCCATGCCTCGTTAAAGGATTCAGCATTTTACCTGCATTGGCCTGTTACGGTTTGGAAATACAAAATACAATCCAAACACAACATCTCTCGCACATCAGCACTGGTGCCACCCATTGCTTTTCTGTGGGTTATCTTGTGTTTACACTATTTTTCCTGAAATTAGTAAGAGTGATGACATTTCCAATTTGAAGTAGCACGTTGGTGTGTTCTATTAATAAACACCAACAAATGAGTTCCTTAAAGCAGATGCTTCAATCTCCTTCAATTAAAACTTGGCTCAAGGATTAAGAGTTAGGGTAGAAAGGATTTTTCTTATGTATATTTATGGAGCTGAGACAAAATACCTTTTTTAGAGAAAATCCCTTGCAAAGTGCTAGCCTTGAGTGAAAAAAGCTCAGGCCCTGAGTTCAAGCCCCGTGACTGACAGAAAAAAACAAAGCAAATGGCCTGCATTTGAACACCTGAACCCATATCCCTACCTCACATGACTTCTGATGAACTTTACTCTGAGTTGAGGAGTGTTTGTCACTTTGGTGTGCTTTTAATTAGCTAATGATGACTTTGTTGTTGTTGTTGGTGGTGGTCATGGGGCATGAACACTGGGCCTGTGTGCTGTCCCTCAGCTCTTAAACTCAAGGCTAGTGCCCTACCACTTGAACCAGAGTGCCACTTCTAGTTTTTTTTTTGCTTATCTGGTGCTGAGGAATTGATCCCAGAGCCTCATGCATGCAAGGCAAGCACTCTACCACTGAGCCAACTTCCCAGCCCCTAATGATGACTTTTAATTAGATAACAACATTGGTATATGAGTTGTACACATGTTAATATGATTTCTTCAATTCACACATTTCGTTCTTCATAGTTTCTTTTTGAAACTTTGAAGTCAGTAGCTCAAAGTTATGTTTAAAAAGTTGAATTATTCTGCAAAAAATTACCTTATTGTGTTTTTTTTTTGCAATGGTCTTTTGTAGAAAAGCTCTAGTTTAAAAAACAATAGAAACAAACACTGGTGGTGGTCTTGAGGCCATTTCTCTCTTAACTTCAGGCACTGATGATCTGTCCTTGTATTTGGCACACAGAGTATTCCGTGGAGCAGAATTATGGCCAACATATGCCAAGGCACTCTTAATTAGAATGCTGGCAACTAAACGTAAGATTTAAATGGTACCATACCGGATTACAAATTGTATTTGTTATGTTCTGTTTGGCATGACTGCTTTGTTTATTAGAGAATGAGAGAGACCAGATCTGACTAAATGGCTTTGCTAAGAAGTCATATGGTCAGGTTTTTGCAAGCTGTAGTACAGGCAGCCGCTTTTATGGGTAAACATTCTGACTCTCCCTCCTATCAGCCCCACAAAGCAGGCTGGGAATGCACCTGAAAGACTGCTAAATAATTGATCATAGCTCTTTTCTAACCTTAACACTCTCTGGAGCAATGGAAGGAAACCATTTGTGAGCATTTGCTTTCAGAGAAGTAACCAACAACTTGTATGTTATATGTTTCTAATGTAAGCTGGGGTTCACCCAAACATTGTTGCAGGCACCAGTCTGTAAGAATTGTTGTAGATCTCATTCTGCTGTGTTAGTGTAATGACTTTGACTATTCCTGTCTTAGTTCCTTATTTTTAATGTAAGATAATCATTACGAAAGGAAAAAAAAACATCTTTTGCTGTCAGCTTTCTCTTACTGTGACAAAATACCTGCAATGTATCAAGTTAAGAGGAAATACTTGTTATTGCTCATGGCTTCTGAGGCTTTGGTCTACTGTTCCCTTGGCTTTGTTGCCTTTGGACCTGTAGTGAGATAGATATCATGGTAGGAGTATGTGCTGGAGGAAACAGTTCAGCTCATGGAAGCGAGGTTATGAGAGAAGAGAGAGAGAGACAGAGAGACAGAGAGACAGAGAGAGACACACAGACAGAGACACAGAGAGAGACAGAGAGAGACAGAAAGACAGAGAGATGAGAGACAGAAAGAGAGAGACAGAGAGAGACAGAGACAGAGAGACACAGACAGAGACAAAGAGAGAGACAGAGAGAGACAGGGAGAGAGACAGAAAGACAGAGAGAGAGACACAGACAGAGACACAGAGAGACAGAGACAGAGAGAGAGACAGAGACAGAGAGAGACAGAAAGAGAGAGAGATGAGAGACAGAGAGAGACAGACAGAGAGATAGAAAGACAGAGAGAGAGATGAGAGACAGAGAGAGAGACAGAGAGAAACAGACAGAGAGACAGACAGAGAGACAGAGAGAGAGAGACAGACAGAGAGACAGAGAGAGACAGAGAAACAGAGAGACAGAGAGGAAGGAGCCAGAATCACAATATCACCATCTATGTTGAATTCTCCTGAATTACTGGAAAGTCTTCACAATTTTCTTACCTCAACTAGAAATACTTCTCCACTTCCCACAACCAATACTACATGCTATAACCTTAAGAAAATATTCTTATTTCCTAGGGCATTTTTGTTTATGTTTTCTGGCTCCTGATCAGAAAAGTGACTAGAACCTTGTTGGTGCAGCCTAACTTATCACATGCTGACCTATGGAATAAAACTTTACCATTGGAATTTGTAACCAAGAAAAGAAAATTCGTTTTCACTTTGTGATTTTTCTGTCAGGGAAGGTTTTTAATTGGATTTTGCTATCAAGGGTTCCTGTGACCAGTAGTTTAATCCTATCCCCATAGATATTCAAGATAATATTGCTTGGTTCAGATTAAAATTAAATGGGAAATAACCATTTCTATCGGTACACATCATTTGGACAAGCCAATGGTAGAATAGTTTTGTGGCCCCGTCTGCATGGCAAACTGCATCAGATTTCAGACTTACAACTGTATTTGCAGCAGTTATATTTATAAAGTAACTTCTGAGAACCAAAGGAATGTGGGATCTTAGAGGAGTTCTTAAACGACTGTAATTATATTTAAACAGACTCGGTGATTCGTGCTGCAGTACTGCCGCAAGGCAAAAGAAGAAACATGTCAAGAAGTACTTACATCCTCCCTACAGAAACGACTTGAGACACTGAGTGTCTGTGACTGTGAAGGTATCTGAAACATCAGAGTTAAATTCTTTCAAAGCAATTACTTCATACTTGTTTGACTACTTGTAAGTTAAATTTCCAAAGGCACATTCTTATCCTTTCTGGGAGCTTTACAATATGGTAGAACACTTTCTAGGTAGAAAATATAAAATCGAAGCCAATTTACTTAGCCGGGAAGAAGCTTGCATTTGTGACTCCAATTATTTTTAGAGTTTTCTTCCGGAGAAAATTATTTGGGATATGAAAATAGGGAGTGGCTAACGTTTTGAGAAACCACTTTCAATTCAAGTTAGCCAATGTTTAACAAGTGCCCTTGAAGTTAAACCAAGGGGTGAAATTGTTAAGCAACTGAAAGCATAGCAAGAAAACAATAGTCAGATTTGATTTGGAGGAAGATTTCCAAGTTTGACAGTAATGCAGAACACATGGCTGATCTTTACAGCTTTGAGGTTCAGAAAGAGAGGAGGGGGAGATAATTAGTTTTGCTTGAGAGAGGTAGAGGTGGGAATAAATCACTTTCCTTGGCTTTGATCCCATCCTTACAGCAATCAAGGCCAAGTAAGGTGAAGGTGCGTAGAAAATGGTAATATACAGAAACCTAGGGGAAATGTCTAAGTCCATTACAGTGGGCTTCATTTTGATCCTGACCCCAAGATACAAATCTAGCACTCACTTCCACAAAGAGGGTCAGAAACGCTCTTCGGCATACATTATATTTATTATAGGTTATCTGTGTTGTCCAGAATCTTGAGGCATCCTCTCTCCCCTTGGCTCCATTCTACTGCAAATACTTGGCAGTAGGAAAGGAAGGATTTTAAAGAAAGAACGCAGATCCAAAGATTTGTGAGAAGGTAGAGGTAGGGATTTTAAACCATATCAATGGTAATAAGCAATAAAAATAACTGTGAATTTTTTAGTACTTTGTCTCGGACACAGTTTAAGTTCTTTCCCTCTATTAATTGACTTCACATTCTTAACCACTGTAGGAGTGGCTACTAGTTTTCTTATTTGACTAGAAAACCACTGAGGCATGGAAAATTTAAACAATTTACCAAGGGGGCTGGGATGATACATGACAGCTTTTCTTTGCCATATCAGCATTTTGTTGTTGGTGGTGGTGTTGTGGTCCTGGGGCTTGAACTCAGGACCTGGGCCCCGTCCCTGAACTTTTTTGCTCAAGGCTGGTGCTCTACTACTTTGAGCTACAGCTCCACTTCCAGTTTTCTGGTGGTTAATTGGAGATAAGTGTTTCATGGACTTGCCGGCCTAGGCTTTCTTTGATCTGCAATCCGCAGATCTCAGCCTCCTGAGTAGCTAGGATTACAGGCGTGAGCCACCACTGGTGCACAGCCAATTTTTTATTCTAATAAGATTATCAGTGAATATATATATATATATATTCCTTAGATAAGCTTATTTCGGAGTGATTTTCTTCTTAAATGCAGAAATTGACCATTGGAATGTAAATTGATGGTACTGTCTTATCTGACTACTGCTACTTATCAGAAGATACTAGTGACATTCTCAACTTGATTTCCTGAGTACAGTGATATTTCACATTTGCCTTGAATATCAAGCTTGCTTTTTGGTTCACTGAAATACCAGTTTGGGCCATGTTATCATATCCCAAAAGGGCTTATTAAGGCATGGTTGTGTCATGAATTGCCAGGAAGAGGAGGTATAAATGTTTAAATCTTTTAACAATAATTACACAAAACAGAGGCAATGTCTTCTGGTTCAGTGCTATCAAGCTAATCCATTTCCCTGAGGTCTACAGAAAATGTTCAAAAGTCTTGTTAATGAGAGCCTGGCAATTAACTCCTATAGGGCAGTCATTTTTACTTTTATTTTTTGCCAGTCCTGAGGCCTGAACTCAGGGCCTGGGCACTGTCCCTGAGCTTCTTTTGCTCAAGGCTAGCACACTACCACTTGAGCCACGGGGTGATTTCTGGCTTTTTCTGTTGATGTGGTACTAAGGAATCGAACCCAAAGCTTCTTGCATGCTAGGCAAGCACTCTACCTCTAAGCCAACTTCCCAGTGCCTCAGTTTGAGTTTTTCAGGCAGGGTCTCACTATGGAGGGGCCAGGTTGCCTTAAAACTTACAATCCTCTAGTAGCATTAGTTTTTAAAAATCTTAGCCAAGATTAGTTATATGAGAAATTTCATCATGATATTTCTACACATGCTTCCAATAGATTTCAGACAAACTCACCACCCCTCATCTGTCTTATGTTCCTTTCCCCTTCTTAAACCCATTTCAAAGTTGGTTATCTGTGGTCACTTTTACTCCTGGCTACTCAAGAGGCTGAGATCTAGAGCATTTGTTGTTTGAAGCCAGCCAAGATAGGGAAATTCATGAGACTCTACAATTAGTCATAATAATAAAAGTAAGACTGGAAGGAGAGCATCCTCTGAGCAAGGTTTAGGCTCCCCTTGGATAAAGAACCTGGATTAGTTTTACTTTACCTGACCCTCTCCTTTCGCCTTCCCCTTTCCACATGTTCCTTCTCCAGAAAACCCTGTTTTACCTTCCATTCCTACCTAGTTTTCCCCTCTACCATATATTAATTATACAAAAGGCTTTCACCATGGTACTTTATGCATGCATGTATTATATTTTGATCTCCATTTCTACTACTTTCCTATTAACCAATAGCTTTCCGTGAATTTCCTATGCCATCTTGGTTCATGAAGCAGTTATTTTGATTCTATTTATCCTGTATTATTCTCTTTCTTTCTCCTTGTAGTCATAACCTCAAACATAGCCTCACATTTATGACCATGTTCTTTCTAAATATGTATATATAAATATGGGGGAAAATTATAAATGGGTATGCATTGGGTAAAAGCTGAGATTGAGAAAGAATGAGAAGGAAACAACACATCGAGACAGATCATATACCTTTTATCTATTTTCCACAGACAGAATTATCTCTACAAAGGAGTTTTATATATATATATATACATACTTATAGATATGTATATATATTTATGTATATATATATATATATTCCTTCATAGAAAAGCAGCACTCTCCTAAATTTCTCTTTTGGCTTTTGTTGTGCTCATGAATTCCTCTACATTCTTATCACATCTGTATCCCGGGGTAGAGCTGCTTTGCAAGTGTAACTTCAAATGAATGCATTGATTTGCATAACTTGTGCCTATGTTTTTCCAGCTTGCATAGAATTTGGCTGATGTTGTGTTTGTGATTTTCAGATCTCCTGATACATACAGCTCAAGTTCATTCATTGTGAAATTGAGGAGACAGATGCAGTTGGGAGAGAACCATGAAAAGGTGACCTTATCAAGATGCACTGTACTCCCAATTTGACATATTGGATTTTAAATCCTTTTGTAAAACTACTTAAAGATAATAAAAAGTAAAAAAGAGAAAAGTGTCAATATCTTCCTTGCTATTGGAGGTGGTGTGAACTGGTCAGGTTTGGGATATAACCAAGGTGACACTGGCTGGAGCTTTGGATATAATGGAGAAGGCTGGTGAGAGAGTCAGGGGTTTTCCATTGACAGCTGGATGGAGGGCTTTTGGACATGATTTTTTTTTTTTGCTAGTTTTAGGCTTGAACTCAGTGCCTTAGGCTCTGTCCCTGAGCTTCTTTTGCTCAAGGCTAGCACTCACAGAGCCACCTTTGGCCTTTTCTGTTTTATCTGGTACTGGAGACTCGAACCCAGGCTTCATACATGCTAGGCAAGCACTCTACCAGTAAGCCACATATCCAGTCCCTGATTTATTTATTTTTACTCTTTCCAAAATTTATCCCTTAAATTTACTTTTTATAAGTTCTTTTTTTCTTTAAATTACCTTACATTGGTTACATAGAGATTTCATTGTTTCATTTGGATACATTAAATTTGATATGACTATTAAACTTGAAGTAAAGATATCAAGTAGTAAATTTTGCTTCATAGAAAGGTTTTGTGTAAGAATGTCTTAAACTTACATACGTCTACAACATTGTTTTCTTGGGTATTTTATATGTATTTATGTTTTATATTGAAAAAACAACCCATATATTGCCGGAATGTTTCATATTAATAATCCGATGGTACCATCTGCTACCTTGTTGTTCACTATATATGTTAACAACAATAGTCCTGGCTTACGCCATCTGAATCTTCACTCTAGAAGCACTGAATATTCATAACCCACTGGCTAATGGTGCTGTGGCCATATTTTCACAAATCAAACAGTCAGCAAATAGGATATCGTGCACAGCAGTTCCCCGAGTTGAAAACAGAGAATCGAAGGCTTGTTTTCAGTTATTGTCTTTGAGGAAGTGAAAACTTCTACAGGCTGTGTTGACAGATTTGAGATGGATAATTCTGTTTTGGCTTTTGAAGGTGATCAAAGTTTTGGTAATGTAAACTAATTGGCTTCATTAGAGGTGCTGCGTTTTTATTATAAAAAGAGAATTTAATTAATTTTAACGACATATTAAATAAAACTTTACAAGGCCAACAGTGATGACCTAACAGGCATCTTATGATTAATTATGAGTAGCTGTATTGAGAATATTAAAGCAGATGCTTTGACTATTGTTGGATTTCACTTTTACAGTAGTAGGTGGGAGTCTGCAAGTGTTTCATTTCTTTTCTTTTGAATATAAACACATTGACTGCACAATATGATATTAACCTAAGGATGTGTTCGGACCACTACTCATAACTTTGTTTATATGCTTTGCTTATAGTTTTTTGTGACATATATGCACTTTATTTTTGTCAGTCATGGGGCCTGAACTCTGGGCCTGGGCGCTGTCCCTCAGCTCTTCAGCTCAAGGCTAGCACTCTACCACTTGAGCCACAGCGCCACTTCTGGCTTTTTCTGCTTATGTGGTGCTGAGGAATCGAACGTAGGGCCTCATGCATGCGAGGCAAGCGCTCTACCACTGAGCCACCTTCCCAACCCATGCACTCTCTTATATTAAAAATCTTCCGGGTTTATTTTGATCCACTATTATGAATTTACTGGAAGCAAAAGAAAAAGGAGCAATAACCACAAAGGCCTGTGGTTCTTTTTCATAGAGAAAAGCATTTCAGAAATCATCACACTGCCTTGTTCTTTTAAATATGGATTCGATGCCTATAAAATGTTCAGGCCTGGCCATTTCACCAATCTCTTCTCATGGAGCTTGTTTGTGAGGCCCACATAAACACTCAACAGCAGCGATGGGGGGGGGGAGGGGCAGTGTCCTCTCACCCAGTTCAGGGTCAGGAAGCACAATACCTACTTTCTGCTTCAGCCTTTCAGATGAACTCACTATTTCTGTGCTACTTAGCACATCACTACCGTTTCCTATGCCAACCATCTTACATTTTACTGGCTTAAGATATATGGTTACCATAAAAGGATATTTTGCAAAGCATGAGGTGAAAATATCAGGTCAACATTTAGAATACTCAATGTCATTCTTGTTGTACTTAAGATGGTTTTACTATGTAGCCCGGGCTGTCCTCCAACTCATAACCCTCCTGCTTCTGCCTCCGGAGGGCTGAAATTACAGTTATGCCCAACCACACCTGGCTTAGAAGTCAATTAAAAATAATTATGACTTGTTAATGAATCTAAAAGGATTAAGAGGGAAGATGAGTGGCAGCAGGGAACGTGTCTTTATATGGTTCTGAAATATGCATGGGAAATGTGGACCTTAGGATATCATCACAGAAAACAGGTGAATTCTGACCTGGCTTTGTATGATGTAGTAATTCAAATTACTACAAAATAATTATGCTCTTTGACTACAACCTAAAAGTGTATGGCTCCAAATATATACAAGCACTTTTCATCAGGACCCTGCCCCCATCTTTGAGACTTTGTTGGACATGAGAAAATGTTCTCTCCTCTTTGTGTTTATTACTAATATGTACCATGTGAGAGGTTGAAATGATTGCATATAAAGCAGAAATACCTTGAAATGACTGCCCTGGCTTCCCCTTTTGTTTCTCTTCCTCTTCCTTTTAGCTGGAGCTATTCTATTTACATTTATTCGTTTGCCGAGGCCCAGGGTTCTGGACCAAACACTCCCCGGATCATATTTAAGAGTCTCCAGCTGGATGCACTGTAGGCCAGCCATGTCTAAAGCAATTTGTTTTCTTCTGTTCTGGGCCCAGCACACATTCAGTTCTCATTTCATCAGACCCAATCCAGATCTCTTGCTCTGTTCTTGTGTTCTGCTTTGACACTTGTCTAAAGTCATGGCGGGCTGAGTTTCTCTGACACCCAGTCCCTTTGCACCAAACTGCCTCACTTCTCAGGAAGTATCCCAGGTCTGTGTCCACCCTTCTCAGCCGGTCTCTCTCATTGCTTGCTTCAGATATTACTGACAACTACTCCTGGGGCCTTAGGAGATGACCTGTGAAGCCAACAGGTTTCTCGAATGTCTGGTTTCTGGGTCCCCTGGACTGATGCAGTCTGGGCCAGCTTTTCATGCTCTCTTTGTTGATGAGTTTATTTCTGATGCAAAATTTCCCTCACAATGTCTTATGAGCTCAAAAGAGTTTAGTATTCTTAGGAATTCACAAATGCACGACCAAGATGATCAAGATCCCCAGATCCAGAACAGAATGTTAAAAAAACTCAGCGAGCAGATATACACTATCTCTCAAAACAAAACAAATGAAACGAAAACAACTTGGAAAAGACCAGCTGCCTAAACAATGAAGCATTTGTATCAAAGTCTTCATGAGAAGGGACACAATTTGCAAGGTCCAAGGAATATTGGTCATTGACACGGGGACATTGGAAAAGAACATGAGAAAGCTAGTTAAATATACTTTATTAACTAGTTTAATCATAATTAATAACAACTGTTGTCCCTTCTCTCCAAACAGGCCAAAGCATGCTTTTGTTGGTCTCTAGAAATACCAGATGGTGAAATGAACATCAACACAGAGATTGCAGTCTACTTACTTGAATGAATACTTTGATGGTAAATGGGTGCTTTTGGCAATTCTTGAAAGGTTATGGCTTCTTTGCTATCTTAATCCATTTGGAAACATACTAATTGGGATGGAATAGCACGTAGTTAGAAAATCTGCAGAGCTGTGATGTGAGTATAATTCTATTGATGAGGATTTGTTCTCAAGACTGGGGGGGGGGCTTTTAAAAGATTCAAGTACAGTCTGAAAAAAAGTACTCAATTTATTTTTAGTAGGGGAAAATAAATTCTTGTGGACTGCAAAATTTAGGGACCTAATCAAATAAACATATGAAAAAGGTTTTTGCTGCCCTCTGCTGTCAGTTTCTAAAAGAAACTAAGTAAAATTCGACAAGGTCAATTGGTTGGATAAATTGGTTGATTGGTGGGGAATATAATTGTCCGAATCTAATTTTGCCACGTAGCAGCACGAACACTAGTGCTTACGTCATGTTCTTCAATGGTGCTTTGCAAAACGAAGCAACCAACACTAGTGAAGTACGGAAGGTGTCAATCTTGTGATTCCAGAACTACTGAATGAGGAAATATCGGTGCTTCAGTTTTAGCCACTGCTGTCTAGTTTACTATTTTTCTAAATGTTTTTTCACATTTACTCTTTAGTAACATGTAAATTAGGTGAAACATTCATAGTTAATATAAGCAAAACTTTCAGAACACATGGATGCTTGCTAATTGCAGCACAACCCCAAGGTGAAATACTCTTTGCATTCTGCCATGTGAAATGAAAGCAGGACATTAACACTATTCCTTGCAGCTGGTGCCCTGGACCTGTTTCATTATTTCCCATTTAGTTATTTCAATTACCACGAAACAGAATCAGGATGGCGTTGCTATAATGCCCACTTCATAGATAACAAAACCGAGCCAAAGAGGTGCCAGGTAACTTGACAAAGGTGACACTACTAATTACATGACAGGAGCCGTATCATGTGATTCTTGGGTACAGGAGAACACAAAAAAAGAAGGAGGATCTTATGAAATTCTAATGCACATGATAGTGAGGATTTTACTGTGTGCGCACATTCATTTCATTCCTATTTTTACCTGCACCTAGACTCTGGAAGCCTGAATTTGCACACCCATAACCAACCTGCAATGCTCTCTACTCTATTTATCATTAGTGCTCTACTACTTGAGCCACAGCTCCACTTCTGGCTTTTGGCCAGTTGGCCAAATTGGAGATAAAAGTCTCAGGGATTTTCCTGCCTGGGCTGGCTTCAAACCTCCATCTTCAGATCTCAGCCTCCAGACTAGCTAGGATTATAGGCATGCATCACTGGCGCTAATCTGTCTCTGTTTAGTAATGGAGTTCTGTTTCCTCTGGTCGTGTCCTCTGGGAGGTGTGTACTTAGGCTTATCTTTACTGAGTGTGTTCTGATTGTCTCCATGCCTTCAACTGCATTATTTCAGCGCTGCTCTAGAAAACTTTTGAGTTCTGGCCAGATTTTCATCATCTTCATCAACACGCGCGCACATACACACACACACACACACACACACACTCTCACACTCACACACACCACTTTTCTCTGGCTAACTCAATTTCACATTTGAAGTATATGGCTGTTGGTAACTCTAGAGTCAGTCATATATCACAACCTCCCTGCATTTCTCATTTCCTTCTCAAGTTTTTGGCCCTTTTCTCAGAGTCAATAGCACAAATGGTTCATCACCCCAAAAATCATCCTGCCAGAAATGCCTGGAACCATGAAGAACTTCCCTAGGCCATGCTCTTGCTTATAAGCCCTCGACAAAACCCTACCTCAGAGACCAGAACACCCCGCAGACCGCACCCCGCACCCCCTTTCCCCTTTTCCGCATTCAAGTGACTTGCAGAGTCAACACCATCCTTGACGTTTACCATAAAACCGTCTTACCTGACTCTTGGAGTGGGATTCCCCGTGACCCTACACTCCAGGTAGACTCGGCTTCCTTCGGCCACTTCTTGACTCTTGAGCTTCTGGATGAACCTGGGCGCCGAGCGCACGTGGAGCCCGTTTTGTGGCTGCAGGTGCGTGAGGCGGTGGGGCGGCTGCCTGCCCAGGTAACAGGGTCTGGCCTCCATCTCCTGCTGCTCTTCGGTGGGGCTCTGGCTGGCTGTGGCACTCATCAGGGCCGAGGGCTGAGTTTTAGGAGACAGGTACCCACTGTCTGGAGATGAGGACTCCCCGTTGGGGCTCCGGTTTCTCGGCTTGGCTGCTTCCCTGAAGATGGATGTCAGCTCCTCGATGAAGTTAGCGGCCTTGTCGCACAGCTGGCTCTGGGGCCCGGCCTGGCTTGGAGGCGCAGGCTTCGGCTTTGCACTGGGGCTGGGAAATTTTGCCCCACGTTTCTCAGATCTGCGCAGGCTCCGGATATAGCTGGGGCTGGCAAGCAGGGGTGAGAGGGCAGGTTTTCTTCTAGAAGCAGGTGAACTGATGCCTTCAGCTTGCTCCACTGCCAGAGGCTGAGCGGGGGTTGGCCTGCGATCTGGAGACCTTGCAGAAGAGGCCGGCTCCGCCAATTTGATCGCCTCCTCCTCCTCCTCCTCCTGCTTTGCGCACAGGCTGCCCGGAGAGCTGTTGAGAATCTGTGAGATCTCCTTTTCCGAGTCGAAATCCTCTGTTTCAGTGCTGGCTATAGCTCGGCGGGCCAGGTCGAGACTCTTGTTTATCTCTTCCTGACTGAGAAAAGCAGAGAGTCCTGGGAAGTGGTCCACATTCTTGCTTTCCTCCTGCACGTCGGATAAGGAATCGTAGAAGGAGTCGTGGGAGGAAGTCTCTGACATGGCTGAGCCGTCTTCCTATACTCCCTGCCTTCAAGACGAAGGCTAAAGGCTCTGCAGCCGGTTTTCTTCTTGCGTTCTGAAAGACAGCAGTTACCATGAGCAGGCATAGTTGTTGACATGTAGGAAGGAATGGTTTTCATTGGGACATTTTCACACATGCAAATAATATACTTTGATCATATTTATATATTTATATATTTGGTGCTGGCACTGGAGCTGAAATTCTGGGTGTGGTGGATGGAGCTGTCCCAGTAGCTTTTGTGGTCAAGCCTGGTGCCCTACCACTTGAATCGCACCTTCACTTCTGGCTTTTTAGTGGTTAATTCGGAGATAAAAGTCTCACAGACTTTTCCTGCCTAGACTGGCCAACCTCACATCTCAGACTCGGGAGAAGCTGGCCACCAATGTCTGGCCATCATATTTTTATTTATTTATTTTTATATCATTACTAATGTACAAATCAGAAGAAATGCTAGGGGAAACAAACAGATCAGGTTTTGCTATTCTATAAATTGAAAGAAAGATCAAGTAGACTTGTGATGATAATTTATGACTTTCATTTAATAAGGGCCTTGTAAGTGAATCTAAAGTATCCCACTAGCTAGTATCAAATGATTCAAGAGGATGATATATACTTTAGGCACTACTCCTTTCTAAAATATTTTTACTTGTGTTTGGTGGTCATTCTGGGGTTGGAACTTAAGAGTCTTGTCTTGTGCTGGAGTCACACAACCTGCTCACTTCTACTTAATTATTTTTCAGATAGAGCCTTGTGCTTTCTGCTCAGACCAGTCTTAGATTGAGATCCTTTTATCTATACCTTCCACATAGCAAGGACAACATTCCTTATCAAAACTCTCCGTTCAGTAATGCAATGAGATTAGTTAATGCACCATTATTTTTTAATAAATCTGACTTCATTCATCTGAACCTAATCTGAAAAATACATTGTAATGATTTCAATTTTCACCTGCCTTTCATTTCCTTGTTTCATTTGTAAAACAATGGAATAAAAAGCTATAAATACACTTAAAAAGGAATCATAGAGCTTTAATAGGAGGACTAGCCAGATTATTAGTCTTAGAGAAAAATTAGGTGAATTATTAGGTTTCCAGTCAAATATTGAAAATATTGATCTAGCTTTTCCTGGTGGCCAGTCATGTTCATTTATATCCATTCATTCAACAGTATTCCAACAGATACTCATCTCTCTATAATCACTAATATTTAATTATTTAAGTTTCAGGTGCTCATGGTAGAGCTAAATCTTATATCAAGGGCTCAGAAAATTGTGATCAATGGCTAGACAGTAAATATTTTTTTGGGGGGGGTCCGGTCGTGGGGCCTGAACTCTGGGCCTGGGCGCTGTCCCTCAGCTCTTCAGCTCAAGGCTAGCGCTCTACCACTTGAGCCACAGCGCCACTTGCGGCTTTTTTCTTTTTGCTTATGTGGGGCTGAGGAATCGAACCCAGGGCCTCGAGCATGCAAGGCAAGCACTCTACCACTGAGCCACCTTCCCAGACCCTAGACAGTAAATATTTTTATGCCACAGTTATACAGTCTAATTACACAACTTGGCAGGGTAGCATGAATCCAGCCATGGGAGAAATGTAAATGACGGAGCATGACTGCATGTGAATAAAGCTTTATGGACACTGATATTAAGATTTTTGTGTCATCTTTAGACTTTGTGTATTTTTTACAAGTAAAAATTGCAACCGTTTAAAAGGACAAGAAAAACACAAACACGCATTCCTAGATTAGCTACAAGGATGGATTTAATCCAGAGGATAAAGTTGGCTTGCTTTTGATCCAGAATAAGGATGTCATCTTTAGGTTCAAGGGGTTAAGTTATATGGAGTGATGCAGTGGGGAAGATGGAGATGACATTAAAGAAATGATACAGACATATAATTTTGATAGAGCTTCAAAGGAAAGTGAAAAGAACCTGGAAGCTGAGAGAGAGAGAAAGAGAGTGAGAGCGTAATCTAGTCTTGAAGGGTATGTGGGAAAATTATGTGTTTGGGAGTATCATCACAATGAAATAAAAAGCATTTCATTATCAGAAAATAATTGGACAACCATTTAAACTCCACTGCTAGTTTGAATTAAATGTTGTGGGATAATGACCTGTTATTCCAAGTATGCTGTTCTTTTTCTACATACTGTTAACAAAATAATAAAAGGAAAGATCTAGAAGGCCTCACAAATTATCTTTGCCTCAAGTTTGGGTCTAGACGTTAGTAAAGAAAGTTCTGGACATGGTGAACCTCAACTTTATAAGGTTTGTCAGGACTAAATCTGGTGGAACATTCCAAAGAAATTGTGTATAAAAGGATTAAATCTGTCTGCTTATTTAGAAATAGCTTCCCATCCAAGGAAATCGCTAATCTCAAAGAGTATTATGCCAGGGTTAAGGCAGTCTCCCACAAATTTAACTCAAGAATCTATCACTACCTATGATGTATAGAATCTGTTAGTTCAGGCAAAAATATTTAGTACAAGATTATAAAGCACCATTATAGCCTACTATATCTTTCAAAATTAAGTGTTGAACTATTGACTCAGATGTCTTCTTAGAAAGATTGCTTACTTTCTTTGGCCTAAATTCCAAATCTCCATACATTCCCACTGGTATTTCCTAGGAGACTTGGAGTAAATCTTATCAGTACATTGGAATATTCTTGCCCAGGTCCTGTCCTCTTATCAACCTGAATGTTCTGTAATTCTTTCATCTTGTCTAGGCTCCAAGATGGAATTATCCTAATTGGTCTCTGATTATTTCAGTATAATCCACTGATGGAGAGAAGTTGTATTCAAGACATTTTGAACACTAATATATGTTTTGCTCGTCAGAAACAGTCAAAAGTATGATTTGGAAGAGGCAAAAATTATAGCAAAAGTAAGTATAAAATAAATATGCACTCAGATTTTAAGTAATGATGAAAGCAATATTACAACCATTTCAAAGAAGAATGATAATATTGATTCTTTTTTTAAAATAAGTTTTTTATTTTGAAAATACTGTACAGAGGGGTTATAGTTATATGAATAAGGTAATCAGTACATTTCTTTTTGTTGTTGTTGTTGGTCGTGAGGCCTGAACTCTGGGCCTGGGCACTGTCCCTTGGCTCTTCAGCTCAAGGCTAGCACTCTACCACTTGAATCACAGCTCCACTTCCGGCCTTTTCTGCTTATGTGGTGCTTAGGAATCGAACCCAGGGCCTCATGCATGCAAGGCAAGCACTCTACCACTGAGCCACCTTCCCAGCCCAGTAATCAGTACATTTCTTATCAATTATTGTTGCCAGATCTAACTTGACAGGTGGCTCATGCTTCTAACAATAGCTACTCAGGAGGCTGAGATCTGAGGTTTGCAGTTCAAAGCCAACAAGGGCAGGGAAGTCTGTGAAGCTTTTACTTCCAATTCATCATCAAAAAAGCAGGAAGTGGAGATTTGGCTCCAGTGGGAGAGTACAAAAAGAAGATCAGGGACAATACCCTGGCCCCTAAATTCAAGCCCCAGGACATGTACATGCACACACACACACACACACACACACACACACACACACACACACACCTCATCATCATCATTATCATCATCATCATAAATAAAATCAAAAGATAAAACAAAGATCAGATACATGCATAGGCAATTAAATGAATTAGATAGTTGATTTAAAACTGATTAATACTTACAGAGCTTTAAAATGTATAGTTTGGAATCATGTTGTAGAGTGGAAAGCAATAGTATTTCTATTAGGAAAAAAACAGCACTAGTCCTTCCATGATCAAGTATGGTTTGCATTGCTATTGCATGTTTATCAGCAAACACAATAGAACACATTTGAATGACGGAGGGACAGGAAGAGCTCTTAAACTATGTAAAGAAAAGAGGTAGTAGGAAGCCTAAACCTGAAGAGGTCTGCAAATAAGAGGGGAGAGAGCTGGGCTCAAAGTATATTTATATAATGAAACAAAGCAGACTATGTTTCCATTTCTTAGAAAATTTATTTTTCTTTGGAAGAGAAGACACTGTGTTTTGGCCTGGGAGAAATTCAGGTTTTTTTTTTTTTTTTCCCCGTGCTTAGGGCTAAAAGATATCGAGGAACATTTTGTGTCTACCCTATCTAGAGCAGGCTAAGCTGAAAATCAAAGTAGATAAATAAATCTTGGATTCTTGAAAGAAGTAACTTGAAACATCAACAGGATAAATATACTACCTAAAAACAATTAGCCATTCAGAATGTACGTGTGTACCATCAGCTGCCTGTCCTGCAGTGTGTAGGGGTGGGAATATACCTTCGAAAAAGAGAAGTTTGGGCACACTAAGAACTCTGTCTACAAGAAAATGAAATCGTAAGCACATATAATTGAGGGTGTCAAGTGAATAGAAGAAAAAAGAAGTTTAGGATTAGGTAAGGCATAGTAGAAGAAATGAAACAGAGATGAACATGATGATTAATTGAATGCAGAATGTCCGTCTGCAACCACATGAATAGTGCCATTAGCTTATATGCCACACGTGGGGAAACAAGTTTTTGTTTTTGCTTTTTGTTTTTGTTGGTCATGGGGCTTGAACTCTGGGCCTGGGTGCTGTCTCTCAGCTCTTCAGTCAAGGCCGGGGCTCTACCACTGGAGCCACAGCACTACTTCGTTTTCTGGTGGTTAATTGGAGCTAAGAATCTCACGCACTTTCCTGCCCAGTCTGATTTTGAACTGAGATCCTCAGATCTCAGCATCCTGAGTAGTGAGGATTATAGGTTTGAGCCACGGGCACCCAGCGAGAAACAAGTTTTAAGGAACAAAATATGTTTAATTTTGATTTGAGCTTTTTGTACTGGAGAGCTTTTTGGTATTGATATGCAGAAAGCAATTTGCGTTGCTGGCTTAGAACCTCAGAAATGAGCTGGTAATTATTGGTCTGCAGAAGGCTCTTTAAGTCACAGGATGAATAAGTCCATCAAGGAAGAAAAGAGTAAAGAAAAGCATCCTCTGGGTGAATGTGTAGTTAAAAGAAAGAGGAGCTCCTATCTTGAACTGGTGTACATTTGGACACTTGTGAGGACAGGACGTGATTTGAAGTACTTGTATGGGAAAAAAGAAAGAAAGAACATTTCCTAAGAAGCATTCATTGGCAACGATGAGGGCTAAACTGAATGTAGTTGTGATGCATTTATGTTGTCTGTGTGATTGTGTAAGTTGAGGATCCTAAGCAACTCCATTTCTCTTAAGACCCCCATCTCAGTTCTGCAATTTAACCCTTGACCCACTTCAGCCCCAAGGCCTGTAATTATGCTATCTGAAACTCCAGAGCTGCTCCTCCTGGGGTCTGGTGACCATTATCTAAACCAGACACCCTGCAGTTTAGCACCTATGCTCTTGAGACTCCCCCGTGGTGCAACCCAACCAGTTTCAAGTATGTCAGCCCCCTTGATCTAACCAACAACTTGTTTCTGGTCCTTTCCTGCTTTGTAGTGCGCCAATCATACTATAGAGTTGTTTTATGATGGTTTGTAGTCATTTGTTACAAGCAGTTAGGATGTATGCAAAGCCCCTGCCTTCCCTAAAAAATGTATAAAAAGTGCTGTAACCCTGGGCTTGGGGCCTCTCAGCCTCATGGGCTGCTGCCATAAAAGGAAAGTGCAGAGAGAAAAGGTATGGAGAGCTCAGAAGGGTGTATTAGACAATAAATGGTCTGAATGGAAGATTTCAGAAGAAGAGCTTTCTGACTCTTGACTTCATTAAAAAATATAATTTGTTTCTTTCTGAAAAAAATTTGAATCGAGGTATAGTTGACCATTCAAGTAGTCTGTCTTGAAGGTGTAGAGTTGGGTACTGGATACGCATATGCATTGTGAAATAATCATCACAACCAGACTAACATAGGGATCACCTCAGAGTTACCTTCTCCTTTTTCTCCTTTTTGGTGAGAACACTTAAGTTTTACCCTACTGAGTACAGAAAGAGTATGACCATGCCACTGATTTCTTGTGAGGAACAATCTCGGGAATGAGGCATTGAAATAGAGTCCACGAAGCCTGAACTTTGAATAGATATTGCCAATTCCTATAACAACACATAAAAATAGAAGTGGGAAATCATGGTCCTGATAATGATGGATGTTTAATGATTGGATGTACTGCTTAGTAGGAGACAAGGATTGTGCAAAGAGCTGATTGGTAGGTTATTTAAAGTATTTATAACAGGCCAGGCACTGGTGGCTCACGCCTGTAATCCTAGCTACTCAGGAGGCTGAGATCTGAGAATCACAGTTCAAGGCCAGCCCGAGCAGGAAAAGTTGGTGAGACTCTTATCTCCAATAAACCACTAGAATACCAGAGGTGGCACTATGGCTCAAGCGGTAGAGCGCTAGCCTTGAGCTGAAGAGCGCAGGGCCAGCGCCCAGGCCCAGAGTTCAAATCCCATGACCGAGAAAAAAAAAAGTTTATAACAGGTACCAAGTTAAGAAGAAGGAAACTGAGGCACAAGACTTGTCCAAGAGAGCTCAGCTTCAAGTCTAGGCAGGACTGGCAAAGCTCATAACCTCAAACATGTGCTTTGTTACAGCAGCTGCAAAGCTGGGAATCCTGAGCAAGCTAATAGACATCATAAAATTGACGTTCTGAAACTAGAGTTTCATTATTAATCCAATCATATGGACATAATATGATAAAAAATTGAAAGCTTTATGAAAAGCCTTATATAAGGAAGCTGAAAGCAAGTGAATGGTGGAAAAAGAAAAGATTCCATTGTATCATTAAGTAAGGAGTGTTTGCCTGAGGCACATTATCTCACCTGCTTATTAACTTCTATTTCAGTTTTAAAGAGGAGCCATTTGATGGGATCCAGTCGTGAGGATTAGAGGTAGCTTCAAAACTGCTTTGTACGGTGAAAATGAAAATAATAGTTTTATAGCCTATCTGCTTCAGATTTAAGGTAGTTCTTGCTGCTGGGATTTACATATGTTCTGGGGGGAAATGCTCATGCAATGTAGATGAAGAAAGGAGGTTTCCAGGTGGCCCACGTGCCTAAGAAAATTACCCTTCAGAGATTTCTGTGTCAGTCAACACCACTCCAGTAAAAAGTCATAATCCAAAGGAATGTAATACAACTGCAAACATCTCCATTATGTTCAAGCTATTTTACGTTTTATGTCAAATGGTACTTATAATTCAGTGTGGTCAGCAGAAAACAAACGTAGTAGAGTTAAAAAAAGAAGTGGCTCAGTGGGAGAGTGCTTGCCTTGCATACATGAGGCCCTGGGTTCGATTTCTCAGCACCACATAAGCAGAAAAAGCTGGAAGTGGTGCTGTGGCTCAAGTGGTAGAGCGCTAGCCTTGAGCTGAAGAGCTAAGGGACAGTGCCCAGGCCCAGAGTTCAGGCCCCACAACTGGAAAAAAAAAAAAAGTCCATACTGCTTTTCACTGGTTAAGAGAAAGTGAGGTGAACGCCAAAACCATTACAGTTTTTCAACTTCAGTAAGAAACATTGAGTATTCCAAGGTCTTTTACATCCTCATGACTTAATGTGTGTTGTTCCTTTTATTTTTAAATCTCTCTCTCTTTTTCTGTTTCAAACTCCATGTTTGGCTTTGGAACTGTGCCATTTTAAAATGAAAATGTTTAATGTTAGATAAAGATTATTTACTCCAAGGGTTACCCAATATCAGGTACCATACTGGTGGGTAATTTAGAGTCCAGATAGGGTTTGTGACATTTTAACTGTTATTTAAACACACACACACACACACACACACACACACACACACACACACACACAAATGAACTGGCAAACAAAACAATTGTCAAAGTCTAAGCCAAGCAATCGGGTAGTGGTGGTAGAGTGGAGTTCAACAGTGAGATACTTACAGAACATCTATGTTACTTATTTCAAAATCTTTGACTAAAAGCATAAACATTATGAGTGATTTTAAATGCAGTGGTTAATTTTCATAGTTTCATATTTAGATGGGTATTGAAAAAGGAATGAAAATCAATTGATTCAAAGTGATGACATCACAAATAATTTAAATGAAAATATGTCCAGGATAGCCAAAATGGAAAAAGTCTTAGAATTTATTTTCATTGTTCTAAGCATTTGACTAAGTCTCTAGCTTGTTCTTTATTTCTCCCTCCGGTTCCCTCCCCTCCCTGTTAACCTTCCTTCCTTCCTTCCTTCCCTCTCTCCCTCTCTCCCTCTCTCCTTCCTTCCCTCCCCTCTCCCTCCCTCCCTCCCTCCTTCCTTCCCTCCCCTCTCCCTCCCTCCCTCCCTTCTTCCTTCCTTCCCTGTAGGGCAAAAATCAAGCAAATTTAAAAATTCTTGTGTAAATTCTTAGTAAAAATACAGGATTCTTTTTCTTCCTTCATTGGGTAAATTGCTATAATGAGAGAATATGCCATTTTACCTTGTAGTTTTAGATGGCCCTCCAAACAGTATATTTTATATCAACTTAAAAAATGTAATCTAATAATTCATTTAAAGTCATAACAGCTGATTGTATCATTGAGTATTTAGAGCTATTCCCCTTTATGTCATCTTTAACTAATATACTGAATCTGTTGCAAATATTTAGACTTTACTTCCAATTCACTCATTTCTCACCTAAATGGTTTTATAAAATGTTTACCAAATGTGTTTCCATATTGCTAACATGGTGATTTAGTAGTTATGAATTATTGTCAGAGTTGCTGCTTTGTTCAGCCTGTTTTCTTGGCTGGAATTTATCCTTGAGCTCTGCATGGCCTGATTCCCTATTGGAATGCAGGAATCTCACCCACAACTGACAAGTGGCAACTCTTGCCCAGACCTTTCAGATTTTGGTTGTATCTCTTTAAGAACATGTCAGACTTATTTGTAAACCTGAATAATGTTTCCTCTCTGTAGTCTTTCATTATTTTTTCTTAACGAAGTTATGAAATGAAATCAAAATGATGATAATCATCCAGTGGAACCTCCATTCTCATTTAGATGTGGATTGTGGTATGAGAACAATTTCAATATTCAGTTGTACTAATTAAACAGAGACACTTGGCCTTAGGACTGAAACCAGGCCCTTGGGATGGATACAGTCTCTAATCAATATCGAACACTCGAATGAGAGAACTAATTCACATTCCAAGAATGTGTAATCATATATTTCCAGAGCAGATATTGGCTAGATAAATCTTAGGTCTTGTCTAATGGTCTCAATAGTTTGTTAGAAAGATTGATTTTGAAAATCTGAATAATTAAGATGAGTATCCAATTGCTTTCTTGGAGGAAAACATAGAAATGTATCGTTATCCTGTGAAAAGAATTTATCTGTATGTGCCTGAATAGGTTTTGAATAATCCTATATGGCTGAGGAATGGTTTTTATTTGGCCACAGGATTTATACTCGAAGGCAATTAGTATTTTTAGCAGATACTAAAAAGTAACTTCAGCCTCAAATCATTCTGTAACAACATCAGACGTTTGATTCAGTACAATCACACGTGTAACTTTATAAAACAAGATATACTGTGTTGTGAAGTTTAAATTCAGTAGAAGCCCACAAGCTACACCAAACTTTCTCATAAGATCTCATTAAAGATCTCACAATAAGCTTGATCAGCTTGATTAGAAATAAATTTTATGCACAGATATAATTTTCAAATGCCTACTGTTAACTATGTCAACTAGTTCAATATTTGAGAGATATTTATTTATTTTTTAATCTTTTGGGAGCATAATGAACAACTTAGAATGTTCGCAAAGCCTAAAATTTATCATTTTAACCAATTAATGTTCAGCTTCAATACGGACAAGGGTCTACAATTCCATAGTTTAATGTTTTGTAAAATATAACACATGTACAATATTGACAAATTTGGCTCCATAAACACATCTAATACTTTTTGACTAGTTCCATTGATTTAGCATGCCTAAGATTGTAGTACAGAAATAGTTGTCTGATCATAAGGGCAGAGATAAAGCTGGAAGGCAAATCTTACACATTATCAGTTTAGTAGAACTACAATATTCCAATTACTTTGGCTCTCCAAGTAAAATAAACTCAAACATCTCCTAAATGGCATTTTAACTTCAGGCCAATATCCTTCTAGCGTTTAAAAAAGGCCTCTAAAGGTGGCCCTACTAGTATAAGCATTTAAAAATGTACCTTACAGACCTTTTCAATGCTTGGTCAGTTGAAAACCTCCAGAAAGATGATGGCCTTCAGATGTGCATTTCTTCCTTCCTGGGAGAGCACAGGTTGGCCTTGCTTATCCATTAACGGCTGCTTGGTCTGTCGTAGCTTTCAGACAACTGTGGCCTCAGACTCTCATCGCTCCTCTTACTCCACTGGGCTATATTTGGTAGCTGAACTCATGTTTCAGCAGAGTGCCACACTCAGGAGTTCCAGCATGGTCTGGAAGCAACCTCTCTGAGAGCCTGGGTTCTTAGAAATTAAAGTCACCTAGCGTAGAAGGAGCTCTATTTATGAACCTAATGACCATCGGATTTAAACAGTTTTCTCTCCCCTCTGACCTTTTCACTTGAGACCCATACCTGCCAGCTATTAACACAAGCTTAATCAATGACACATCTTTGATTTCTAATAGAAAAAGTGACAGACACTCTTGAGGAAGACAGGACTTACTATAAGCTTCTTACTATTTCAGGATAACCTACCATATGACTAAAATTAAATGAACAAGTTACTCCTGTAACTATTTATAAATGTAGCCACCTGTCACACTGGTGGAGAGTCCCACTGTTTTCTTACTTCATACTGTTAATTTAAAAAATTGCGTTATGGCCAGGTTTTGGTGGCTTATGCCTGTTATCCTAGCTACTCAGGATGCTAAGATGTGAGGATTGCAGTTGAAAGCCAGCTCTGGCAGACAATACTGAGACTCAAGATGGACTTGTTATGTCTGTTTGTTCTTAGCAAGGTACTTCAGATTTGTCACTGATGAATTCACTTGTGAGTTCTGGTTCAATCTGCTACACCTGTGAATGAATAAAGACCAACCATCAGAATATGTAGGTAGTCTTTTGGTCAAATATCTCTGCTGCTTGAGATGTTTGTCAATCTGGGTACGGGCACAAAAATGGTTAAAGAAAAAGTCTTATTATAGCAATAAAAATAGACTTTAAGTTGTCTGAGAATAGATTGAAGAAATAAATTTATATATAAGTACCAGGCAACAGACAAACATTATGAGCACTAGTCAGAATTATCATGTGTAATCTGCCCTACAGGGCCCAAATTTTACTTAGGGATGAAAAATGGGTAACATCATATTAGCATCAAAAAGTTATTTATTTCATAATATCAAATTGAGTATAAAGGAAAGAATGTACTGGTATTTTTGGTACATTTTTATTGTAAAAATACTGTACAGAGTGGTTACAGTTACATCAGCAAGGTAATGAGTATGTACTGGTATTATTAAGCGTGATATATCTATAAGAATTATTAGCAAGTAGAAGTCAATCATATGTTTAAAAATGTAAAATCAACAATTGGGATTTATCCAAGTAATAAAGGTGGGACTAATATCCTAAGACTTAAAATTTAATTCATATTAATAAATCAAAAGATAAAAACCATGTGGTGGTTTCTTTTTTTATTGTGAAAATACTGTACAGAGGGGTTACAATTAATGGACCAGATAATGAATACATTTCTTATCAAGCATTGTTGCCTCCTCCTTTGTTTCCCCTTCCCATCACTTCCCATCTCCCCCCTCCTGCCTGCTGCCGCCCCAAAGTTGTAAAGTTCATTTTTTGACATAACGACTTGTACATCTCATTGTTGCAATGGGTCAACCTGGTGGTTTCTATAAATTGTTAACAAGGTTTTGTACAGCATCCACTCTCAATGATAGAAAACACTGGCAAATGAGATAGTTCTACATTGAAACTATATATTAGGGTAAATTATGTGTGTACATGTATGTACGAGTATACACACACATTTAACCAAATACAGATACGATGTAATACAGTGTGATAAGAGATAAACCACCAAGAACTGTTACCAATAGCATGTGAGCCTTACCATATACAAAAGATGAAAAGGAAATGGAATAATGGAGTACATGGAACGCTACATCCTAAGCTTGTACAGAAAACTGATTTTTAATGCAATCAGTTTTTCATGAAAGAATCCACAAATCATCTCAGAATAATCTCAGACAGAACGGCATTTTGTTTTACAGAACAAGAAAAATGGGTACAAAGTTTTATTTAGACAAATTTGCACAGCAAACTATTGGGGGAGACTTTGAGAAAAGTGATGAGAATGCTAATGAATTCCTTGGAGTGGAAACACAGGAAGGGGATAATGAATTAGCTAAAATGACATACTGGATTCTTGCCTGTGAAGAACAATAGCTTGAACTAGTAGCATATGTCAAATAATTAGATGCATTGTGTTTTATGTCTTGGCTTTGTTCAGTTCCTCTGACTTCTTAGTTTAAAGAAACTGGATTTCTTCTTAGTTTCAAGAAACTGGATTTCCATTTCATTCATTTAGCAAGATGAAAGTGGCTTTGATTTATATGATTTGGGAAAAATGAAATCAAATGCATAAGTAGGGTGGAGTCCTTGGGATAGATTTGGAGTCCTTGGGATAGTCCTTGGGTAGAGTTGGGATACATTCATGCCAGATGAGTGCTTAAGATTGTTATATGTGTTTGTGTAATATTGTCTCTATAACTGTGCCTACACTTGTTCTCTCTTTTCTGAGAGATGAAGGGGATTTTCCAAAGTTTTCTGGGAGAAAAGAGTGATGAGTATTAAGTACATTCAGCAGGGTAATGGGGATATGGAACAGGGTTGGCTGGAAGACTTCCTGCAAATATGCTTGTGCACTGTTAACTTTTCAAAGCAGCAGACATGATTTTCACTATTGATGTTTCTTAAACTCTACTAATAAAAATAATTTTAAGTGTATTTTTTTCAAAAGCAGCCTATCAGGTACAACGATATGGAAACGATATCCCAAACACACCATCAAGTGAAACAAATACATGCTTTGCTCGTTTATTATTTCTGGGAGGCAAGATTCAAGTAAACACTGAAATAGTTTCATTTGAAATGCACAGCTGATGCTCTCATACTGACTAGCCAAGATTCGATGCCAATGAAAGGAATATATCTGCCCCCTTGAAATGAACATCATTTTAATTTTTTTTTCAAAACCTTTCCTGATTGAGTCATCTACTACAGAGTACAAGTTTTTGAAGTCCTTTTGAATACTCAACCAAGTTTGGATTTGGTGTGCTTCATTTTGGGGGAAATTAAAAATAAACTTAACTGATGTTAACTATTGTAAACAAGGTTTCCTCTTCCGAAGGTCAGTTCTTGCCTGCTGACTCTCCAGTCTTCAGTGGGCCATATCTACACCCAAGAGCATTCATCTTTCTCTGGCTGCCTGGAAAATGTCATCTCCTTTGACCTACTCTATGTTAGAGCTCTTTACTGAGGACATGATTTGTCACTTGACACAAAATCAGGCCCAACATCACATGATTTATTAGAGCAAAAAAAAAACCCCAAACCAAGAAAAAACACCTCAAAACAACCTAAATGTACAATTTATGGAATGACTTGGTAAACTTGGCATTTTAAAGTAGCCATAAAAAGTGATTTTTTTCCCCTGATTTTGTTGTTGTTGTTTTTTAATTAACAAAGGAGCTAAAAGAACCAGGAAGCAAAATAGTTTTACGTTTTGAAAGTGAAAAATCTTGGCTGGCTGAAAGTTGAAGTGTTCAAATTGAGTTGATTTGATATTTAAAACAAAACACAAAATAGTACCCTTCTCATTTTTTTTTCCTGTGTAGAATGACAAAACAACCGAGATAATTGGCTATTTAGAAATGGCTGAACATTTACTTACCCTCAGTCAACGTTTACAGTATTTTGCTTCTCCTGAAGTCTGCCTCATATTTTTTTTTTTTACTTATTCCAGGGGTACATATTAGTGAGGGACGGTCACCCTTGGGAGTGAAATGGTTGTGTCCAGGTAATTGAGGACGGCTGTGTGACCATTACAGAAACTGCTTCTCAAAGAGGCCAGCTGTGGAAGGGCGTGGGCATTCCTCCTAGGGAAAACAGAAAGGAAAAAAAGAAAAAACAGGCAAAGGAGGAAATCAGCTGTTGGCCCAAAGAAGGATTTAAATCCTGAAAAAATGCCAACCATTAAAAACAGTTGCTGTGCTACCCAGTACCGAGGCCCGCCCCCTGCTACTTCTGTTAGCCTAGCAATTTGCTCAGCTATTGCTATTTTGGGAAGGAATTTCCACCGGGTTGGCATATCTTCAGCCTCGGAGGTTTCCTCTGATTGACTGATCGACAGGTGCTGAAAAAGCCTGGGGCAGAAATATCACGGACGCAGGGTGCTCCTTTGGCTTTGGTGACTGGGACTGTCGCTTTAGGGGTGGGCCATTTCTTAATCAAAGAGCTTTTCTGCAAGCTAAAAGCTAAATCGATCATGTGCAGGATTTACAGGTACAGCATACTGCATATATATTTTGGATATAGCACATATTACTTAGAGCTTATAAATTAAATATTGTACTATTGATTATTCAACTGAAACGATTCTGCAACTGAGAAGCTATTAGAACAAGAACAACGATCATATTAGCACTAGAGAAAAAAACAAACACAACTATCCCATCAGTGTGAAACAAAATGAACTACACACACACACACACACACATTTGAACTCATACATCCAAAGCAAAGGAAATAACATGCATATGATTTCTCCAATTTTCAAAAAATAAGAAAATTTAAATAAGGCTAAAATTCTTTTTTTTTTTTTTTTTTTTGGGTCCGGTCGTGGGGCCTGAACTCTGGGCCTGGGCGCTGTCCCTCAGCTCTTCAGCTCAAGGCTAGCACTCTACTACTTGAGCCACAGCGCCACTTCCGGCTTTTTTCTTTTTGCTTATGTGGTGCTGAGGAATCGAACCCAGGGCCTTGAGCATGCAAGGCAAGCGCTCTACCACTGAGTCACCTTCCCAGCCCAAGGCTAAAATTCTTAAGTAAGGTTAAAATTCTTAACATATTGACAAAGCCTCTTATATTTAGAGTACTTGTCAAAGTCCTCATTTTGTTCCCTGGGATCAAACATGGTCTCTCTCCTCTTACTCTTGTGACTTTCAATTTCCTCTTCTCTCCCATGATCTTTCTGGTCTTTCTGCTTCCGTGGTACAGCCAGGTCCTCTCTGCTGCTCCTTGACCTTGAAATTTGCAGAGCCAAAATTTCAGGTCTTCGGTTTTCTTTCTCATTATCATCACTGACAAACATCGTGATGTTTTAAGTTTCTAGTTTTAACTGGAAAAAGAAAAAAAGAGGCTGATGGGGAAACTCAAATGGCAGACATTAATAGGACCAATGGGAAAAGTCAAGGTCACTTTCCTCTTGATTTCAATTCTGTGTGGGAAAGGCGAATATCGGGAAGTTGGAACACGTCTTATCTGTGCTATGGGTACAAGCGAGTGAGAGACAGCCTGGAGAAGGGAGGGCAATTAGAATCAAGGTACCTGATGTACATGCATGCTAAGGGAACACTGAAGCTTGTTGAAATTGGTTTGGGAAACAGGAATCTGGAAGAAGAAAGCCAGAAGAGGCAACTGGTCAGGATGTATTGTATGCATAAATGGAGATGTTCAAACGAACCTCCTCTTGCCTGGTAGATGCTATTAATCAGTCAGTCAATCAATAATTCTGTGTGGTGTGTAATTGGTGTCACAAATGTTCACTTTGGATAAAGATACTGTTGGGAAAATGTCACCAATTTTTTCCACCCCTGTTCTCTTACACTTGTGCGTGTCCAGCATCTGACAGAAGGAAACTTCCGCACTCCAGTTCCCAATTCGTCTTGCATTTTTGTTTTCCATAGGGCCCATTACAATCTCAGATGAACAGAAGTGCTGGGTTGGCCTCCTAGTATAGGATCCATATTCTGCATCCGGGGGGAAAGTGAAATCAGATTCCCAGGTGGAGAAAGGAAACAGAAACTCACTGGAAAGGCTTGAGGAAGTCTGAACCTTGAGGAGCCTTTCCTGGACTCAAACGTCTTTTCCTTTCTTCCACCCTCTCCCACAGGGTCTGGAGTGACCAGTGGGAGGTCCTTTGGGGTGGCAGGGGTTTTAAGGCTTGTGAAGGGTGAGGGGAGACCGTGGACGACTGGAGCAGAGATTTCCATTTGAATGGATGGGACAAAGAGAGTGGGAAGGAGAGGCCAGCAGTGAATGCAATTCATAAGGCCCTCAGAGGGGCAGGTGATTGATGACTACTTCCTCTAGGAGGTAGGAGATTACACCTGAAGTTTTTCAGATGAGCAAAATAACCCCGTTTCTCCCTTTTGAGAGTGCAAAGATAACTGAAAAGTTGTTCAACATGTGTTCCCAGAAAAAAATTAAGTTCGCTTTTATTTCCTCTGAAAACGGAAAAAATAACAAAAGCACTGAGCAAATCACACATCTTTGTCACAGTATGAATTATGGGAGCAAGTTTGTGATTCCGATCCAAACAGCAGGTAGTAGTTCCTAAGTCATTGAAACATGTGCTTCGAAGACTCCTGAAGGCATAAAAAAAACACCCAAGATGCTGGTTGTGTGTCCGAGCAATTGGTGTTCAACCTGATTGTTGGAAGATTGTACGTTAGTCAGTGCTAACTATGCAGAGGTATTCTTTTTTTAAAAAAAAGATGATATATTACCACATTTTATTTTGATAATCCAAAGATATAGTATTGTGATGAGGAAACTTAAAAGAGAGTATGTCTCAGGACACACAACTAGTTAGAGAATTAGTAATTTAATCCATGCATCTGGCTTCGGAATTCATGCTCTTACCTACGATATTCTATGTCCCCTTTTGTTGCACCCTTTGACATTAAACTGTCTTTTCTCTTTGGCAGATTTGAAGTTTTGTTCTTTACTGTTGGAGCACTGATACACACACACACGTGTGTATATTGTTCAGCTGTGGATTTCTAATTTTTCATCACACTTGATGTGTATTTTAATTGAAGTATTTGTATCTTGTTTAGCCTTGGCTAAACATTACATTTCTCTTCTTTTTTTATGTTATTTCCTCACTCCTCCCCACCCTCAGATACCTAACATTTCTGTGTAGCACTTCATTTCCATCTTTTTCTTTAAACATCAATAATTTAAACATCTATAATTGTAGCTACTCATTAAATGGAAATCAAGAAGATTGTGGATTGAGGCCTGTTGATCAAAATGTTAGTTAGGTTCCATCTCAACATACATCTGACTCCAACTATGAGGGAGGTATAGATGGTAGTTGTAGGCAGATTGGAGTCTGCCTGCCTAGGAAAAAAGTGTGAGACCCTATCTGAAATGCAAAATGAGCTGGGGGATATGTCCCAAGTGGTATAAGGCCCTGAGTTTAAACCCTGACTACTGAAAAAACAGACAAATAATAAACACAACAAGATAAAAAGAAAAAGAAAAAGCCCAGCAATTTCCAGAACTTGCCCCTTCATGTCTCTGTTTTGATCATGGAGCTCCAGCTCCATGCTCATTGTTCCCATAGGTCTTTTTTCCATACATTTTAAATTGTTATTATTAAGGAAATGGACAGAGGAGTTACAGTTAGGCAAAGAATACATTTCCTTTTGGGCAATGTCACCCCTCCCTTGCTGTCTCCCATCCCCACATATAAGTTGTATGGTTCATTTCTTTTTTTTTTTTGATGGATATTTTATTTTACTTTTTTTTGTGAACACACTATACAGAGGGGTTACAATTACATGGGCAGTATAATGCGTACATTTCTTATCAAGCATTGCAACCTCCTCCTTTGTTTATCCTTCACATCCCTTCCGTATGGTTCATTTCTATCATAGTGTCTAGTGAGTACTGCTGCTGCATTTGCTCACCCTCTGTCCCATCATTTCTATGCTCCCTTTACCCTCTCAGATAAACAGACAAGACAAGAGGAGAAGAAAATGAAGACAGCACCAAAGGGAAAAAACCTCCTGTTTCCATTTCCTGGAGTTCATTTCCATAAATATTATTTTATATGATCAGATGAACATAGGTATTATGTGTGCCTTTGTGTTCCTTTCCTAAGAATATCCTCCCTTGGTCTCACTGTGTGTGAGTGTCTAGAGACTTGTATAATTTTTTATGTCCATGTATATTTTTTTCCCATGCAATATGTTTACTTATAGACACAGTTGTGACCAAGGGAACCCTATTATACTGTTGGTGGCAATGTAAACTTGTTCAACCACTCTGGAAAGCTGCTAAACATGGAAAAATTATATATTAAAAAAAAGACTAAACATAGAGCTTCCCTATGACCCAGCAATTCTTCTGGACATTTATTCAATAGACCACAAACAAGGTCACACTAAAACTATCAGCCCAACCATGTTCATTGCAGCATTATTTACCAAAGCTAAGACATAGAATCAGTTCAGCTCCAGTTCACGAATGGATCAAGAACACGTGTATATACACAATGAAATTCTACTCGTCCATCTGAAAGAATGATATTGTACCATTTGTAAGAAAATGGAAAGACTTGGAAAAAATTATATTAAGAGAAGTAAGCCAGAACCAGAGAAATATAGGCTGCATGGTTTCTCATAGGCTTTTATGATAACCCTATCAATGTTCAGTGTATTATACTGTAGGAATTACTTTGTTTCTCTGTCATACCCACACATTTTTTCCAACAAGTATAATGTGTGCTTTAAAGGTAGGTATTCTGCTAGGTGTTTTAGGCGCGAGTGGCGCATACCTGTTATTCCAGCTACACATATCATTTGTATTTCTGTCTCTAAAACCAGAGTGCTGTCTCCCCAACCCCACCATTCATACTATTGCACTAGTCAAGCTCACAGTTATCCTTGACAGCTCAATTCTCTTCTTCTTCTCCATGTAGAATCTATCACAAAACCATACTAAGTTTATCTTCAAAATGTCCCTCTAATAAAACTGTATCTCTCCCACTTTAAAATATCACCATATTAACTCAAGGTATCTCATCTTTCTCCAAGACTACATCTATAGCTTCCTGTACACATCCATTCTCTTTTTTGTACTAATGCTAGGGTTAACTTTTTCCAAATGCAAGTAGCAGCCAGTGACTTGAATGTTCACGAGCAAGTCTTTGTGCAAACGTAAGTTCTCCTTTTCCTTGTGTATATATCTATATATTGGTGATAGAAATTGCTGTGTCACATAGTAGATGATTATTTTTATGAAATTAAGATACATGCTTAATTTTATGAAAATCAAAAACCAAAACACCTTGCCAGGTGCCAGGTGTCTCACTCTTATTATTCTAACTACTCAGGAGACAGATATGGAGGATTGTAGTTCAAAGCCAGCCTGGGCAGAAAGTCTGTGAGACTCCACCTCTAAAAATATAACTAGCAGAAAGCTGAGCTGGAAGGATGGCTTAAGTGGTAGAGCGCCAGCTGAACAAGCATGAGGCTCTGAGTTCAAATTCCAGTACCAGGAAAAATAAAACTAAGAAATCTCAGCACTGGTGGCTCACACCTGTGATCATAACCGACATTTGGATGATTGGGGCTCACAGCCAGCCAAGGTAGAATAGTCCTTGCGACTGTGTGTCCAGTTAATCAGCAAAAAGCTAGGCTGGAAATATGCCTCAAGTGGGGAGAGAGAGCACCTGCCTTGAGCAAGAAAGCGGAGGGAAAGTGCAAGTCACTGACTTCAGGAACTGGCAAAACCAGAACAGAATGGAACAAAACAAACCACCACCAACAAACACAAACATGTCAAAACCTTCTCCAATGTGGCTGGACTGCTTTCTCCTCTTTCCTCTCAGCATGAGCAAGAGTTCTAGTACTCTGCATACTTGCAACCATTTCTCCCTCTCTTCTCCTCAATGTCTCTCCATTGGAAAAGAATGACTTTTAAATTTCTTAGCTTGGGATTCAAGGCCCCTCTCCTTTCCATCCCAACCCAGAATGCGAGGTACCCAGAATGCCTCACTTGGATGTCAAATGCCAGATCCGGTTCCTCTTCTGTGTCTCTGCTAATGCAGGATTTTGTTCAAAAGTCTTCCCATAGTTTCTCCATTCTTTTTCCCTGAAACTATATACCATAGTATTTCTAGATTCTGTGACACCAACTATGGGCATCCACTGTTAATTTTTGTTTTCATCCACTTTTTTCCTTCCTAGAGTACCAATTCCTTGATGATAAAAAGGCTACTTAATAAAAAATACCTGGGTTATTTTACAGCTACCTCAGAGTGGCAGGCATATAAATCCTTCTCAGTCAATATTGGCAAAATGACACTTGCCAACATATGCTGGACATTGAACTATGAGGTGGGTACTTGCACGTCATGTTGATGTATTTCTCTTTTCATCTTCACAACATCTTTATGATAAATGCACGGTTTACTCTCAATATGAATGAGGAAAAAGAGGAAGAGGAAGGTTACATAACTACCTCAAGCACCCTGTTCATTATCTTTGTACTAGGACATAAATACAGATGGCCTATCCCCAAAGCCTGATGCTCTTAGCCACACACAGTGTTATCTGCAAGTGTTTGTGGGTTGAATGCATGGGTGAAAGCTTGATGGAAAGATGTCTCCTAGACTTGGAACTATCATGTTAAAGAGTATGAAAAAGCCAACGGAAGTGATTCTGCCTTGGGGAAGTTTTCAAATAAATGTGAATTATATAGCTTTTTCTTTGCTCTATAGTAGCTCATACCAAATGTTATGAAAGCATAGTATTGCTACGCATGCCTACTTCCTTCCTAACTGCTCAATGAACAAATCTCTCTCTCTCTCTCTCACACACACACATAGACACATTTTTAAGTAATCCAATGTATTCTGACATAGGAAGTAGAGAATTCCTAGGACGTCTGAATTGCATAGTGTTTCATCTTTTTGAATGGTTGAATCGTTTGCTCTGCTCAGGGTACCAGATTATCTTGGAGCAGTAGTGCATCCAGGGGCACGCCGTGTTTTGGATGATCATCAGCCTTGGTCAGAGGCCATCCTCTAGTCTCAAAAGCTATTAATGGAGTAGCTGGAAAGCAGCAGAGCTACTGCAGTGTACTCTGACCCTGAATGACTTCTGCAGGGCTACACTGCTGTGCGCATGTGCTTTTGCATAGGAATGTAAGCGAGCAAGCACAAGGGGATGTCTTTTTTAGTGTTTATGTCTGGGGACAGAGAGAGACACATTTTAAAAAATGTTTAGGCAACGGATAGTCGAATTTATAGGGAGTGCTTTTAATGTAACAAGTTGGTTTATTCAATTGTTCCTTTTCTAGTACAGAATTTATGGGACTAAGTGAAAAATTGCTATATTGTTTGGGGAAGAAGAATACCTTGAAGCCACAAGAGAAGAAAGAAAGGGAATCTTCTGGTATTGGTCTCCTGCTCTGGAACTGTCTTAGAACTCATTTCGGATGAGCTCAGATGGATGGAGCAGGTTGTCCAGCTGGGGCAAGAGCCCCCTTGGGTATAAGTATACCTTGTCCCTGGGCGAAGGTGAGGGTGACCATAGGCTTGGCTACAAAGTATGGCGCTGGGAAAGAGGCGCTGCTCAGCTTGCAGAAGGGCTGACAGCATCCGTCAGGCTTGGAAAGGACCGTGGCCTGTTCCTCTCTTTCAGTTCTTCTAATTGCTTTCCATCACCTATAACTTTGAACCCTCTTTTATAATTAGTTAATTAATTTGCGACAAGGTCCTTGTGGTTTGCACACAGGAATGAAGAAAGTGCCACAAACAGAAGCTCTCCTCTTTTACGTTTCATCATTCTATGATGGGCTTCATAAAACTGGGCTGCTAATTACACGGGTAGAAAAGTTGAGTTTACAACGCTCTTTCGACAATTCTGATCATATAAAATAATGCCAGGAAATGGAAACAAGACGGTTTTTTTTCTTTCTTTTTGTCCTGCTTGGTTGTTTGTGTGTCTTTGGGAGGAAAAGGGGGGGCACAGAAATGGAGGTCCAAAGGGTAAACAAATGCATCACTGGTACTCACTAGACACTGCTGAAAATGAAGGGGTGATATTGTGTAACTGTAACCTCTTGGTACATCCTTGATAAGAACGGTAACAAGATAAAAACTAGCATAAATTATTGATCTATCATGTTTACAAGTGGGATTCTAAAGAAGAGCACCATTCGTTGAAGAGGTTGCCTTTTCTCCAGTATATGATTTGGGTTCATTTGTCAAAGATCAAATGGTTACAGCTGTGCAGTTTTATCTATTTTCTCAAATTCTTAATCATAACCATAGAATACATTTTGAAAAGAAATGTTCACTGTATAATAAGAATTTAATTTTTGTACAAAGTGATCAACTGGATCTTTTTAACAAATGATTTTATCTTGCTAGAAAATGGCCTTTAAAATAATCTATACATGCCCATATTGTCATCCTATTAGGCAAAATTACCAATTTTGGCAAAAAGGCATGCACTCAAAAATGATTCAATATTAGCTTCATGTTACTGCCTTCAAAAAAATTTCACATGTAACTTGAAAGCCAATGTGCTTTGTTATTCTGGAATGGTTTAACTGATGTCAGAAGTCACACGACTGCTTTCTTTAGTAAGCTTCAACTTTTTGAAAAACAAATTTTCAAGCTTTGTGTACTAATGTAATCTAAAATTCCTATTCTTACTTCCTTATCAATTCATTAAACCAGACAAACTATTTTCACAAATTCTTTTTTTTTTAAATTTATTTATTTATTTTTTATTTGTGAACATACTGTACAGAAGGGTTACAATTACATGGGCAGGATAATGCGTACATTTCTTACCAAGCATTGCAGCCTCCTCCTTTGGTTTACCCTTCACATCCCTTCCCAGCCTCCCCCCTCCCCCCCATCCCAACCCTTCTCCTCCCCCCCCTTCCCCCCCCCCGACCGACGTTGTAAAGCTCGTTTTGGACATGACAACTTATACTTCTCGTTGTTGCATCAGGTCCACCTGTATCCTTAAACAACTGGTTTTTCCCCCTCTCCTCCACAAGTTATACTGACATCAAATATAGTGAAAGCAGGGGTTATACTGTGGGGGAGGGACATACAAAGCAATCACAAATTCTTTAATAGTGTAACTTGTAATTACAAATGTTACTAGTATAGCAATATATAATATAGCAATAATATATGCAATATACCAGTATTTAGCCATCAGTATTTAGCTCAACTGTGGGGAAGGTTTATTGTTATTTTCTTAATTTCTGTAAAATATAACACATAAAAATTTGATAACATGTAGCCCCATGGATGATGGTTTTGTTGTCATAAGTTCATTTCCAGACTTGTGAAAATCAGGTCCAATGAATGAACATATGAGATTAAAAACCCAAGCCATGAACTGGTAATACAGAATGCTTGTGATTATGGTAAGAATATAATTTTTTCAAATCATGAATAGAAAGCCTGAAAGTCTGACTTACAATTGTCTATTGTTGAAAGACTAGTATTCTTACCACCTTTCCTCTCAAAATAAAAGCCAAATCAAGGCATCTTTTAAGTACATCCTAACTGCAAAAATGATTCCATTATGTGTGTGTTTTAAAAAGTCCTTCAAATGTGGTAAGCATTTTAACATACATCTTACAGACCTTTACAAAGCTTGGTTTGTTGAAAATCCCCCAAAAGATGATGGCTTCCAGATGTGCATGTCTTTCCTTCTGAGTGGCAGAAGTTGGCCTTACTTATACATTAACTTGGTCCTTAGTAGCTTTGAGATGCCTATGACCTCAGACTCACATCTCTTACTCCACTAGGCTATATTTGGTAGCTGAACTCATATTTCAGCAGAGTGTCACACTGAGGAGGTCCAGAAGTGGACTGGGAGTAGTGCTGGGTGTGAGCTTGGTTCTCAGGTATTAGAGCCACTTAGTGTAGAAGGAACTATATTTATGAATCTAATAACTGCCACATTTAAAAAAGTTTCCTCTCTTCTTTGATCTCATAGGTGGAAGTTACCACTTGACTTTCTAACACATTCTTACTGAACTATAAGAAGAATGCATGGCATTACAAGTGGAAAAAATAGACACGGTTAAAGGCTCTTGTAACCATCAGCTTCTATTAAATGCATTTAAGTCAAAGATAGCAAAGTTGGCTAGAACTAGACTCATTCAGAAGAATGTGCTGATGATAGGAAGATAGAAGTGATTCAGGAATTGGAGGCACCAGGAAGTTCCTCACACACACTCTCAGTTGGAAACTTGTAAACATGCTAAGTTCAGACAGCTTTAAACAGGGTTTAAAGATTCCCAAAGCAGGAATCTTTTCAATCCTGCTTTTCTCCTGGGAAGCTAAGACAAAAGGCCTCAGACCAGAGGACACACAAGCAGTACCCCCAAACAAACACAAATATATGTAGTTTATCTTTTACTAGGCAAAAGAAAAATGACTCTGTCCCGACCCACAGGACGTCAATGAGGGTAGTGAACCTAAACTAGAAGGAATAAAGGGACAAGAGACACAAAGAATGACAGCAAGACAAGGGTTCTGATCAAGCTGCAAATTTTTATTTTTCACACAGGGGTATTTATATGCTTGGAATAAGGAAGCTTTTTCATTGGCCATTAAGGAAGCTTTTTCATTGGCCATAGCAGTGCAGGATGTTTGCTTAGGGCAGGGGGAAAGAGTGGTGGTTAGCAGTTGCAGGATGTTTACTTAGGGCAGGATGAGGGTCGGATTCTGTAAACTAAGCCTCAAGATATTCCAGTGAAATAGTCAAGCTTATTATGTTGAGAGACTCAACTTTTGGCTCCCAACATGAGTCCACAACCAGGAGGCTTAAAACCATATATGAGCACTTGGTATGTTTTTTCTCCAGATCTATGATCCTCATTTTTTTCCTTCTTAAAAATTATTATCTGGCAGATCGCCAGGTACCGGTTCGCAGAACAGCGGATTGCCAGGAACAGAGAAACCTACCAGCCGGGATTCTCCACGAGGATCCCACCCCCACCCCCACTCTCCACCAGAGCGGAGAGGCTCCATCCCGCCAAAGCAGCCGGCACCAGCAACGTGACAAAGGGACCTGTCGGCAGACCACCCGCCCGATCGCGATTGCAACGACCCGGCGGGGGCCGCCCAACCCAGCCCGCAACCACCCCAACTGAACTCGGATTGCAACAACTGACCACATAGAAACAACCAGCTCCAGGGTGAGTACTTAACAGGGGACAGTGCATCTCTCAAGGGAGACCAGAGCTGGAGGGAATCCCCAGACCCTGACCTAGACTCCCTACCCCAACACC